>NC_137901.1:37698454-38270993 GCF_963455335.1 Martes martes | reverse complement strand
AAGAAATCTCCCACCAAGCAGGGAGCCTGATGTGGGGCTCTATCCCAGGACCCCAAGATCATGATCTGACCTGAAGGCAGATCCTTAACTAAGTCACCAAGGCACCCCTAAATCAAATCTTAAAGAAAAACCAAACGTTGGAGTGCCTGGGTGGTTCAGTCAGTTAAGCATCTGTCTTACACTCCATTCATGATCTCAGGGTCCTGGGATTGAGTCCCACTTCTGGGCTCCTTTCTCAGCAGGGAGCCTGCTTTTACCTCTCTATCTGCTGCTCCCTCAGCTTGTGCTCTATCAAATAAATGAATAAAATCTTTTTAAAAAATGCTAAGGAATCACCCCTTAGGCCCTATAGAAGATGAAAACTTGCTTATCCTCATAACACAGGTATTAGTTCATAGGGTCAACGGTTTATTTTTGCCTTAATCACATATTCCATTTTTTTCCTCTTGAGATAACCTGTGGCTCTCCTCAGAAAAGGCTCCTTGAAAAATATATTTGCACTTCTATTTTCTCACATTTTTACCACCCTAATAGAACTGCCAGTTCTGGACCTAGGAAAACTCCCTTCCCCACACCTAGAAAATGGAAGCTTACTCTGTGGTCAGAGCATAGAATGGCTCAGACAGCAAGGCCACAGTGCTTGATAGAAGACAGAGCTGAGGCTAAAGGGGGAAATATGTGATATACACAGCCAAGGGAAATAAAGATAAACCTTTCATTTCTTTATCATGCCCTAAATAAGGGGATGAATTTAGTGGCAGGAATCCATGCTTTCATAGTAGCCTGTACATAGCTCTATCACAGCACTGATCATGAAGTATTATAGAATTGGCTTATATGTCTATCTTCCACAAAGCCTAAGAGTAATTTGATGTTGGGGTCACTCAAAGACCATGCCTTTTCCATCCTAAAAACCGTGCACAATGTCAAGTACACAGTGAGAAAAAGATGACAAATATTTTCTGAATAAGTGATTGCTTACATGTTAGAGCTGTATAGAAGATAATCTGAATTTATTTTTAAATTGCAATTTAAAAAATCATCTTGTTAGTTACTTCTTTTTAAATTGAGTTATAATGGGTCACCTGGGTGGCTCAGTGGGTTAAAGCCTCTGCCTTCGGCTCCGGTCATGATCCCAGGGTCCTGGGACCCAGCCCCGCTTTAGGCTCTCTACTCAGCAGGAAGCCTGCTTCCTCCTCTCTCTCTCTCTGCCTGCCTCTCTGCCTACTTGTGATCTTTGTCAAATAAGTAAATAAAATCTTTAAAAAAATAAAAATAAAAATAAATAAATTGAGTTATAATTGAGAAATAATGTTATATTAGTTTCAGGTATATAATAATGATCTGATATTTGGATATATTACAAAATGATCCAAATAATTCTAGTTAACCTGTCACTATATACAAAATTGTTCGTGATGAGAACCTTTAAGATTTACTTTAACTTTCAAATATGCAATATATTATTAACCATGGTTACTATGCTGTACATTATACCTCCATGACTTACTTTATAACTCAAAGTTTGTCCCTTTTGACTCCCTTCATCTATTCCCTATCTACTGACAACCAGCTCCCCCAATTCTGGCAGCACCAACTTGTTTTCTATATCTTTGATTTGGTTTTTTGTTTTGTTTCTCAAGATTCCACATACAAGTGAGATCATTTGATATTTGCATTTCTCTTTTCACTTAGCAGAATGTCTTCAAGATCCACCCATGTTGTCACAATTGGCAAGAGTTCCTTCTTATAGCTGAATAATAATTTACTATATATATATATACACTACATTTTCTTGATTCACTCATCCATCGATGGACACTTAGGTTCATTCCATGTTTGGGGTATTATGAGTAATAATCCAATGAACATGGGAATGAATATACCTTTCCAGTTAGTGTGTTCATTTTCTGTAGACAAATACCCAGAAGTAGCTTTGGTGGATCATATGAAACTTTTGAAATTTTGTTCTATTTTTTAAAGATTTTAGGAGTGTGGGGCACCTGGGATCGAGCCCCGCATCAGGCTCTCTGCTGGACAGGGAGCCTGCTTCCTCATCTCTCTCTGCCTGCCTCTCTGCCTACTTGTGATCTCTGTCTGTCAAACAAACAAATAAATAAATAAATAGACAAATATTTTAGGGGCGCCTGGGTGGCTCAGTGGGTTAAGCCTCTGCCTTGGGCTCAGGTCATGATCTCAGGGTCCTGGGACTGAGCCCTGCATCAGGCTCTCTGCTCAGCAGGGAGCCTGCTTCCCTTCCCCCCTCTCTCTGCCTGCTTCTCTGCCTACTTGTGATCTGTCAAATAAATAAATAAATCTTAAAAAAAGATTTTATTTATGTATTTATTTATTTGAGAGAACACCCAGGTGCTCCCATAATGAAAGTTCTATTTTTCATTTTTTGAGGAACATCCATACTGTTTTCCATAATGGCTACACCAATTTATACTTCCACTAACAGTGCACAAGTGTTCCCTTTTCTCCACATCCTAGCCAACACTTGTTATACCTTCCCTTTTTGATAGTAGCCATTCTAACAAGTATGAGGTGATACCTCGTTGTAGTTTTGATTTGCATTACCCTGATAATTAGTGATACTGAGCATCTTTTCAGATGTCTATTTGCCATATATATATCTTCCTTGGAAAAATGTCTGTTCAGATCCCTTGTCCATTTTTAAATTGGATTGGTTGGTTTTTTGGTGTTGAGTTGTAGGAGTTCTTATATATTTTAGATCTTAACCTCTTGTTGAATATAACATTTGCAAGTATGTTCTCCTGTTTGTTGGGTTCCTTCACAGTGCAAAAGCTTTTTAGTTTGATGTTGTCCCATTTGTTTACTTTTGCTTTTGTTGCTTTTGCTTTTGATGTCAAATCCAAAAATCATCACCAACATGGACATAAAGGAAATTACCACCTATATTTTCTTTCAGAGTTTCCTGGTTTCAGGTCTTACACTGAATCTCTTATGCATTTAAGTTTATTTTGGTATATGGTGTTAGGTAGTGGTTTAGTTTTAGTCTTTTGCATGCAGCTATCCAATCTTCCCAACATTGTTTATTAAAGCCACTGTCTATCCCTGTGGTCTATTCTTGGCTTTGTCATAAATTAATTGACCATATACGCATGGGTCTATTACTGGTCCTTCTATTCCTTTCCACTGATTTCTGTGTCTGTTTTGTGTGTTTGTTTTATTGTTGTTGTGTTTTTAATGTGAAAGGGTTTTTTGAATCCTTTTATTCTTTTTTTTTTAATATATAATGTATTATTTGCTTTAGGCATACAGGTCTGTGAATCATCAGTCTTATACAATTCACAGCACTCACCATAGAAGATACTCTCCCCAGTGTCCATGACCCAGCCACTCTATCCCTCCCCTTCACCCCCCTGCAATCCTCAGTTTGTTTTGGGAGATTAAGAGTCTCTTACGGTTTGTTTCCCTCCCCAGTCCCATCTTGTTTCATTTTTTTATGTCAGTACTATATAGTTTTAATTACTATAGCTTTGTAATACATACTGAAATCAGGGAGCATGATGCCTCCTGTTTTGTTTTTCTTTGTCAAGATTGCATTGGCTATTTGGGGTCTTTTGTTGTTCCATACAAATTTTAGGATTATCTGTCCTACTTCTGCGAAAAATGCCATTTTCACGTGTCTAAATAAATTTAATTTGATAAGACTGTGCTGAATCTCTAGATTACTTTGGGTAGTAATATTATTTCTTCCAATTAATCAGCATGGACTATCTTTCCATTTGTTTGTGTCAGTTTTAATTTCTTTCATCAGTGTCTTAATACTTTCCAGTGCATAGGTCCTTCACGTCCTTGGTTAAGCTTATTCCTAGGTATTTAATTCTTTTTAATGTAATTTTTAATGAGATAGTTTTCTGAATTTCTCTGATAGTTGTTATTAGTGTATAGAAACAAGTTTTTTTAATTGAAGTATAGTTGAAGCAAACAGATTTCTGTATATTGATTTGGTATTTTGTAGCTTTACTGAATTCAGTAAGCTTTTAAAAATATGTTATCATTACTGAATATATTGGACAATCTTAAAATCATTAAGAGCAGTCTAGAAGCAATGATTTTCACAGAATGCCTGCTATATTAGCAGTAACTGCATCTCCTGGGAACTTATTATGAATTCAAATTATTGGCCCCCATCCAAGACCACCTGAATCAGACACCTTGGGGCTAGACCCAGCAATTTATGTTTTCATATGCCCTCCAGGGTATTCTTATACTCTCTCGAGTTTGAAAAACATAGCCCAGAGCTAACCTCCATTTATAAGAAATAAGGCAGACAGAATAACAAGTTAAATGACACCAGAGAAAGCAAAGAGAAATTCAAAATATGAGACATCATATAGGACAATTGACTTTCGTTCTGCAATAAGTGACACCAGAAAAATGAAGGACACATTAGAAGGGATTTAAGAGGTATGCAGGCATACCTAGTTTTATGGGATTTTACAGAAATTGTGGGGTTGTTTTATGGGGGGAGGGTTCAAACTGAAGGTTTGTGTCAACCCTGTGTCAAGCAACTCTATCAGCACCATTTTTCCAACAGCATGAAGCTCACTTTGTGTCTCTGTGTCACACTTGGTAATGCTTACACTATTTCAACCTTTTTCTTCGTTATTACAATTGTTATGGTGACTTGTGATTAATGATCTCTAATGTTACCATTGTAATGGTTTTGGGACATCACAAATCATGCCCATAAAAGAGAGTGAACTTAATTGAGAAAGTGTGTTCTGGCTGCTTCACTGACCAGCAGTTCCCCTATCTCTGTCCTTCTCAGGCCTTCCTATTACCTAAGATAACAACAAAATTGAAATCAGGACAATTAATAATCTTATAATAGCCTCTAAGTGTCAAGTGAAAGAGTCACATGTCTCTCACTTTAAATCAAAGCTAGAAATGATTAAGCTTAGTGAGGAAAGCATATCAAAAGTAGAGACAGGCCAAATCAAGGCCTCCTGTGCCACCAAATTGTGAATGCAAATTGTGAATGCAAACAAAAAGTTCTTGAAGGAAATTAAAAGTGCTATTCCAGTGAACACACAAGTAAGAGTGAAACAATCATATTGATATGGAGATAGTTTCAGTGGTCTGTAGAGAAGATCAAACCAGCCACAACATTCTAAGCCAAAGCCTAATTCAGAACAAGGCCCTAACTCTAAATAAAATTAATTTAGACACATGAAAATTCCAATGGCATTGAAACTAGTCGTTCATGAGGTTAAGGAAAGAAGTTGTCTCCCTAACATCAAAGTGCAAGGTGAAACAGCAAGTGTTGATGTAGCAGGAAATTATCCAGAAGATCTAGCTAAGATAATAAAAGTGGCTACACTAAATAACAAACTTTTAGTGTAAGAAATAACAGTCTTATATTGGAAGAAGATGCTATCTAGGATTTTCATAGCTAGAGAGAAATCAATGTCTGGCTTCAAAACTTCAAAGGACAGGCTGACTCTCTTGTTAGGAGTTAATGCAGCTAGTGACTTTAAGTTGATGCTAATGCTCATTGACCATTGGGAAAATCCTAGGGTCCTTAAGAATTAGGTCAAATCCATTCTACCTTTGCTTTATAAATGGAAAAACAGAACCTTGATGACAACACATTTGTTTATAACATGATTGACTAAACATTTTAAACCCACTGCTGAGATTTACTGCTCAGAAAAAAACAAAAGATTCCTTTCATTGACAATACACCTAGTCACTCCACCTCTCATGAAGATGTACAATGAGATCAATGGTTTTATGCCTGCTAACACAACATCCATCCTGGAGCTCACAAATCAAGGAGTCCTTTTGAATTTTAAGTCTTATTTAAGAGATATATTTCATAAAGCTACAATTTCCATATATAGCAATTCTTCTGATGGATCTGAGCAAAGAAAATTGAAAACCTTCTGGAAAAGATTAAACATTCCAGAATCTGTTCAGAACATTTATGATCCATAGGAAAATGTTAAAATATCAACATTAACCGTTTATAAGAAGTTGATTCCAGGGGTGCCTGGGTTGCTTAGTCAGTTAATTGTCCAATTCTTGATTTCAGCTCAGGTCATGATCTCAGGGTTGGGAGATCAAGCCTCACATTGGGCTCCAGGCTCTATGCAGGGTCTGCTTGAGAGTCCCTCTCCTTCTGCCCCTGCCCAAACCCCATCCCTCTTGCATGCTCTCTCTCTCTAATAATAAAATCTATAAAAAGAAAAATAAAGTTGATTCCAGCCCTCATAAAGGACTTTGAGGGGTTCCAGACTTCAGTGGAGAAAGTAACTCCAGATGTGGTAGGAATAATAAGAGAACTCGAATTAGAAGTAGAAACTGAAGATGTAACTGAATTGCTGTAATCTCATGAAACTTGAATGGATGAAGAGTTGCTTCTTAGGGATGAGCAAAGAAAGTAGATTCTTGAGAGGGAATCTATCTACTTCTGGTGAAGACACTGTGAACATTGCTGACATGACAACAAAGGATTTAGATTGTTACAAAAACCCACTTGATAAAGCACTGCTGAGTTTGAGATGGACTCCAATTTTGAAAGAAGTTCTGTGGGTCAAATGCTATCAAACAGCACTGAATGTGAGATAAATTGTAAAAGGAAGAGTCCATCAATCTGCAAACCTGACTGTTGTCTTATTTTCAGAAATTGCCACAGCCACCCCAACCTTCAGCATCCACTACCCTGATCCATCAGAAGCCGCCAACATCAAGGCAAGACATTTACCAGCAAAAAAACCCCCTATGACTCACTAAAAGCTCAAATGATGGTTAGCATCTTTTAACAATGAAGTGTTCTTTCATTAAAATATGCACACTTTTTCAGAAGTAATGCTATTGTACACTTAAGAAACTATGGTATATTGTAAATATAACTTTTATACACCAGGAAACCAAAAAATTCATTTGACCAGTTTTATTGTGATATTCACGTTATTGTGATTTCTTGGAACTGAACCCACAATATGTTTGTGTGTAATAAAGTTAAATGTATTGACCTTGCTTGTATCATGATTCAAATGAACTCAATACAAAATGTCAATTTTGTAAAAACATTGGGAATATTTAATTATAGATGGGGGTATTACATGATAACATCATATTCTTATTAATTTTGTTAGATGTAAGACCTAACATTTAGTTAAGTAAATATTTAAGTAGGAAAATGTTCACATTTGTTAGAGACACATATTGAGGTTTAAGAGATGAAATGACATGGGTATCTGGGATTTGCTTAAAAATACTACAGAAAAAAAGAAAAACGTGAAACAGTGTGGAAAGTCTTAATCACTGTTGAATTTGGCTGATAGATATTAATAGCTCTGTGTATTATTTTCTCTATTTTCCAATATATACTGAAATTACAAAATAAATTTTAAAATTTAAAAGATTTATGATTAGTTTGGTGAGTTTCCTCCATTTCAGATATTTTACATAACAATAATTTATTCAACATTTAAAGAACCATTAATCCATGTTTAAAGCAGCATTCTAGGCTCATAGGATAGATTTGATCCACGTCTTTTGAGGCCTTAAAGTTATAAAATTTGGAGATAGGGCTCACTTACTTGAAAAATTAGATACAAAAGAGACTTAATAAGAGAAAGATCACAAATTATGAGATTCTAAAAAGCTTATAAATGCTACAATCATCACAAAATACAGAAAAATAATATTTTAAAAATTATGTAGCTCTCTGGCACATCCTTATAATACTGTTTTCTTTTCACATTTCTTGGCTGCATGCTCTTTGATTGCTTCTTCATATGACAATTATTTTGTATTATCATCTATTGAGAATAGATAAATGATTCAGTCCTTAGCTTGTCTGATGGAAATGTGTCTTTTACTGTTGATGGTTAAGAAATTTTCTTTTGCTCTTCAAATTAATTATTGCTAATATCATGCAAATTGTTACATTGTTTTCTGTTGAGGAAACCCTTAATCAAGTTCTTTTCATGTCTAACCCATGAGTTTTTAGGGCATTTCAAGTTTTCATATGAAGTGACTGATTGTCTTCATTACAGTGGCATTTTATGAGATTATGTTTTCTTAATATTGGTATATTCTGTCAAACTCAATACGAAATTTAAATATTCTCCCAGTGTGTTAATATAATTCATTCCTCATCATTAATTGTATTTTTCTTACTCCCAAATACTGCCTTTAGTAAGATCTGAAAATTTTTATTACAAGTCAGTTACTTCTCAGTGTCAGAATATCTACTGATGTCCCTTCTCTTTTACTGTTTTTCATATTCCACTAATATTTTGAGTTTTCTTTCAATCATTTATTAAATATAAAGACAACAAAGGATATAGTCTTCGTTTATTTCAAATTAGGCATTTGTAATTTTTCACTTGTTTTGTCAAAAAGATTTTTCCACATGGTAGTTGAAATGTAATATTCCACAAGATATCTTTGTATTATTGCTTACAACTGCATGCACTTCTGCAATTATCTATTCATATAACCATGGATTGGTATTTGTTATTTGGTTGACTGGTTTGCCATTGTGTAAATGCTTTCCAATGATTGAGGTTAATCTTAAACAGTTTCTGGATAAATAAGTCACAGTTGACATTTCATCTCAACATTGTACAATAATGTCCAATAATGAACCAAATTTAAAAATTACTTTGAAGGGGTGCCTGCGTGGCTCAGTGGGTTAAAGCCTCTGCCATCAGCTTGGGTCATGATCCCAGGGTTCTGGGATCAAGCCCCACATCGGGCCCTCTGCTCAGCAGGGAGCCTGCTTCCTCCTCTCTCTCTCTCTCTGCCTGCCTCTGCCTACTTGTGATCTCTGTCAAATAAATAAAATCTTTTAAAAAAATTACTTTGAAAATTCTCATGAAATTTTAGTTATTTCAATATCATTCCTTTTCATCATAACCTCTGAACAGTGATCTCACTTAAACTAAAACTAACTTTTTTGGCACTTCAAAATAATGCCAGTTTTTCAAGCCTGTTCTTCAAGACGTATGTTGGTTATCACAGCGGTTCTCTCACTTGACAGGCACTAGTATCACGAGGACAGCTTAGCAAGGAGGAATATCACAGACAAGAGGTCCCCCTGGAGGAACAAGGAAATTAATCCCTATATTGGTCATTCCTAGCACTGGGGATCTCTACCAGGATAACAAACCCCTGTAATGTCTGGCTTTGAAAATCAGTGGAGCTAAATTCTGGAAGTTTTAAAAATCATGTGTACTTAAATCCAGGAGAACTGGAGAACTATAAGAAACTAAGATTCTGCTACTCTGATTTTAAAGATTCAGCATGCTATTTCACTCATTCCTAGATACAGCATGGTGGCAGCAGTTTGAAAAGTGCCTGGATTGTACAGGAAGATTTATTGACAAAATTTAGGCATTTGTTGGAAAGGTAGGGAACTTTCCTGGTCTCAGCAGGAACCAGAATCCTCCCAAAGCCACTACTGTCATGCCACACCAAGCAGGTAGCCCTGGTCAGACTCAAGCACCTCCAAAGTAACTCCTGCCCCAGAGATGGGGTGGGGGGTAGGCAGTCCTGACCATTATCACACCTGCAACTGTTATGGCTTGGTTTCTCACCAAGAAACTCCACCCACCAGCATGCCCACATCAGCTATAGCTGGGCTTCTCAGCCAGCCATACAGGGGCCAGTCCTGCCAAGCAGTGTGCCCACAGTAGTTGCAGTTAGGCATTACAACCAGCCACACTGGGAGGGAGCCCTACTCATCAGCATAGCCATAACAGGATGGTGCTCACAGCCCACATAAAGGACACCCCTGGAGCACCTGGTTCGGTGAGATTGCATTATGGGCCCTGTAGGATACCTTCTACATAAGTCCATCACTTTCAAGACCAGGAGATATAGATCTAGATGACTTCCTTAATACATAAAAACAAATACAGAAAGTCAGACAAAATTAGAAGACAGAACACATGTTCCAAACAAACAAAACCAAGACAAAACCTTAGAAACAAACAACTAACTGAAATGGAGATAAGCAGTCTGACTCATAATGAGTTTAAAGTAATGGTCATAAAGATGCTCATCAGACTTAATAATGGATGAACTCGGTGAAAACATCAACAAAAAGATAGAGAATATGAAAACCAATCAGAGCTGAAGATTACAACAAACAAAATTAAAAATACACTAGAGGAAGTCCACAGCAGATTAGAGGAAGCAATCTGGAAGATAAGGTAGTGGAAATCATTCAAACTGAACAGACCGAGAAAAAAAAAAAAGAAAAAGAAAAAAATAGAAAAAAATAAAAAATGAGGACGGGTTAAGAGGTGTCTAGGACAATATCAAGCATACTAACATTCACAGTATAGGGATTGCAGAAGGAGAAGAGTGAAGGGAGCAGAAAACTTGAAGAAATAATAGTTGAAAACTTTCCTAACCTCAGAAATGAAACAGATGTCCTGATTCAAGCAGCACAGGGAGCCCCAAAAAAGATTGACACAAAGAGATCCATATTAAGGCACATAATAACTAAAATTCAAAAACTAAAAATAGAGAATCTCAAAAGCAGTAAGAGAAAAATCAAATAGTTACATAACTAGGGAAACCTTATAAGACATTACTGCTGATTTTTCAGCAAAAATTTTACAGGCCAGACAGGAATGTCAGGATAAACTCAAAGTGCTTAAGGAAAAAACAAACAAAAGATAAAATCAAGAATACTTTAATTAGTGGTTATCATTAAGAATCAAAAGAAGGTTAAAGATATTCCCAGACAAAAAGAACAAAAACAAAACAAACAAACAAACAAACAAAACATTAAAGCAGTTCATTATCACTAACTGGGCCTTAAAAGAAAGGTTAAAGAGACTTCTTTCAATGGAAAAGGCCATACATACAAGTAAAAAATATATGAAAGGAAAATATTTCACTTGTAAAAGCAAATATATAGTAAAGGTAGTAAATTAATCACTTATAAAGTTAGTATAAAGATTAAAAGACAAAAGTAGTAAGCTCAATTTTGTCTACAAAAATTAGTTAAGGGATACACAGAATAAAAAGATGTAAAATACGATATCATATATATATATATATAGAATGTAGAAAGGGGAGAAAGTAAGAATACAGTGTATTTAGAATGTATTTGAATGTAAATGACCATCAACATAATATAGATGTCTATATACATATATTGCTATATATGAACCTACTGCTATATACATATGCTGTTTTATATGAACCTAACAGTAACCATAAAGCAAAAACCTGTAACAGATACACAAAAAAAATAAAGTAATTCAAGCATAAGACTAAAGAGAGTCATCAAAACACAAGGGAAGAAAGAGAAGAAATGAACAGAGAAGAATTATAAAAACAACCAGAAAACAACTAAGAAAATGACAATAAGGACATACCTATCAACGATTACTTTAAACGTAAATGGACTAAATGTTTCAAGCAAAAACATAGGTGACTGAGTAGACAGAAAAAAAAAAAAAGTTAGGGTAGCAATATTTATGTTAAGCAAACCAGACTTTAAAACAAAGATTACAATAAGAGGCAAAGAAGGGCATTACAGAGAGGGGAGACAAGATGGCGGGGAAGTAGGAGGAGGCGCCTTTTCAACCTGCACCCTAAAGTGAGCTGATTACCTACCAAAGAACTCCGATCACCCATGAAATCAGCCTGAGATCAGAATTATACACGTCTGGATCTCTACGGGGGCCAGAAGATGCCAGTGGGCAGGTAAAGTGGAGTGGGAACGTCGGACTGATATCGGAAGATAAACAAAAGGGGGAGGGAGCCACCAGAGGCGACCGACTGGAAAATAATACCCCAATACGAGAGTGCCCGGCATCTGGGGACCAGCATTAACTTGGAGTCTTGTTGAAAGCACTCAAAAGAGCAAAGACTCGCGCGGGGAAATTGTGGGAATCGGGGCGGATAGGGATAGGGGCTTAAGTCCCCAGACCCAGGGCAGCATCCCCTGGCGCTGAGCCGGAGAGTGCGGCGGAGAAACCTGGTCTTTGTCCCGGAGCCGCCAGTGCGCCCGAGAACGGGTGGAGTCCGGCTCCCGTGAGGGGCTGGGAGCCACACCAGACGGCAGAACGCGCACCTTACTGGAGATGCGCGCGTGCCTCAACCTCCCCTGAGAGAGGTGCACGAACGTCCAGCCTGGTGTTCTGGGACCCACGCGGTGATAGACCCACGCGGCGATAGAGCCGATAGAGCTGGAGGCGCCGAGCCCCAAACCATCCCCTGGGAGAGGTGCGCGCAAGCCCTGAGCTCTCAGCCCCAGCCAGCGGGAAAATCTCAGTGTGCGATTGCTGCTTGGAACCTCTCTGGCGGTCTGGAGCTGCCCAGACAGCCACAGCTGCCTTGGTTTTGCGTACAAGCAGGAGATCCTGCGTCCCCAGGGACCGTGACTCAGAACCTGCTCTGCCAGCGGCCCAGCGGCTGCAGCACCTGCAGGGGAGCAGACTGAGGCTTCTCTCTGAGAGGGAGGTTGGGGTGCAGTTTTCTTTCCTCTAAACCTCCAAAAACCATCAAAAGCTGTCAAGGCGAGAGAAAAGAAGTGAACAAACATAAAAACCTCCAGAGAACAAAAACCTGAAAAAAAAACGTTTTTCTCAGAGCCCACCCCCTTGAGGGGGTCGGGAGGACTTAACTCAGGGAACATCATTGACTGAAAACCCACGTGGCAGCCCCCTCCCCCAGAAAACAAATCAGGAAAAAAAAAAAAAAAAGACTACAAGAGAACAACCACCACTACTTCATAGATACAACTTTTATTTTTAATTCTTTCCCACTATTCTGGTTCATTTTTTTTCTTTTTTTATATAGATAATTTTTTAACCTATTTACCATCACAGTGAGATGTCCAGTACATCAAATTCCATGATAAACTTCTAACCTGAATTTTTTTTGATACATACACATGTGTTTTTCTTTTGCTTTTCTATTTTCTTAATTTTTTAAAAAAAATTTTAATTTAGTTTAGTCCAGTTTATTCCTTTTTTATTTTTATTTTCTAATATTCATATAGAGTTAAACTTCAAGGTAACCCCCTTTCTCCAACCAATGCTACCCCTATAGGTGAACCAATTTTTAATCCCCCTTTTTCTTAGGAAAGTTAAGTCCTTTAACAAAGATATCAAGATACATCCAGGAAGAATCAAAATAACCTTCCTCGCCCACACCGAGAATCTATAACCATGCTCCCATCTTTTTCTTCTGCCAGTGTCTCTGTGTATTTATGTTTGTCTGGATAGTATATAAATCTTATACTTGGGGTTCTTCTTGACGAGGCTCCTCCTTTTTTTTGCTTATATATATATATTTTTTCTCTCGTCATATACTTTTATCAGTCTTTTTGTTTGTCTGTTTTTGTTCATATACGTCATAAACCTTACCCTGGGGCCCATTTGGGCTGAACCTTCACTTTTATCTTCCCTTTTTTTCCTGTCTCTCTCTCTCCCTCTTTTTTCTTTTTCTTTTCTTTTTTCTCTCATTCGGGTGGGGAATTCTGAGTGCTCAGAAGCGTTCCAGGGTGCACCTTGACTGCACCACGGTCAATACATCCAGCTACATCTGTCCAGTCATCTCTCACCAAAATGACTAGGAGGAGGAATCCCCAACAGAAGAAAAATACAGAGGATGGGCCTTCTGCAACAGAGCTAACGGCTATCAACATAGACAATATGTCAGAAAGAGAATTCAGGCTAACAATTATCCAGGCAATAGCTAGGTTGGAGAAAGCCATGGATGACCAAACAGAATTGATTAGGGCAGAATTGAAAGCGACCAGAGAGGAGGTTCATAATGTTAGGGCAGAGCTGAAGGCCACCAGGGATGAGGTTCACAACGCTCTCAATGAGTTCCAATCTAATCTAAATTCTCTAAAAGCTAGGGTAACTGAGACAGAAGATAGAATTAGCGATCTGGAGGACAAACAAATAGAGAGAAAGGATCAGGAGGAAGCCTGGAACAAACAGCTTAGAAGCCACGAAAACAGAATCAGGGAAATAAATGATGCCATGAAACGTTCCAACGTCAGAATTATTGGAATCCCTGAAGGGGAGGAGAAAGAAAGAAGTCTAGAAGATATAGTGGAACAAATTTTTCATGAAAATTTTCCCAATCTTGCGAATGGAACAAGTGTTCATGTACTAGAAGTAGAAAGGTCCCCCCCCCCAAGATTATAAATTCAAAAAAAACATCCAGGCACCTCATAGTAAAATTGAGGAATCATAATTGTAGATACAATCTCTTGAAAGCCGCTAGGACAAAGAAGCTCCTTACATACAGAGGAAAGCCCATCAGAATAACGTCAGACCTGTCCACAGAGACCTGGCAAGCCAGAAAGGGCTGGCAAGATATATTCAGGGCACTAAATGAGAAGAACATGCAGCCAAGAATACTTTATCCAGCAAGACTGACATTCAAAATGGATGGAGAGATAAAGAGTTTCCAAGACCGGCAAGGCTTGAAAGACTATGCAACCACCAAGCCGACACTGCAGGAAATATTAAGGGGGGTTCTATAAAAGAGGAAAAATCCTAAGAATAGCATTGAACAGAAATATAGAGACAATCGACAGAAAGAAAGACTTCAAAGATAACACAATGTCAATAAAAACGTATCTCTCAATAATCTCTCTCAATGTGAATGGCCTAAATGCACCCATAAAACGACACAGGGTTGCAGATTGGATAAAACGACAGGACCCATCCATATGTTGTCTACAAGAGACCCATTTTGAACCTAAAGATACACCCAGACTGAAAGTGAAGGGATGGAGAAGCATCTTTCACGCCAATGGGCCTCAAAAGAAGGCCGGGGTAGCGATTCTCATATCAGATAAATTAGATTTTAAACTAAAGACGGTAGTCAGGGATACAGAAGGACACTACATCATTCTTAAAGGGACTATCCACCAAGATGATCTAACAATTGTAAATATCTATGCCCCCAATATGGGAGCAGCCAATTACATAAGAAAACTATTAATCAAGATAAAGAGTCATATTGATATGAATACATTAATAGTAGGAGATCTTAACACGCCTCTCTCAGAAATAGACAGATCATCGAAGCAGAAAATCAATAAAGAAATAAGAGCATTGAATGACACATTGGACCAGATGGACCTCATAGATATATACAGAACATTCCACCCTAAAACAACAGAATACTCATTCTTCTCAAGTGCACATGGAACCTTCTCCAGAATAGACCACATACTGGGTCACAAATCAGGGCTCAACCGATACCAAAAGACTGAGATGATTCCCTGCATATTCTCAGATCACAATGCTTTGAAACTGGAGCTCAATCACAAGGAAAAGTTCAGAAGGAACTCAAATACCTGGAAGCTAAAGACCACCTTGCTTAAGAATGCTTGGATCAACCAGGAGATCAAAGAAGAACTTAAACAATTTATGGAAACCAATGAGAACGAAGACACTTCACTCCAAAACCTATGGGATACAGCAAAGGCGGTCCTAAGGGGGAAATTCATAGCCATCCAAGCCTCCCTCAAAAAAATTGAAAAATCCAGAATACACCAGCTGTCTCTACACCTTAAAGAACTGGAGAATCAACAACAAATCAAACCAACTCCACACGTAAGAAGGGAAATAATCAAGATTAGAGCAGAGATCAACGAGGTAGAAACCACAGATACAGTAGAACGTATCAACGAAACTAGAAGCTGGTTTTTTGAAAGAATCAATAAGATCAATAAACCATTGGCCACACTAATCCAAAAGAAAAGAGAGAAAGCCCAAATTAATAAAATTATGAATGAAAAGGGAGAGATCACAACTAACACCAAGGAAGTAGAAACAATCATCAGAAGCTATTATCAACAGTTATATGCCAATAAGCTAAGCAACCTAGATGAAATGGATGCATTCCTGGAAAACTATAAACTCCCAAAATTGAACCAGGAAGAAATTGACAACCTGAATAGACCGATATCTAGTAACGAGATTGAAGTAGTGATCAAAAACCTCCCAAAAAACAAGAGCCCAGGACCTGACGGATTCCCTGGGGAATTCTATCAAACTTTCAAAGAAGAAATAATACCTATTCTCCTGAAGCTGTTTCAAAAAATTGAAGCAGAAGGAAAACTTCCAGACTCTTTTTATGAAGCCAGCATCACCCTGACCCCCAAACCAGGCAAAGACCCTACCAAAAAGGAGAATTTCAGACCGATATCACTGATGAATATGGATGCTAAGATTCTCAACAAGATCCTAGCAAACAGGATCCATCAGCACATTAAAAAGATTATCCACCATGACCAGGTAGGATTCATCCCTGGGTTACAAGGATGGTTCAACATTCGCAAATCAATCAATGTGATAGAACAAATCAATAAGAGAAGAGAGAAGAACCACATGATCCTCTCCATTGATGCAGAAAAAGCTTTTGACAAAATCCAGCATCCGTTCCTGATTAAAACGCTTCAAAGTATAGGGATAGAGGGAACATTCCTGAACTTCATCAAATCTATCTATGAAAAACCCACAGCAAATATCATCCTCAATGGGAAAAAGCTTGCAGCCTTCCCATTGAGATCAGGAACACGACAAGGATGCCCACTCTCACCACTCTTGTTCAACATAGTATTAGAAGTCCTAGCAACAGCAATCAGACAACAAAGAGAAATAAAAGGTATCCAAATTGGCAAGGAAGAAGTCAAACTCTCTCTCTTCGCAGATGACATGATTCTTTATATGGAAAACCCGAAAGACTCCACCTCCAAACTACTAGAACTCATACAGCAATTCAGTAATGTAGCAGGATACAAAGTCAATGTCCAGAAATCAGTGGCTTTCTTATACACTAACAATGAAAATACAGAAAGGCAAATTAGAGAATCGATTCCATTTACTATAGCACCAAAAACCATAAGATACCTCGGAATAAACCTAACCAAAGAGGTTAAAGATCTGTACTCGAGGAACTACAGAACACTCCTAAAAGAAATTGAAGAAGACACAAAAAGATGGAAGACCATTCCATGCTCTTGGATGGGAAGAATAAACATCGTTAAAATGTCTATACTGCCCAGAGCAATCTATACTTTTAATGCCATTCCAATCAAAATTCCACCAGTATTTTTCAAAGAGCTGGAGCAAATAATACTAAAATTTGTATGGAATCAGAAGAGACCCCGAATTGCTAAGGAAATGTTGAAAAACAAAAATAAAACTGGTGGCATCACGTTACCTGATTTCAAGCTTTACTACAAAGCTGTGATCACCAAGACAGCATGGTACTGGCATAAAAACAGACACATGGACCAGTGGAACAGAGTAGAGAGCCCAGATATGGACCCTCAACTCTATGGTCAAATAATCTTTGACAAAACAGGAAAAAATATCCAGTGGAAAAAAGACAGTCTCTTCAATAAATGGTGCTGGGAAAACTGGACAGCTATATGTAGAAGAATGAAACTTGACCATTCTCTTACACCGTACACAAAGATAAACTCGAAATGGATAAAAGACCTCAACGTGAGACAGGAATCCATCAGAATCCTCGAGGAGAACATAGGGAGTAACCTCTTTGATATCAGCCATAGCAACTTCTTTCAAGATATGTCTCCAGAGGCGAAGGAAATAAAGGCAAAGATGAACTTCTGGGACTTCATCAAGATAAAAAGCTTCTGCACAGCAAAAGAAACAGTCATCAAAACAAAGAGGCAACCCACGGAATGGGAGAAGATATTTGCAAATGACAGTACAGATAAAAGGTTGATATCCAGGATCTATAAAGAACTCCTCAAACTCAACACACACAAAACAGATAGTCATATTAAAAAATGGGCAGAAGATATGAACAGACACTTCTCCAAGGAAGACATACAAATGGCTACCAGACACATGAAAAAATGTTCATCATCACTAGCCATCAGGGAGATTCAAATCAAAACCACATTGAGATACCACCTTACACCAGTTAGAATGGCCAAAATTAGCAAGACAGGAAACAACGTGTGTTGGAGAGGATGTGGAGAAAGGGGAACCCTCTTACACTGTTGGTGGGAATGCAAACTGGTGCAGCCACTTTGGAGAACAGTGTGGAGATTCCTCAGGAAATTAAAAATAGAGCTTCCCTATGACCCTGCAATTGCACTGCTGGGTATTTACCCCAAAGATACAGATGTAGTGAAAAGAAGGGCCATCTGTACCCCAATGTTTATAGCAGCAATGGCCACGGTCGCCAAACTGTGGAAAGAACCAAGATGCCCTTCAACGGATGAATGGATAAGGAAGATGTGGTCCATATACACTATGGAGTATTATGCCTCCATCAGAAAGGACGAATACCCAACTTTTGTAGCAACATGGACAGGACTGGAAGAGATTATGCTGAGTGAAATAAGTCAAACAGAGAAAGTCAAGTATCATATGGTTTCACTTATAGGTGGAGCATAACAAATAATATAGAGGACAAGGGTAGATGGAGAGGAGAAGAGAGTTGAGGGAAATTGGAAGGGGAGGTGAACCATGAGAGACTATGGACTCTGAAAAACAACCTGAGGGTTTTGAAGGGGCGGGGTGGGAGGGTGGGGGAACCAGGTGGTGGGTATTAGGGAGGGCACAGATTGCATGGAGCACTGGGTGTGGTGAAAAAACTATGAATACTGTTACCCTGAAAATAAATAAAAAATTGGAAGAAAAAAAAAAAAAAAAAAAAAAAAGAAGGGCATTACATAATCACAAAGGGATTGATCCAAAGGAGGACATAACTTTTTAAGTATTTGTGCACCCATGTAGGAGCACCTACATATATAAAGCAAATATTAGAGATATAAAGGGAGAAACTCACACTAATACAATTATAGTAGGGACTTTAACAGCCCACTTACATCAATGGATAGATCATCCAGACAGAAAATCAATATGGCAATAGTTATTTTAAATGACCAATTAGACCAGATGGACTTAAAAGATTACAGATCATTTTATCCAAAATGAATAGAACATACATTTGTCTCAACTGCACATGAAACATTCTCCAGGATAGATCATGTTAAGCCACAAAACAAGTCTTAATAAATTTTAAAAGTCTGAAATCAAATCAAGCACCTTTTTTACCCAAATGGCATGAAACCAGAAATAAATTACAAGGGAAAAAAGATGGAAAAAACAAAAATACATGGAGGCTAAAAAACATGCTACTAAATAACCAGTAAGTCAACGGAGAAATCAAAGAATAAATATCAAAAAATATCTTGAGACAAAAGCAAATGGAAACATAACACAACAAAATCTTTGGGATGCAGCAAAAACAGTTCTAAGTTTTGTTTCTTAAAACCCACCTCAAGAAACAAAAAAATCTCAATTTAACCTTACACCTAAAGGAAAAAGAAGACCAAAACCCAAAGTTAGGAGAAGGAAAAAAATATGAGAGAATGAAGCAGAATTAAGTGAAATGGAGATTAAAAGAATAGAAATGATCAATGGTTCTTTGGAAAGATTAAATGCACAAACATTTAACCAGATTTATTAAGAAAAGAGAGGACTCAAAATCACAAATGAAAGAGAAGTTACAACCAACACCACAGACATACAAAGGGTTACATATAACTACTTCAAAAAATTATGTGCCAACAAATTATACAACGTAGAAGAAATAGATAATTTTTTAAAAATATTCGATCTTCCTAGACTGGATCAGGAAGAAATAGAAAATCTAAACAGACTGATTACTGATTCACTTTTGTTACTAGTAAAAGGAAACTCCCACAAACTTAAAACCAAGATGCCCTTATAGGGGAATTCTATCAAACATTTACAGAAAATTTAATAATGACCTCCCTCAGGTGGGAGGTGCTAAGATGGTATAATACGAGGACTCTAGGCTTGCTTCATCCCTCAAACACAGCTAGATAAATACCAAATCATTCTGAATACTCAAGAAATCGATATGAGGACTGACAGGACAAACCGCACAAGAGGAGGAGAGGAGGCCACACTGTGGAAGGTGTGGAGACATGGTTTGGGGGAGAAATGGCTCAATCATAGGTACTGTAGAGGGGAGAGAGCCCTGGATGGGGAGAGAAAGGAACACACAGGAAATCACCAGGGAAAACACTAGAGAAACCAGAGGTGCTGATTATTGTGAGTTTTTGTAACCAGCAGGGCTCAAAGACTGTAGTTTTAGAGGTCTGGAGCATGGCTGGTATAGAGCTCTAAGGGGACTACAGTGATCTGAGGCTCACCTAAGACACACTGGGAGAGATGGTTCCCCCTTTGAGGAGAGCATCTGAGAGAGAGGACATTGCCTCTTCAGGGAAAAAAGGAGCTGGCATGTGCCATTTCCTTCCCCCACCCCTTAACATAGGTGCAGAGACACCTGCTGAGGTTGGCTAACATAGACACTGGCTCTTTACTGTGCTTTATTGCAAAACCCATGATGATCATGCACTCTTGTGTGAACACACTTCTGGGTCAAACTTGCATTGGTCCCAATGTGGTAAGACTGTCCTCCAGAAGACCAGCATAGGTCTCACCATACCAGGTCCTTAAAGTCTTGAGTTTTAAAACTCAGCAGGCCTGGCTGGGATAGACACCAAAGTGCATTCCATTGCTCCAGGCATGCAAGCAACCTGGACAGTGTGAAGGTAGTGATCTGAAGTATGTCTGGAACATCAAACAATAATTGTGAGGGAAAATTGTTCACTCTTATGGAAGGGCTTCCCTGATAGTGGTGTGAACTCCCCTCTCCAGGGATGAAGAATCTGGCTTTCCCTCCCTTTCCCCTCAGCATAAACTAACTTTAGTAAGCAGCAAAGCACCAACAGTAGCAGCCTAAACCATTTACACTGAGACCCACAGCCTTACACTCTGCAGTTCTTACTCTTCTCAGGCAAATATGCCTGAGAACCAGATCACTGGGCCCCTGCCCCCAGAAGATGAGCACAGACCTTCACAGTTACCACCAGAGAGTACTGCAGAGCTTCAGGTCTAGTTGAAATAGCATTAAGTCTCTTTTAGTAAGCAGACCAGAGCCCACTTAGTTAAAAATTTCCACACTCTGGCCAAGGTCCAAACACTCCCCACTACAGGCAAGAAGAAACTCTGCAAGGGACAGACTTGAGGGGTAGAACAGCCAAAACACAGGAGCAGAATACGTGCAACACCAGAGGCACTTCCTGAAGTGGCAGACCCTGGACAATATGTGAACGCTTATTCATAAAACCATTACTTTCAGGAGCACCAAATGGACAGGCTTTTCTGGCACAGAGAAGAAGACAGACCTAGACAAAATGCAAAGATGGAGGAATTCATCCCCCTAGACCCCCCCAAAAAAGAAAAGGTCACAGCCAGGGATCTAATCAAAATGTTTTTAAGTAATATGCCTGATCCAAATTTTAAAGCAACAATCATAAGGATACTAGCTGGGCTTGACAAAAGTATAGAAAACATGAGGGAGTCCCTTATCATAGAGATGACAGAGCTAAAAACTAACCAGGCTGAAAAGAAAGATTCAATAACTGAGATTCAAAACTGACTGGTATAATGATCACAAGGATGGAAGAAGCAGAGGAATGAATAAGTGATATAGAAGATAGAATTTGGGGGGGAAAAGGAGGGTATACAAAAGAGGTTAAGAAAAATCTTGGAATATGAATGTAGACTTAGGGAACTAAGTAACTCCATAAAACATAATAACTTTCATATCATAGGAGTCCCAGAAGAAGAAGAGAGGAAGAAAGGGGCAAAAGGTCTATTTGAGAAAATTATAGCTGAAAACTTTCCTAATCTTGGAAAGGAAACAGACATCCATATCCAGGAGGCACAGAGAACTCCCATCAAAAATCAAGAAAGCAGGCCAACACAAAGACATAATATTAATTTTCAAGACATAGGGATAAAGAAAACAAATCCTGGGGTGCCTGGGTGGCTCAGTGGGTTAAGGCCTCTGCCTTTGGTTCTGGGATCAAGCCCCGCATCGGGCTCTCTGCTCAGAAGGGAGCCTGCTTCCCTTCCTCTCTCTCTGCCTGCTTCTGTCTACTTGTGATCTCTGTCTGTCAAATTAATAAATAAAATCTTTTTTAAAAAATCCTAAAATCTACAAGGCAAAAGAAGTCCTTAACTTACAAGGGAAGACAAATAAGGTTAGCAGTAGATCTCCCCACAGAACTTTTGCAGGCCAGAAGAGAGTGGCATGATATATTGACAACATGTTGAATGGAGAAAATATGCACCCAACACAATCTATCCAGCAAGGCTATCATTCAGAATAGAAAGAAAGACAGAGTTTTCCAGACAAAAACTAATGGAGTTCATGACTACCGAACTAACCCTTCAAGAAATATTAAAGGAGACTCTTGGAGTGGGAAAGAAACCCCCAAAACAGTAAAGATTAGAAAGGAACAGAGAAAATCTCCAAAAACAATGACAAAACAAGGAATGAAGTGGCACTTAATACTATATAGTTACTCTAAATGTAAATGGACTAAATGCTCCAATCAAGATACGGGGTATCAGAATGGATAAAAAACAAACAAGCAAGCAAGCAAACAAACAAAAAACCCCAAGATCCATCTATATGCTGCCTCCAAGAGACTAATTCTAGATCAAAAGACACTTGCAGGTTCAAAGTGAGGGGATGGAGAATATTTACCATGCAAATGGACATCAAAAGAAAGCTGGAACAGCAATAGTTATATAGTTATATAGTTATATTAGTTTTATATATATATATATAGTTATATATATATATATAACTATATATATATATATATAACTATATATATATATATAACTATATATATATATATATAGTTATATTAGGCCTTTAAACCAAAAATTGTAACAAGAGATGAAAAAGGGTACTATATCATAATAGAGAGGTCTATCCAACAAAAAGATCAATTATAAATATTTATGTCTCCAACTTGGGAGTACCCAAATATATAAAACAATAACAAACATAAAAGAACTCATTGATAATAATAGAATAATAGTAGGGGACTTTAACACCCCACTTACATCAGTCATCAATCATCTAAGCAGAAAATCAATCAGGAAAAAGTGGCTTTGTATGATACACTGGACCAGATGAACTTCACAGATATATTCAGAACATTTCATTCTAAAGCAAAATACACATTCTTTTCAAGTACACATGGAATATTTTCCAGAATAGATCACATACGGGTCACAAATCAGGCCTCAACAAGTTCAGAAAGACTGAGGTCATACCACACCATACATATATTCTGACCACAGTGATATGAAACTTGAAGTCAGCCACAGAAAAAATTTGGAAAGACTGCAAATACATGGGTATTAAAGAAGATCCTACTTAAAAAATGAATGGGTCACAACCAAGAAATTAAAGAAAAAAAAGGCATGGAAACAAATGAAAATGGAAACACAGTGGTTTGAAACCTTTGGGAAACAGCAAAAATTGTAAGAAGAAGGAATCATAAAGCAATACAGGCCTACCTCAAGCAGCAAGAAAAATCTCAATACACAAACTAACCTGATACCTAAAGAAGCTAGAAAAAGAACAACAAATGAAGATGAAAACCAAAATAAAAATGGAAATAATAAAAATCAGAGCAGAATTATATAGAAACAAACAAGAAAAATCTCAGTAGAACATATCAATAAGACCAGGAGCTGGTTCTTTGAAAAAATTAATAAAATTGATAAATCCTTACACAGACTTATCAACTAGATAAGAGAAAGGACTCAAATACATTAAATCATGGATGAAAGAGGAGAAATCACAACCAACACAACAGAAATATAATCGTAAGAGAATATTACAAAAAATTATATGCCGACACATTGGGCAATCTGGAAGAAATGGATAAATTCCTAGAAACATATAATACCAAAACTGAAACATAAAGAAATAGAAAACCTGAACAGACTCATAACCAGCAAAGAAATTGAAGAAATAAGAAAAAAATCTCCCAACAACCCCATGGCTCCTGCAACCCAGCTCCCTCATCCTAGAGCCAAGTGCCACTGCTGCCTTGTTTTCCAGGGCCAGGATGAATGCCATGCAGCACTTAGTGGAGCAGCTCAAGCTGGCGGTCAACATGGAGAAGGTCAAGGTCTTTCAGGCAGCTGCAAAGCTTCAGGAGTATTGCATGCAGAATGTCTGCAGGGATACCCTGCTGATAGGTATTCCAGCTAGAAGCAACCATTTCCAGGAAGCCCAGATTCTGTGCTTTATCCTAAAGGCTGTAGGGAAGAAGTTCACTAAGGAATGTTTTAAGTATAATGTGATGAGAGCTGCCTCTGATCTCAACAAAACACTCCGCTCCAGCCCAATGATAGACCTTTTCTGTGGTCTGCTCGTACAGCCAAAATTCTATAGAAATTGTTAGGTTTCTACTTAGATAAGGAAACTGGGTGAATGAATAGGTTTTAAATAACAGCCTGACTCTTTGTAATTTTATATTTAAGACAAATAAAAATGTTACCTCCAAATACACCTCTTTCATAAGCAAATTACTGGTGTTTCTATACCTGGAAAAAAATTTATACACACACACACACACACATACACATGCATATATATATGCATATATATGTATATTTTTTTTTACTGGCTGTTTACATTTGGAAATGAAAATATTTTGCTTGTTAAAAAACAATATTTGAAATTTGTTGTTTCAAAGGTTTTTATAACACCACAAAACTTGTTCTTCTCTCACTAATATCGTTTCTAAATGAAAATAAGCAAGTATAAAATTGGGAGAAGAATAGGGGTGCCTGGGTGGCTCAGTCAGTTAAGCATCTGACTTTGGCTGGGGTCATGATGTCAGGATCCTGGGATCGAGCCCCACATTGGGCTCTCTGCTCAGGAAGGAGCCTGCTTTCCCCTCTCTCTGCCTGCTGCTCTGCCTACTTGTGATCTCTCTCTCTTGGTCAAATAAATAAAATCTTTAAAAAAAAAATTGGGGGAAGAATAGACTTTATTAATCAAAGGATGTCTACATTTTCCTAAATGAGAAGATTGTTTCATTTGTAGCTAAAAACATGGGCGATCTTTCTCAGCAAATTTGTTTGGAAAGACTGATGCTGTGTTGTGTATTTGATTGTCCCTTCATGTGCATGAAGCAGGTTTGGTCTTTGTCTTGTTAAGTTCCTCAATAGCTGTGGTTGTACTTAAAAGACAAAACAGAACAAAACAACAAAAAGAACTGCATTACTTCATGTCTTTAAAAATAAAAGTATGTGCTTATTTTAGAGAGCGAGCATGCATGCAAGTGGGGGTGGGGGAAGAGGGAAAGAGAAAGAATCTTAAGCAGATTCTGAGCTGAGCACGGAGCCCCATGCAGGGCTCTCTCTCATAGCCCTGAGATCACCATCTGAGCTGAAATCAAGAGTTTGACACCTGAATGAGTCACACAGGCACCCCTATTTCATGTCTTTTAAAAAAAATGTTTAAATGTCATCTTCACAACATTGCAAATGATTAAAAACAAAATATTGTGGAAATACTACAACCTAAGTGAATTCTTTATGTCACAAGTGTTTTACTTTGATGTCCCTTTGATTTAATTTGGACACTTTTTTTTTTTTTTTTTTTTTTTTTTTTTTTTAAGAGTGAGAGAGAATTTGTGAGAGTACAACGGGGAGGAGCAGAGGGAGAGGGAGAAAGAGAATTGTAAGCAGCCTCCATGCTCACCATGGAGCCCAAACTGGGCTCAATCTCATGATCCTGAGATCATGACCCAGCCAAATTCAAGAGTCAGATGCTTAACTGACTGAGCCACCCAGGCACCCCTAACTTGGGACACTTTTAAAAGGATATTTTATTTGTATTTGTAATATTCTTTGATGAGCTTTGAAATAAAATTTCTGCTCAATTAAAAACAAAACAAACAAATAAAATTCCCAATAAACCAAAGTCTAGGGCCAGCCAGATGGTTTCACTGGGGAATCATGCCAAACATTTAAAGAAAAGTTAGTATGTATTCTTCTCAAACTATTCCAAAAAATAGAAATGGAAGGAAAACTTCCTAACTCATTATACAAGGCCAGAATTACCCAGATTCCAAAACCAGACAAAGATGTCACTGAAAAAGAGAACTATGGGCCAATACCCATGATGAACATGGATATAAAAATTCCCAAGAAAACACTAGGAAGCCAAATCCAACAGCATATTAAAAGAATCATTCACCATGATCAAGTGGGATTTATTCCTGGGTTGCAAGGGTGATTCAATATTCACAAATCAATCAATGTGGTAAACCACATCAGTAAAACAAAGAGTAAGAATCATATAATCCTCTCAATAGATGTGGAAAAGCTTTTGATAAAATATAGCACTAATTCTTGATAAAAACCCTCAACAAAGTAGGGATAAAAAGAATGCACCTCAACATCATAAAGGCCATTCACAAAAAAAACACACAGCTAATATAATCCTCAATGGGGAAAAACAGAGCTTTTCCTCTATGGTCAAGAACAAGATAGACATCCACTCTCACCACTGCTATTTAACGTAGTATTGGAAGTCCTAGTCTCACCAATCACAAAACAAAACAAAAAAATGATAAAATAAACGGCATCCAAATCAGCAAGGAGGAAGTCAAACATTCACTACTTGAAGACATGACACTCTATGTAGAAAACCTGAAAGATTCCACCAAAACATTGCTAGAATTTATACACAATTTCAATAAAGTTGCAGGATACAAAATCAACATATAGAATCTGTTGTGTTTCTATATATCAAAAATGAAGCAGCAGAAGGAGAAATTAAGGAATCAATCCCATTTACAATTGCACCCAGAACTGTAAGATACTTAGGAGTAAACCTAGCTAAAGAGATAAAATTGCTCTAAAAACTATAGAACACTTATGAAAGAAATTTAAGATGACACAAAGAAATGAAAAAAAAATTCCATGCTTATGGACTGGAAAAAAAATATTTTTAAAATGTCTATACTACTGAAAGCGTTCTACACATTTAATGCAATCCCTATCAAAATCCACCAGCATTCTTCACAGAGCTAGAACAAACAAGCCTACTATGTATATGAAACTACAAAAGACCCTGAATCCAAAGCAATCTTGAAATAGAAAAGCAAAGCTGGAAGCATCAAATCCTGGACTTGAAGTTACATTACAAAGCTGTAGTGATCAAGACTGTATGGTACTGACACAAAAATAAACATGTAGATCAAAAGAACAGAACAGAAATCCCAGAAATAGAATCCCATAAATAGACCCACAACTATATGGTAAACTAATCTTCAACAATGCAGGAAAGAATATCCAATGGAAAAAAAGAAAGTCCCTTCAACAAACGGTGCTGGGAAAACTGGACAGGAACAGGCAAAAGAACGAAACTGGACCATTTTGTTACACCATATACAAAAATAAATTTAAAATAGATGAAAGACCTAAATATGAGATAGGAAACCATCAAAATTCTAGAGAACACAGGCAGTAACCTCTTTAACATCAGCCATAGCAACTTTTTACTAAATTCATCTCCTGAGGCAAGGGAAACAGTGAAAATAAATGATTGGGACTTCGTTAAGATAAAATGCTTCTGCATAGCAAAGAAAACAATCAACACAACTAAAACGCAACCTTTGGAATGAAAGAAGATATTTGAAAATTATGTATCTGATAAAGGGTTAGTATCCAAAATCTATAAGGAACTTATCAAACACTCCAAATCCAGTTAAAAAATATGCAGAAGGCATGAATAGACTTTCTTCCAAAGAAGATAGCCAGATGATTAACAGACACATGAAAAGATGCTTGACATCACTCATCATTAGGGAAATACAAATCAAACATACAATGAGATGTAACTCCACACCTGTCAGAATAGCTAAAATTAACAATAGGAAACAACAGAGGTTGGTGAGGATGAAGATAAAGGAAATCCTCTTACACTCTTGATGGGAATGCAGACTGGTTCAGTCACTCTGGAAAACACTATGGAGTTCCTCAAAAGTTAAACATAGAACTAACTACCCTATGACCTAAAAGGGTCATTTTTCCCAAAGTGTTAAAAAATACTGACTTGAAGGAATACCTGCACTGATGTTTACAGCAGCATTATCAACAACACCCAAATTATGGAAAGAGCCCAAACATCCATTAACTGAAGAATGGATTAAAAAAAGAGAGAGAATATGTGTGAGATGGAATATTACCTGGATGTCAAAAAGAACGAAATCTTGCTATTTACAATGATGTGGATAGACCTAGAGTGTATTATGCTAAGTGAAATAAGTCAGAGAAAGACAAATACCATATGATTTCATCATATGTGGAATTTGAGAGGGGAAAAAGAAGCAAACCACACAACAGACTCTTAACTATAGGAGAACAAACTGAGGGTTGCTGGAAGGGATATAGGTGGGGATATGGTTTAAATGGGTGGTGAGTATTAAGGAGGGCACTTGTGATGAGCACTGGGTGTCACATGTGACAAATAACTAAATTCTACTTGTAAAACTAATATTACCCTGTATATTAACTAATTGGAATTTAAATAAGAACTTGAAACTACAACCCAAAAAAGCCTATGAAAAAAGCAAAAAATAAATAATACTGACCTTTCTTACACTATTCCACAGAAATAGAAGAGGAAGTAATGCTTCCAAATTCTTTCTAACAAGCATTACACTGATACCCTGATACCAAAACCTGATAGACACTATGAAAAAATAGTTATAGGTCAATAACCCTGAGGTACATAGATACAAAAATCCTCAAAAAATATTAGCAAATTGAAATCTATGATACTTTAAAAGGATTGTTCACAATGATCAAATGAGATTTATTTCAGGGATGAAAGAATGGTTCAATATCTGCAAAGCAATCGTGATATGCCACATTAGTAAAGGATAAAAATTGTGAGATCTTCTGAATAGATGCAGAAAAAGTATGTGACAAAATTCAGCATCCATTCATTCTAAAAACTCTCAACAAAGTACATTTGGAGGAAACATTTATCAACATAATAAAGGCCATATATGAAAACCTCACAGCCAATATCCCACCCAATCGTGAAAAGCTGAAAGCTTTTCCTCTAAGATCAGGAACAAAGCACAGATGTCCACTCTCAGCTCTTTTATTCAACTTAGTAGTGGGAGTCCTAGATATAGTACTATAATTGAATTCAGTAAATCTGAAGGATACAAAATTAATATACAGCAATCTATTGCATTTCCACACACTAATAATGAACTATCAGAAAGAAAAATTATGAAAACAATCCCATTTACAATTACATCAAAAAATGAAACACTTTGGAACAAATTTGACCAACGAGATAAAAAATCTGGTGTAAGAAAATGGTTAAGTTTCTTTTTTTTAAAATGTAGCTGTGCAGGTTTCCCAGCACCATATATTGAAGAGACTGTCTTATCCCTGTCATCTACTTTTTACTTTGTCATAGATTTGCCACAAAAGAATGTACCTTTATTGTCAAAGTGACTATGTGTCTACTTTTGTGCCTGTACTGTTTTGTTTACTTTAGCTTCACAGTATCATTTAAAATCTGGGATTGTGTTACTTCCGGCTTTGTTCTTCTTTCTCAAGATTTCTTTGGCTATTTCAGGGTCTTTAATGGATCCATACAATTTTGGGATTATTTGTTTTAGTTCTGTGAAAAATGCCATTGGTATCTTATAGGGATTGCATTTAACCTTTAGATTGCTTTGGTAGCTATGGGTATTTTAACAATATTCTTCCAGTCCATGAACATGGACTATTTCAGCTTCAAATTCTTTTGTCAGTGTCTCAGTTTTCTTTGCACAGCTCTTTCATGTAATACCAGAAATCTTAAAACGTCTAAAAGAAAATATAGGCAGTAAACTCTTAGACATTGGTCTTGGCAGTATTTTCTGCATGTCTCCTCAGGCAAGGAAAACAAAAGCAAAAATAAACAATTTAGATTATGAAACTAAAACGCTTTTTCACTGTGAAAGAAACCATCAACAACAAAAAAAGGCAGCCTACTGAAGAACGTATTTGCAAATGATGTATCCAATAAAGAGTTAATATCCAAAGTACATAAAGAACTTATGCAACTTAACACCAAACAAACAATTCTATTAAAAATGGGCAGAGGACCTGAAGAGACATTTTTCCAAGGAGGAAACACAGATGGCCAATATTTACATATTTACAATCTTTACATCTTTATGTAAAGATACTCATGAAAAAAATGAAGACACTAATTCAAAAAGATTTATGCACCCTATGTTTATCGCAATGTTATTTATAATAGCCAAGATATGGAAGCAATCTGAGTATCCACTAAGAGATGAAAGGACAAAAAGGATGTAGGGTGTGTGTGTGTGTCTGTATATACACACACATATATATATATATATATATATACACACACACATAAAATATATATGCATTATATATATATATTTTATATATATATATATCTTATATAAATATATATATTTTTTAATTTTTATTATGGAGGGGTAATCTTCCATACCCTCCATAATAAAAAATAAAATCTTGCCTTTCCTTATTGGCACAGATACATCTAGAAAGTATTATGCTAAGTGAAATAGGACTAAGAAAGACAAATACAATTTCACTTATATATGTAATCTAAAAAGAAATGAACATACCAACAAACAAAACCCCAAACAGATTCGAATTCAAAGAATTTGTGTTTGTCAGAGGGCGGTAGGTGGAGAGGTAGGCAAAATAGGTAAAAGGGATGAGGCACAAACTTACAGTTACAAAATGAGTATGTCAGGGATGCAAAGTACAGCATAAGGAGTATAACCAATAATATTGTAATAACATATGGTAACATGATAACTATACATATTGTGGTGAGAATTTCATAATGTATAGAACTGTCAAATCATTGTGTTGTAATCACAGTGCTGGACATTGGGAAGTCCAAGATCAAGGTGCCAGCAGATTTGATGTCTGATGAGGCCTGCTTCCTGGTTCAGAGACAGTAAACTTTTCCCCAGGTTCTCACATAGCGGAAGGAGCAAAAGCATTCCCTGGATTTGGTTTTGTTTTTAAGAAGGGCACTAGTTCCATTCACAAGAGTTCCACACTCAGGACCTAATCAGCTCTCCAAAGCCCTACCTCTTAGTATCACAATGAAGGCTCTGATTTCAACACCCGGAATTTCAGAAGGACACAAACATTTTCTTCAGAACACTGCAAATCTGGAGAACTCACTTTGAGAAGCTAGTGCACTTTTATTTTCTTCATGTGTAATCCAAATAACCATTACCATAATGAGCTCCATGAAATATTCATAGCATTTAAGATTTAAAAAAATTTTTAAAAGCTATTTATCCATTTCATAAATCCCAGACCCCAAACAAAATTGCTTTCTTGTTCAAAACTATTTACAAGCAAAATAGTATATGTGACCTTTGGTTTTCAAATAAACTGATCAGCATCTCTTATCACTTTGACACTTCTAATTTTTTTCCATAAAGTGTTTGTAAAGAATTTATTTTTGTCAAAGTACTGTTGAATCTCTTTAAGTAATATTTGATCAAGATTTAAGAGAAAAAAGAACCCTTTTAAAAATTAAACTGTATTGAATGGAAACAATTCATCTTAAAATGCCATAATGAAATATCACAGTATTTATCAAAGTCAAAATGAAACTGCTGCTGACATTTATGTGTTGTTACCCTAACAAATTGTGTTTTTATTATTTTAATCTTCCTTTGTTATGTCATCCTGTTAGAAAGGGTCTTGAATCTCATTATCTTTACCTCTGTTATTTTCATCTTTATTTTTTGTCAAGCTTTCTGATTTTTATAATTTTGACCATCAAACTTTTGTAACAATAGTTCTTGACATGTTGATATTTTAGAAATCTTTCCAATCTTTCTCTTTTGGATTTTTTAATAGAAGACTTCCTTTCCTTTATATATGAGTTGCAGAATGATGAAGAATACTGAATATATAAAAATTAATCTACAATTACAACATTTGCATTAAGTCACTTCCATGTTATATTGAGCTACATACTGTATTATCACATTGTCCTTCTACCATATACATTGAAGGTCTTGATGAATCTATACAGACTTTTGTTGTGGGAAAATATATTTCTTCAAGCTATTTCAGCTTGTCAATGACAAATTTCCATGCCATTTCTTTTTCTTTTTTTTTTTTTTTTCATGCCATTTCTTCTGGAACTTTCAGGTCTCATCTGGACAGATTGTATGCTTGATGCAGTATGCTAAGGTCCAATTTGATAAGTGAGATGCATGCAAGTGCCTTTGCCTATAGATGCATTAGCTCTTCTCAGATCTGCTATAGATTTATGTCATACAAAAGAATTCTAATGGGATTCCCATAAAAAAGAAAAAAATATATATATAGTAGGCTTATTGAGTACACTCTTCAAAGGACAGACCTTTAATTTTTACTAATTCTCAGTAAGAAGCAAATCTTTTGTTTAATATATGCGATGATTAAAAGAATGCTCAACTATTTAAACTAATTCAATCTTTGTTTCTCCTGTCTTAATTTCTCATATAGTTCTGGTACCAAGAACAACAGTACATGTCCAAATCAGGATCTGTGGTTGTAAACACCTTGTGGATTAATATTAGGACAGTTGGTGTTAGGGGAATTCCCAGAAGTTCTCCCTATGCTGGCATAGTTACAGTAACTCAAATGCACCCAGAAGTGACAGTGAATCTCTTCTTTCCCTCCGTTGTTTTATAGAGGGTGTTTTAGGTGTGGTAACCCCATAGTGTTCAAATCAAAAATAAGTAAGAGACCCGGCCTCAAAATTCGGAGCAGACAAAACCAGGTCAGTAATACGAGCAAAGCTTAACTTAGTTTATTTTGCAAGATTAACTTAACCTGGCTCATTTTTTTTTACCTATGTCTCTGAAAATCGCTGGTGAAACTTAAACTGGCCCCCAAATGGGTATGAGGTAATCACTAACCAATTTTCCTCATTCGGTAAAAATTTAATAGCCTAGGCTTTAGACTAAAAACTGAAGGTCTGAAAAGTAGAATTTCCAAACCTGATATCTATTATTAAAGTACTTTTAGGGTGCCTGGGTGGCTCATTGGGTTAGAGCCTCTGTCTTCAGCTCAGGTCATGATCCCAGGGTCCTGGGATCGAGCCCCGCATCAGGCTCTCTGCTCAGCAGGGAGCCTGCTTCCCCCACCTCTCTCTCTCTGCCTGCCTCTCTGCCTACTTGTGATCTCTGTCTGTCAAATAAATAAATAAAATCTTCACAAAAAATTAAAAAATTAAAAAAATAAATTACTTTTAACTTGTAGATTACATATTTAACCTTGTTTCATTTTTTAACATAAGTCTAGTTGTAAATAACAGCAAGACCATCAATAATGACAATAATAATCAGAATATAAATGTTAGTTATGTTCCACCTATGTACTTAATACATCACACATATTAATTCATTCTCACAAGGACCTCATGAGGTAAATACTATTATGCTCATTTTACTGGTGAGAAAAATGAAAGTGAATGGAGTTGTGATTTGAACCCTTGCGATCTGGCTTCAACGCTGTCTACCCATTTGTGCTGTGTTACAGTACACAAGATTTAACTGGTGTAACTTCTAGTTTGAGATTATTTTGATACTATGTGACAGACATAATCTGTCCTTAAATTTATACTCATAACTGTATTGGTCAATATAATGCTAGCGGCTATAAAAAACAAACCCTCCAAATCTTAATGACCAAACAATTCATTTCTCATTCAAATCAGGTCCAAAGTGGTTTCTGTGACTGGTGGAGATTTCACATGTGGTAACTCAGGGTCCTACGTTTCTTCCATGTGTGGAGATCTAGGAACTTGGGAGTCCTGTCAGTCAGTAAAGAAGAAAAGAAGGATCCTGCTTGGGAAATTACTATGGGCCAGTCCTGGAAATGGTGCATTTCATCTCTACTCTTTTACCATTGCCCAGAACTCAATTACAGGGGCAAGGGACACTTAGAAATGCTGTTTAGGTGTGTGCGTGCCTAGGAAGGGAAAAGAAAAAAAAAAAAAAGGATCAGTGAGTAGCTGGCCAATATCTCCCACATCAATATTTGCCTAGCTTAGTAATGTGCCATTCATACTTTTTGACTCTAAAACTAATATTTATTCCACTATATCTATCTTTTCTAGACACTCCATTACATATATCAAAGTGAATGATATGAGTATATACAAAGGTAGGGTTATGTTATGAAGGTAGAGTAGGATTTAAAACATGACCAGATTCTGGCCAATGAAGAGATATTGGGTGTCAAGGGAAAAAAGTGTTAGACATGTAGTATTCAATCAGGTCTTTAATGAAGATTTTTTTCTTTCTCTCCTATAAGGAAAATTTATCTGCTAAATCCATGTTTTCTTTTCTCTTCTTTCTTTTTTGTTGTTGCATTTCTTTTATTTATTTTGGGGGCTTTTTTTTGCCATTTAAAAAAAAATTAACATGTATGTATTATTTGTTTCAGGGGTACTGGTCTGTGATTCATCAGTCTTACACAATTCACAACACTCACTGTAGCACACACCCTCCCCAATGTCCATCACTCAGCTACCCCATCCCTCCTACCTCCCTCCCCGCCAGCAACCCTCAGTTTGTTTCCTGAGATTCTCTCTCATGTTTTGTCTCCCTCTATGGTTTCTTCTTATCTGTTCCTCCTACAAGATATTAGTTCCCTTGAGAACTTACGAAATTCCTTGAGAAATTCTGACAGGATCAGTTATTGATATATAGTAAGCATCCAAGATATTCTGGGTTTGTTAATTATTAATTTAAATGTGTTCTGTAAATACTTAGTGCTAGGAACACAACAAGTGCTTAATACAAGTTTGTGGATTATTGCTTGGACAATATTGGTTTTTAATTGTGAGTAAAGAGAGAGAATCCAAACTATAAATCTAAATGTTTACAGAAGGATTAGACGATTTTCCTTTCATATTTACTTTTGAAGGTATGTGTGTAGGAAATGGCTGATTATAAAGTAATGCTTTCTGATATGTTAAACACATGAACTTTTAAATTATAAATGTAAAATCTGAAAAGCAAGACTCAAAAGACATTAAAGCATGCTTGTTCTTAGTCTCTGGAACAAAATTAAAAACAAAAAATCAATCCCATATTTCCCCTTAGATGCAAAAATCCGAATAAAAGGGCAATAATACTATGACAAATAAGTACTTTTCTGTTAGTTATCCTATTGGCATTTGAGGTTTATTCATGTTCAAACAGTATGCCAGACACAATCTTATCATTTAAAATTATAAGTAAAATTTTGTACTCCTTTACCCATCTATTTAAATGCCCTAACCATATTGTCTGACTCCATGTCTAGTTAATTATAAAATAACATACCACCTATTAAAGAAAGGTCTTGAAATCTGAGAGTAAGAACAATATTATTACAGGTTCATAATCTTTTATTGGAAACCTTTGGTTCTAGATAGGTTTCAGACTTAGAACTTTTTATATACATATAGTGTATGGTACATAAACATAGTTTGAAATATCTCAGAAGAATACTATAAAAATATATTAATATTCTTTAGAAAACATGAATACACTGAAATAGATGGACACCATAAGTAGCTTCATGACAAATCAGATCAAATTTTGCTAAAATGTTTGCCACAAATTTATGTAAAAATTTTTTTATTTTTGAGAGCCTTTTAGATTTTAGAATCATGAAAAATGAAAGACGGGCTCATAATACAATTAAATATTCAGTGTTTAAATTAGATATTATTTCTTAAGCTGCCTGTTCATGAAGCAGTTTTAATTAATTATAAATATGTAAATACCTCAAAAATTTCAAACAACTATTGTATGGTCAAATAAAAAGGTTTCTGGTGGTTGTTGGTCCAGCATGTAAAAGCTAACAAAAAAAATTGAACACACACACACAAAAAATCAGCAATTTTTCTTTTATCTGTCAGAGAGGTGAGGTCACAAGCCAAACCACTACCCCTAAAACAGAAAGACAAACAGGTGGGTAGAAAGAATCATGACTTACTGGAGCAGAAACTCATATCCACAGGAACTGGTATTAGTGTAGGAAAATTTTGACTGTAACAGATGAAATTCTGAAAGTAGACAAATCTGAGAGATAAAAAATCTAGAGGGACCAAGTCATGGCAGTTGGAGTGAGGGAGTACTCCTCAATTTACATTTATTCTTCCAGGAGCTCTACCAGGTTATTACAGTGAAGATCAGAGGAAACAAAACAAAAACCTGAGGTTTCTAGGGGGAAGGAGAAGGTATTTTCAAATAAGCCAGAGAATTCAGATCTTCTTCACAAGTCCTGCTCTCAAGAGAAACTGTTTTATCAAAGCCTAAACTACTGGGGTTTTATCAGGGCCTAGTTTACTTGGGGGAAGAAAAATACCCTACTCTGATAGGAAATACCCAAATGTAATGCATACCACCCCCACTCCCACCCCCACCCCCCCGCCAAGCCATCCAATACTATTTAAAGGAAGGAAAAAGAAAAAACAAAAAAACAAAACCTGAGAAGCATTTGTGGAGTTCAAAGCTGAGGGACATATGTCTACTAAATTACTGAGACACAATCATAAGACTATAGAACATTTTCACACACTTTACCATTATTAAAGACCTATTTACTACAGTTTCTTTAACCTAGTACAACATGTCCACATTTCAATTAAAAATTACAAATCATACTAACAGATAAAAAACAATTTGAAGAGACAAAGTAAGTATTATAACCAGACCCAAATATGCCAGGAGTGTTTAATCACACCTTAAGTTTACAACAACTATGCATAATATACTAAGGACTGTAATGTAAAAACTAGACAACATGCAGGAAGAGATAGACAACATAAGCATAGACAGATGATTTCTGAGACAAAATAAAAAACAAGTGTGACAGACCACATTCTAGGCCATAAAAAGTATCTCGAATATAAAAGGATAAAAATAATACAGGCTATGTTCTCAGATCGCAAAGGAATAAAACTAGAAGTCAACAGAAAGATAGCTAAAAAATACCAAGATACTTGGAGATTAAACAACATATTTATAAAGAGCACAGGGGTCAAAGAAGAAATTTCAAAATAAATTAAAAATACTTTGAACTAAATGAAAGGAAGAATACAATTTAGCCAAATTGGTGTGATGCAGCAAAAAGGCATATAGACTATATTTATTGCATTGACTATATATATGAGAAAAGAACAAAGATCTAAAGTCAATAACCTAAGCTTCCACCTGAAGAAAATTCAAAATGGAAGAGCAAATTATATCCAAACTAATCAGAAGAAAGAAAAATTAAAGCTGAAAGCAATGATACTGAAAACATGAGAACAGAAAAACCAATGAAACCAAAAGCTGGTTCTTTGAAAAGATTAGTGAAATGTGTAAGCCTCTAGTCAAGTTAATAAAGCAAAAAAAAGGAGAAAAGACACAAGTCACTAATATGAATGAAGAAAGGGAAATCACTACAGAGCCCATGGATATCCATTATCAATAAAGGATAATAAAGAAATACTACAAAAACAACAATTCTAAAGGACCATTTTATGGCCACAGTTTTCAATAACTAAGATGAAATGGACTAATTTCTTCAAAAAAATGATCTGTTGAAACTCACACAAAAAGTAGTAGAAAATTTGAATAAACTATCTATATCTATTTAAAAAATTGAATCACTAATAACTTTCCAAAACAGAAAACATGATGACCAGACCTGTTCACTGGTAAATTCTATCAAACATTTAAGGATATTGTATTACTATAATCACTTCCAGACTATGGAAGACCGGAAATATTCCCTAACTCATTTTATGAGGTCAACATTATCCTAATACCAAAGCTAGATTTTTTTAAAAAATGACAAAACTAGAGTGCCTGGATGGCTTGGTTGGTAGAGTATGTAACTTTTGATCTTGGGATCATGAGTTCAAGCTTCATGGATATGGAGCCTACTTAATAAAAATTAAAAAACAACAACAAAATTTTAATGACAAAACTACACTTAGCATAATACTCTCTAGCTCCATCCATGTCACTACAGATTGCAAAGTTTCATTCTTTTGTATGGCTGAATATATATATGTATGTGTGTGTGTGTACATACACACACACACACACACACACACACATATTCACATCTTCTTTATCCATTCATTAATCAGTGCACTTGGGCTGTTTCCATAATTTGGCTGTTGTAGATAATGCTGCTATAAACACTGGCATGCATGTATCCCTTTGATTAGTATTTTTGTATTCTTTGGGTAAATACCTAACAGAGTAATTGCTAGACTGTAGGGCAATTCTACTTTTAACTTTCTGAGAAACCTCCACAGCAGAGTGACTGCTCCTGTTTGCATTCCTATGAACAGGGCAAGAGAGTTCCCATTTCTCCAGTTACCAGAAAGGAAGTAGGAAAGGAGATAGGGTAAATTGGTGATGGGGATTAAGGAATGCACTTGTGTGATAAGCGCTAGGTGATAAAGTGTTGAATAGCCATATTGTGCACCTAAAACTAATATGATACTATATGTTAACTAACTGGAGTTTAAATACAAACTTAAAAAAAAAGACAAAACTATAAATCAGTAACTCTCATAACGGATGTAAAAATACTCAACAGAGTGGGGCAGCTGGGTGGCTCAGTTGGTTAAAGCCTCTGCCTTCGGCTCATGATCCCAGGGTCCTGGGATCGAGCCCCGCATCAGGCTCTCTGCTCGGCAGGGAGCCTGCTTCTCCCTCTTTCTCTGCCTGCCTCTCTGCCTACTTGTGATATCTGTCTGTGAAATAAATAAATAAAATCTTAAAAAAAAAAATACTCAACAAAGTATTACCAAAATAAACCCAACAATGTATAAAAGGAATTATAAACCATGGCCAAGCTGGACTTATCTTAGATATGCAAGATGGGTTCAATATTCACAATTAAGGTAATCCATCACATGAACAGACCAACTGAACAATCATATCTATCATAACAGATATAGAAAAATCATTTGAAAAAATTCAGCTCTTATTCATGATAAAACTTTCAGCACATTAAGAACAAAGGGAACCTTTCTCAACCTGATAAAGAACATCTACTAAAAAACCTATAGCAAATATCATCATAGTCAAATGGTGAGAAACTAGATGCTCTTCTGATAAGATCAGGAATAAGACTAAGATATTCCCTCTCATCCCTTATTTTCAGTATCACAGTGGAGGTCCTAGCTAATGCAATGAGGCAAGAAAAAAATAAAATGTAAACTCACTGGGAAAGTAGAAAGAAAACAATCTCTTTATAGATGAAATGACTGTATACATAGAAAGTTGTGAAGAATCAACCAAAAAACTCCTGGAACTAATTAATGATTCCAGCAAGGCTGTAGATTACAAGGTTAATATATTAAAGTCCTTTGTTTCTACATACAAGTAATGAACAGGTGGAATTCAAAATTAAAATCACAATATCATTTATATTCACACTCAAATAAATGAAATACTTAAGTACAAATGTAACAATATGTTTAAGATATATATAGGGGAAAATACAAAACTAAAAGAAATAGGAAAGACTGAATAAAAGAGATATTCCCTCCTCCTTGCTAAGATTCAATATTGTCAAAAAGTCAGCTTTCCCAATTTGATCAAATTCAGTGCAGTCCCAATCAAAATCCCAAGTTATTTCATGAATATCAACAAGCTGACTTAAAGTTTATATTGAAAGGCAAACAACCCAGAAAGACAATTCAATATTGAAGAAGAACAAAGTCAATGGACTTACACTCCCTGAACTCAATATTTACTCTAGAGCTACAGTAGTCAAGACAGCCTGGTATTGGTGAAAGAATAAATAGGTCAATTGAACAGACTGAGTCCAGAAATAGACTTTAATAAGTATAGTCAACTGATCTCTGACAAAGGAGTAAGGCAATACGATAGAGAAAATAGAGCTTTTTCAGCAAATGGTGCTGGAACAATTAGACATCTACATGCAAAATTTTAAAAAATTATACACATTATATACTTCACATACTGTAACTCAAAGTGGTGCATGAACTTAAAAATAAAACAAACTACAAAACTTCTAGATCAATAGATTAGAGAATGAAAAAGAATGGATCAGTGATATGGGAAACCGGGTAATGGAAAGCAACCAAGCTAAACAGCAAAAACAAAGAATAAAAAAGGAGAACAGCTTAAGGAAAATCAACAACATCAAGCATAACAACGTTCACATTATAGGAATCCCAAAAGAAAGAGAAAAGGGCAGAACACATACTTAAATAATGGCTCAAAATTTTCCTAATATAGAGAAGAAAACAGACATTCAGGTCCAGAAAGCAAGACAGATCTTAATAAGATTAACCTAAGAAGGTACACACCAAGACACATAATTAAAATAGCAAAAGTAATGATAAAGAATTTTAAAAGCAGCAAGAGAAAAGGGTTATACACAAGGAAAACACCGTAACGTTATCAGCTGATTTTTCAGCAGAAACTTGGCAGGCCAGAAGAGAGTGATATAATATATTCAAGAAAAACCTTCAATGAAGAATACTCTACCCAGAAAGGTTACCATTCAAAAATGAAAGAAAGATAAAAAGCTTCCAAAACAAACATAAGTTAAAGGAACTCATAACCACTAAGCCAGTATTGCAAGAAATATTAAAGGGATTTCTTTGAGTGGAAAAAGGGCTTTAATTTGAATAAAATTATAAAAAAAATTCACATGAAAAGCAAACCTACAGTAAAGGTAGTAGATTAATCCCTTATAAAGGAGGGTAAAACACCAAATTAGTAAAGTCAATTATGTCTACAAAATTAAGAGATACACACCCAAAAGAGATGTACAATATGATAAAACATACATTAAACTTGTAGGAGGAAGTAAAAATGAAGTGCTCTTAGAATCTGTTCAAACTTTAAGCAATCATCAGTTTAATAGATGCTAACACATAGAACATTATAGATGAACCTGATGGTAACCACCAGTCAAAAATCTATAATAGGTACCCAAAAAATAAAGAGAAAGGAATCCAAGCATAACACTAAAGGAAGCCATCAAAACACAAGGGAAGAAAGCAACAGAAGAAAGGAACACCGAAGAACTACAAAAAACAACCAGAAAACAACTAAGAAAATGTTATTAAGTACATACCTATCAATAATTCCTTTAACTGCAAATGTATTAAATGCTCTAGTAAAAAAATATGGTGACTGAATAACAAACAAAAGACCTATCTATATGCTGCCTATATATCTATATGCTGCCTACAAGACATTCACTTCAAACCTAAAGACACATATGGATTAAAAGTAAAGGGATGGAAAAACATACAATGCAAATCACAGCAAAAAAAAAAAAAAAAAAAGGAGAAGAAGAAAGAAAAGAACTGAGGTAGCAGTATTTATATCACACAAAATAGACTTTAAAACAAAAACAATTAAAAAAAAAGAAGGGCAATATATGATAAAGTGATCAAGTCAACAAGAGGATATAACATTTATAATTACCTATGCACCCAAAGAAGAGCACTACATACATAAGACAAATATTCAGACATAAAGGGAGAAATTGACAGTAATACAATAGTAGGGACTCTAACATCCTTTTAACCACAATGGATAAATCATCCACACAGAAATAAAAAAGGAAACAGTGGCTTTGAGTGATACATTAAACTAGATGGATTTTACAGTATATACAGAACATTCCCTCCAAAAGCAGAATACACATTCAAGTGCACATAGAATATTCTCCAGGATAGATCACTTGTTAGGCCACAAAACAAGTCACAAGTGAGTTCTACCCAACATTTAAAGAGTTAATACCTATTCTTCTCAAACTATCCCAAAAAATAAAGGAGGAAGAAAAACTTCCAAATTCATTCTGTAAGATCAGCATTAATTACCCTGATACCAAAGCCAAAGACACTAAAGAAAACTACAAGCCAATAATTCTTACGAACAGAGATGAAAAAATCCTCAACAAAATATTATCAAACTGAATTCAACAATGCATTGAAAGAATCATTCACCATGATCAAGTGGAATTTATTTATTTATTCAAGAGTGGTTCAACATCAATGCAATACATCACATTAGCAAAATGAAGGATAAATACCATAGGATCGCCAATAGATGCAGAAAAATCATTTGAGAAAATATAACATTCACTCATAACAAAAATTCTCAACTAAATGGGTTTACAGGGAACATACCTCAACATAATAAAGGCCATATATGAAAACCCACAGCAAACATCATACTCAAAAACTGAAAGCTTTTCCTCTAAGGTCAGAAGCAAAACAAGGACACTCACTCTCACCACTGTTATTCGACATAGTACTGGAAGTCCTAGTTGCAGAAATTGGATAAGGAAAAGAAATAAAATCTATCTAAATTGGTAAGGAGGAAGTAAAACTATCACTATTTGCAACTTCCCTGATACTACATAGATATAGTTATAGATATAGATATAGATTCTATATATAGAAAACCCAAAAGGCCCCCACTAAAAAAAGTATTAGAACTGATAAATCAATTCAGTTGAGTTGCAGGATAAAAACTGATATACAGAAATCAAACGCATTTCTATACACTAAAATAATCAAGTAACAGAAATAAATTAAGAAAATATTTCCATTTACAATTGTACCAAAAAATAGGAATACATTTTAACAAGGAGGTGAAAAAATCTATACTCTGAAAAGTAGACACTGATGGAAGAAATTGAAGATGACACAGATACATGGAAAGGTACATTATAGTCCTGGACTGAAGAATATTGTTAAAATATCCATACTGCCCAAAGCAATCCGTAGACTGAATGCAATCTCTATTAAAATACCAACAGCATTTCACGCAGAACTTGAAGAAATAATCCTAAAATTTGTATGAAACCATAAAAGATCTTGAATAGCCAAAGCAATCTTAAGAAAGAAGAACAAAGCTGAAGTTATCACAACTCCAGATTTGTGATATACTACAAAGTTGTAGTAATCCAAATAGTAAGATACTGGCACAAAGACAGACAAATCAATGAAACAGGACAGAGAGTGCAGAAATAAAACTGCACTTACATGGTCAATTAATATAGGACATTGGAGGCTAGAATATACAATGTGGAAAATACAATCTTTTTTGATAAATGGTGCTGAGATATCTGGACAGAATGAAAGTGGACAATTCACATAATACACAAAAAATAAACTCAAAATGGATTAGAGACCTGAAGCCATAAAATTTTCAGAAGAAAACATAGGTAGTACCTCTCTTGGACACTGCCCTTAGCAACATACCTATGAATATGTCCCCTCAAGCAAGGGAAACAAAAACAAAAATAAACTATAATGAATATACCAAAATAGAAAGCTTTTGCACAGCAAACAAAGCCATCAGTGAAATGAAAGAGGAGAACCTACTAATTGGGAGAAGTTATTTGCAAATGATACATCCAATAAGGAGATAATAATTTTATAAAGAACTTAAACCTCAACAATAAGAAAACATTCCAGTAAAAAAATGGGCAGAGGATCTAAACAGACGTTTTTCCAAAAATGGGCAGAAGATCCACATAGACATTTTTTCTGAAGACCTACAAATGGCCAACAGACACATGAAAAGATGTTCAACATCACTAATCATCAGGGAAATGCAAATTAAAATTAAAACCACAATGAGATAACATCCCACATCAATCAGAATGGCTAGAATCAAAAAGAGACAAAAATAACAATTATTAGCAAGAACGTAAAGAAAAGGGAACCCTCATGCACTTTTGCTAGGACTGTGAATTGGTGCAATCACTGGGAAAAACAGTATGGTGATTCCTTAAAAAAATACCATATGATCCAGTAATTCTACTACTGGTTATTTACCCAAAGAAAACAAAAACATTAACTCAAAAAGATGCATGCACCCCTATGTTTATTGCAGCATTATTTATAATAGCCAAGATATGGCAGCAGCCCAAGTGTCCATCAACAGATAAATGCATAAGGAAGATACGGTATGCAGTAGCAATCAAACAAGAAAAATAAATAAGAGGCATCCTTATTGGTAGAGAAGAAGTTACACTGGCACAGTTTGCAGATGTGATACTATACATAGTAATCTTAAGGACTCTACCAAGAAGCTCTATAAGTAATACCCAGAAATAGGCAGCATTTCTATACACTGACAACAATGTCACAGAAAAAGAAATTTTAAAAAATACCATTTATGATGGACACCCCCCTCAAATACCTAGGAATAAGCCTAACTAAAGAGGTAAATGACCTGTACTCTTAAAACTGTAAAATACTCATGAAAGAAACCGAAGATGACACAAACAAATGGAAAGTTATTACATGCTCAAGAATTGGGAGAATTAATATGGCCAAAATGTCCATATTACCCAAAGCAATCTACAGATTCAATGCAATCCCTATGAAAATATCAGTAGCATTTTTCTCAAAATTAGAATAATCCAAAAATCTATTTGAAACCACAGAAGACCCTGAATAGGCATAGCGATCTTGAAAAAGAACAAAGCTAGAGGTATAAATTCCAGATTTCAAGAACACTACCAAACTGTCGTCATTAAAACAGTATGGTACTGGCACAAAAACAGACACATAGATCAGTGGAACAGGATAGAGAACCCAGAAATAAATCTGCATTTATATGGTCAATTACCTATGACAAAGGAGGCAAGAATACACAATGGGGAATAGAGAATCTCTTGAGTAAATGATGCTGAGAAAACTAGACAGCTATATGTAAAAGAACAAAACTGTACTGCTTTCTAACACCATACACAAAAATGAACTTTAAATGGAGTACAAACCTAAATGTGAGACCCAAAACCATAGAAATACTAGAAGAGAACACAACCTATAATTACTGTCACATTGGCCATAGTAACATTTTTCTAGAGATAGGTTTCCTTAGGCAAGGGACACCAAATCAAAAATAAACTACTGGGACTTCATCAAAATAAAAACTTACTGCATCGTGAAGGCAACAATCAACAAAACTGAAAAGCAATCTATTGAATGGGAGAAGATATTTCCAAAGGGCACATCTGATCAATGGTTAGTATCTGAAATATGTAAAGGACTTCTAAAAGTCAACACTCCCCAAAACGGAAATCCAATTAAAGATGGGCAGAAGACCTAAGTAGATACTTATCCAAAGAAGACATACAAGTGGCCAAGACACACATGAAAAGATGCTAAATATCATTCATTAGGGAAATACAAATCAAAACCACAATGTGATGCCACCTCACACCTAACAGAATGACTCAAATCAAGAAGACAATAAACAGGGGCGCCTGGGTGCCTCAGTGGGTTAAGCCTCTGCCTTCAGCTCAGGTCGTGATCTCGGGGTCCTGGGATCGAGCTCCGCATCGGGCTCTCTGCTCTGCGGAGATCCTGCTTCCTCCTCTCTCTCTCTGCCTGCCTCTCTGCCTACTTGTGATCTCTGTCTGTCAAATAAATAAAATCTTAAAAAAAAAAAAAAAAAACCCACACAAATATATAATGGAATATTACTCAACCATAAAAAAGAATGGGAACTTGCTATTTGTAATAACAAGATGGACCTAGAGGGTATTATGTTAAGTGAAATAAGACAGAAAAAGACAAAAAAAACACAAATAATTAGTCTCTTACATACAGAGAACAAAGTGGTGGTTCCCAGAAGACAGGTGGGTAGAGGGGTAGGTGAAATAGAGAAAGGGGATTAAGAGGTACAAAAGTTCCAGTTATAAAATAAAATATAAAATAAATAAGTCATAGAAATATTTAAAAGTACAGTAGAGGGAATACAGTCAGTAATATTGTAATACTGTATGGTTGACAGATGGGACTACACATATTGTGGTGAGCACTGAGTAATCTATAAAATTGTTGAATTCAGGTATGTTGCACACCTCAAACTAATAAAACACTGTATTCTGCTTATATTTCAATACAAAAAATCCTAGAAGATAATAAAAGAGAAAATCTAGATGACTTTAGTCATAGCTGTAACTTCTTAGATGTAACAAAGACATAATCTATGAAAAAATAACTGATAAACAAGACTTCATTGAAACAAAAAATGTCTTCTCTCTGAAAGATATGGTCAAGAAAATGAGAAGACAAAGCACAGACCGGAAGAAAATATTTGCAAAAGACATAAATGATGAAGACAATTATTCAAAATATATGAAGAACTCTAAAAATTCAACAATAAGAAACCTAGCAACGTGGTTAAAAAATAGGCAAAAGATCTAAAGAGGCACCTCACCAAAAAAAACCCCAAAAAACAAAAAACAAACAAAACAGAGAGGAAATAAGCAAATGAGAAGATGTTCAAACTCATGTTATTAGGGAATTAAAAATTAAAACAAAAAATTAAAACAAAAATGGCGGGGGGGAGAATTGAGTTGGTTAAATTAAAGATAGCCCTTGGACAAATGCTGACAATCTGTAAAACATTTGGATGCATTACATTTCTCCAGAGTTGATAAAGCAATAGAAATCACTAGGTTTTATGATGTATTTTTACAACATAAACCTCTATTAGAATGGTGAAAGTCCAAAACACTGAAAACACCAAATACTAGCAAGGATGTGCAGCAAGAGAAACTCTCATTGATCATTGGCAAGAATACAAAATGCTTCAGCTGCTTTGGAAGACAGTTTGCAGCTTCTTACAAAAGTAAACGTACTCTTGCCAAATAATCCAGCAGTCATACTCCTTGGTCCTTACCCAAATGAGGTGAAAACAGGTCCACACAAAAACCTGTACACCAATTATTATGGCAGCTGTATTCATAATTGCCAAAATTGGAGGCAACCCTTACGTGCTTCAGTAGGTAAAACGGTAAACTGTGGCACATCCAGATCGTGGGATATTATTCAATACAAAATATAAATGAGCTACCAAACCACTAAAAGTCATGAAGGAGCCTTAAAGGCATACTACTAAATGAAGGAAGACGGTCTGAAAGACTAAGCTTTTTATTTCAACTGTAGGACTTTCTGAAAAAGGCAAAACTATGAAGGCAGTAAAAAGAATAGTTTGTCACAGATCCTGGCGGTAGCAGGAATGAATAGGTAGAGGAACACAGAGGATTTTTAAGGTAATGAAACTACTCTGTATGATACTATAATAGTGGATACACATCATCATACATTTGTCCAAACCCACAGAATGTATGACACCAAGATTTATCCCTAATGTACATTATGGATTTGGGGATGGTAATGATGTAGTTTCATCAATTGTAACAAATACACTACTCTGGTGAGTGATATTCACAGCGGGGGACAGGGGTGGCGATCTACAGGGGATCTACAGGAATTTTCTGTGAACCTAAAATTCCTCTAAAACTAAAGTACATTTTAAAAACAGACAACAAAAAAAAATGATTTTGTTTTTGATATAAGCCATTGTTGGTTCCAAATTATTCATTCATGGAATCTTTGGCTTTCTTTTTTATTTCCTTTCCTCAATGTTTTTTAACCCTCAGCTAAGCCAATAGTTTAGCTTCCTATTCTCATATTAGATTAAATCATATGATTTTGCCATTTCTTATCAGTAAAAAATCAAACATTAGCAATTTCAACAAAGTTAAAAGACTTAACTATAGAATAATAGAAGCTAGTGTTTAACTTATAAAAATAAATTTAAAGATTTCTTTCTTGCTTGCACATGATTTGAGTCAGAATAAAATCTTGACACTAACCAATAATATATAGCCTATGAAAAAATATGTTCTCAGTTCATAGGAAACTGGATGCTCACACCTTACATAGCAGACCAAATTTTTTCTTGCCATAGGACTATATTTGTTCAACAACAGGGAAACAAAGAAAATTTTCTCCAACAAGAAGTCACAGTAAATTTATAAGACACAATGGATTATGATGAAGTGTAATGTAAGCTCAATCTTGATCCAGTTTTCACTTTTATCCTACCCTCCATCCAAATATACAGGAAAATATACCTCCAAATAGACACCACATCACACTTATGTAGAAATATCTTACTGGGTTGGTGCATATGAATTTGCAATCTTCACAATACTGGTCAGTTTTGCAATTAAAAAAAAATACAACATAAAACCTAGTGATTTCTATTGCTTTATCAACTCTGGAGAAATGTAATGCATCCAAATGTTTTGCAAATTGTCAGCATTTGTCCAAGGGCTATCTTTAATTTAGCCAATTCAATTCCCCCCCCCACACACACACAATTTGCTATCTACGTGACCTTGGAGGATTTATTTCACCTCTCTAAATCTCAGGCTCCTCATTAAAAACAGGAAATTACTAGTACCTACACCTCAGAGGATTGAAATGAGAAATAAACGAGATGGTGTTTAAGAACAAAAACCGGATTGAAAATTATTTCCCAAAGAGAAAAATGCTATAATGCCAACTAGTGACTAAAGTATAGGCTATAATATGATTAAATAGTTTGAAAGCTTTTAATTTTTAAGAGAAATTTTTAAACTAATTAACCCTAAATGGTTACACCCGTTGTAAAACTGCACATGAGATCATTCTGAGAGCTGTTTTTGACAGCTGGGAAATTCGGGCATTTGAAAGTGTTTACTGAGACAGCACGAACCCTCTGACAGATGGGGAGAATAAAACCTTCACAGGCACTTAATTATGAGTGCCTAAATATTGTACCTTCCAACATTTGATTACTTGAGTTTTAGTATTTTGTTTTTGTATTTTAAAATGCTATAAAAATGTCTTCTATTGAGGAAAAAAACTTTCATGGCCATCACTATAGTTTCTGAATGGTTTACTACTCAGTAATGCCCAATCCTCAAAAATCTCCTTTTAGACACTTTAATTTGTTTTCCTCCAAACCAATATTTTAAAACCCTCGTGTCCTAGTCTTCCTGTTTTATTATAGAGAAACACACTGAATAACACAATATTGAGTGAAATAAAATGCAATCAACCATTTTAGTTTTGCAGCAAAGGCTGTACATTCAATACATTTTAGGTAGAATTCTAACCATAATCCATCTTTGGTGTGTGCTGGGCAAGGTATGAAATATATGGAAAGATTTTAAATGATGTCCTGGGTTCCTTAATCTCTCTTAATTGATTATCTGCTCAAGTCTACAGTGATGCAGCAAACAACCTAAAGTTATACCCACTTGGATTTTACAGATAAAGAAATTGGGATATAGGTATGTTGGTAAATAAATAACCTCTGAAACTGATTATCAACCTTTAATCAAATCAACCTCTTTTTACTGCATTATTCTTAAGCCAAAATGAAAGAAACCAATTAAGAACAGGTGTGCTTAATATAAAACATCTTTCTACTTATGTTGTACTGTAAGTACTTTATAGTATAAACTATGCTATATTCCCTTATATTTATCAGTCTAGAAGAAGTATTTGTTAATAATAGTAATTGTAGCTATTTGATATACTGATTTAAAGTCTATTAATGTTCTTCCAATAACTTCAGGATAAGACCAAATAATACAACCTATGTATAATGCAATAGTGTCAACTTACATGAAACAGGGTGGTCCAAACAATATTCTGCTAAATAAAGAACTAAGTCATGAACTTAATTTTTTATAAAAGCAAAAAAAAATTTTTTTCATAAGAGAGAAAGAGGAAAAAAAGTGCACTAGCCAAAGAGTGTGAGAGGGGGTGAAAGGAGGGGCAGGGGAGGAGGGAGAGAGGGAGAGGAAAAGTGAATCCCAAACAGGCTCCCTGCCCAGCACAGCGCCCCATACCAGGCTCCATCTTGTGACCTGAACAGAAATCAAGAATCCAATGCCCAACCAAGCTGAGCCACCCAAGCACCCCTGAAAACAACTACTTTTAAAAGGAAAATTGTTTCAAATGCAGAATTAACCACCAACTGTATTTATTATTTTCATTACTTAGATGTGTTCCTTATAGGTTTAAATGAAGGGCCCAAATTTCTCCTCTTTGACTCTCCCTGTTATAAGAGAGAAATTCAAAAGGAAACTCTTGGTAAAGTTCTTGTCCGAGGGCAGTTGATCACTAAAATACAACTCGTTGCTCTGAAATAGTTAATGCTTTTCCCCCCAAAGTTTCTAGTTTATAGAGTATTTTATGAGTCATGAACTACGTAAGAATACTGACCATTTTGGGGTGCCTGGGTGGCTTGGTCATTAAGCGTCTGCCTTTGGCTCAGGTCATGATCCCAGGGTCCAGGGATCAAGCCCTGCATCGGGTTCCCTGCTTCTCTCTCTCCCACTCCCCCTGCTTGTTTTCCCTCTCTCACTGTCTCTGTCAAATAAATAAATAAAATATTTTGAAAAAATACTGACCATTTTTATCCTCACCATTTTTATCTAGAAATTAAAAGCTAGGCTTTTTTTTTTTTTCTTTTTAGGCAGATGTGGAATAATTTGGTGAGCCAGAAAAGGATATTGATCATTACACTGAGTTTAATAAGGATTATAACGTCTACAGATTGTTGGCTGTTACTTAACATTTCTCAGGCTAGCCAATCCTTAATTCATAAAACCTAGTATAAATCTTCAAATTATTCTGAAGCCTTGGTTGTATCAGAGATAAAGTGATATGGATATTCTGACCCACTTAAAGGATTTTAGCATAGCATTAGCATCCAATCTACTGTATGTCTTAAAGGAAACAGTCACACAATTTTACGGTTTTTGACTACGGAAAATAAACAAAAAACATAATGAGAGAGTATCTGATGTTTTGAGAGCAAAGTAAATAAATTTCGTGGTTTAGAAAATCATTATAATGGACTCGTGATGTATAAGTTCATATACTTGCTACATATACCACTACTCTGAGTTTGTGAGAGAGGGAAAAACATGGAGTAAATGCTACCCCAGGTATTAGATAGGCAGAGAGGTAAAGACTGGGACTCACAGCTCACCTGAGCAGACGCCCACAAGCAGAAACACTGCAGGAACCGGTGCTACGTTAGGAAAACCTGAAGCGTAATGAATTGCTGGAGTCTCAGTGCTGAATCTGAGTTAAAAACTCTAGGGGGACCCCGTTATAGGATAGAAGCCAGCAATATTGTGAGTGTTATGTCCAAAAGTTTGCCGAAGATTCCCACAACAAATACCGGAGAAAAGTCCTCTCCTACTTCTGGCAGGTGGAGGGGAAAAGGAACCATTTTCAAATGCACGACAACACTCTGTTCTTAAATAGGCTGGCCATCAGGAGAAACTAATTAACCATAGCCTGATTTGCTGGAGTTTTATCAGAGCCTAACTGACATGGGGAAGGGAGAGACACAACTCTAGCACACTTAAAATGGTAAGTCCCCCTGTCTCACCTAAGTGGGGAGGGAGAAACTAAAAGACACTTGTAAAGTTCACAGTCCAAAGTACAGGATCACTGAAAGACAGAGACCTAATTATAGGACTATAGAACATGCTCCCCCTCCCCCATCTCCCAACACATCACTACAGGCCTGTTTACAGCAGTGCCTTTTACCAAGTACACCGGATACAGCTACTGAGAAAAAATTATAGCTCATACCAAAAAGCCAAAAATACAATTTGAAGATACAGAGTGTAAGGGCCTACTTAGCCAGAGCGATTTCATCTCGGTTAAACAGTGATTTTTTGTTGATGCAGTAAAACTTAAACTGACCCTACCCACCTCCTCGCCCCCCAGAGAAACTTACTTAGAAGCAAGTCCAGGAAACCAGTAAAATATGGTCGACCAGTCCCTGATAACAGAGCCTGAATGCAAGGGCGGGTCAGGTCAGGTGGAGATAACAGAGCCCGAATGCAAGGATGAGCCAGGCCAGGTGGAGACATCCAATCACTACCTCCCTAAGGAACGTGGGCCCCGCCTTTTGGGCACCAATTCTGACCAAAGAGATAGGCTAGTTCAAATAGCTACTATAGGGTGAATTGTAATTCAATTGGCTACCCGTGTGTGACCTAGCATGACTATGCAACTTTCTCTGTGTGTTACAATCTCATTGGCCACCTGTGTGTGGCCAGGCTCAACCACGTGGCCTTTGTTCTATAAAAGTTAGTCTGTGAGGCTGGGAGTGGTCGCTCTCTCTGTAAGGGATGGCCCCCGGTGGGTTTGATTCTCGATGCTTGGCACGAAATAAAGCTTTGCTTGACCTAAGCTTCGTATCAGTCTCGCTCCTTTGATCACAGACCCTAACAAGAGCAGCATCAGAATCAAACATGACAGGGATGTTGGAATTAAACATATATATATACACATATATATGGGTATATATATATATGTGTGTATATATATATGACAGTAATAATACAAATAAATGAAATATTTGACAGATATATATATGACAGATATACATATATATGACAGTAATAATACAAAGGGTGGGAGGAAGGAATTAGGATATTTTGTTATTATAAGGTATTCACACTACTTGTGAAATGGTATAGTGTTATTTAAAAGTGGACTTGAATTAGTTGTATATTGCAAACTCTAAGGCAAGTACTGAAAAAAGTTTTTAAAAAAGTATAATTGATATACTAAGATAGAAAACAGAATCATATAAAATGTTCAGTTAAAACCACAAAAGGTAGAAAAGAATGGAAGACAGAAAACAGAAACAAAGAATAAGGATAATAATAGTACAACAATAAAACATGGTAGACTCTAATCCAACTAGATCAATAATCTTATTGAATGTGGTCTAAATGTACTGATTAAAAGACATAGACTGTCAAAAGATAAGAAAAATATAACCTAACTAATGTCTTATTTACCAGAAACCCACTTTAAATATAAAGACACAGAAATTAAAAGTAAATGGATGGAGAAAAAGAATAGCAACAATCAAAAGAAAATAGCTATATTATTTTTAGATAAAGCAGACTTCAAAGTAAGGAGAGTAATTAAGTATAAAGAAGGATATTATATAATGATAAGAGGTCAGTTCCCCAAGAAGACATAACAATTCTTAACATGTATGCACTTAACAGTTGATCTACATGAGGCAAAAACTGATAGAATTGCAAAGAAAAAAAGAAGAATCCACTATCATAATTGGATGTTTCAACAACCCTCTCTCAGAAGCAGATTCAGCAGGCAGAAACACCACCATCAATCAAATGGATATAATTGACATCCACAGACTACTTCATATAACAAGAGCAGAATACACATTTTTCTCAAGCTCCCATGGAATATTCACATTCTGGGCCATTAGACACACCTAAACATATTTAAAATAATAGAAATCATGCAATGTCTGTTTTCCAACAACAATGTAATTCAACTGGAAATCAATAACATAAGCTAACTAGAAAATTCCCCCAAAACATGGCAATCAAACAATACACATCTAAATAACAGATGAGTCCAAGAAGGTATCTCAAGAAAACTTTAAAAATATTTTGCAGATGAAAACACAACTTACTAACATCCATAAGATGAAGTTAAAGCAGTACTTAGAAGGAATGTTATAGCATTGAACATATATATAAGAAAAGACAAAAGACCTAAAATTAATAATTATGTTTCCACCTTAGAAACTAGAAAAAGAAATGAATATTAAATACAGAGTCACCAGAAGAAAAGAAATAATGAAAATTAGAGCAGAAAGCAATAAAACTGAAAACAGGAAAACATTACAGAAAATCAACAAAACCAAAAGATGATTCTTTGAAAAGAGCAATAAAATCAACAAGCTTCCAGCCAAGCTTGAAAAAAAGAGAGGACACTAGTTACTGATATCAGACATGAAGAACAGGACATTGCTACAGATCTCATGGACATTAAAAGGATAATAAAGAGTGGGTTTGGGTGGCTTAGTCAGTTAAGCATTCAACTCTTAATCTCAGCTCAGGTGTTGATCTCAGGGTCATGAATTCAAGCCCCCAAAAAGATAATAAAGGGATACTATGAACAACTCTGTGCCCACAGATTCAAAAACATAGATGAGATGGACCAATTCCTTGAAAAACAGTGGAAAAACTCACAGAAGAAGAAATGATGTCCAGATATGTTCACTGATAAATTCTGCTAAACATTAAGGAAGAAATTTTATCAATTCTCTACACTTTTGGGTCCCTGTGTGGCTCAGTTGGTTAAGCATCTGCCTTCAGCCCAGGTCATGATCCCAGGGTCTTGCAATCAAGTCCTGCATTGGGCTCCCTGCTTTTCCCTCTGCCTGATGCTCTCTTTCTCTCTAACAAATAAATACATAAAATCTTTTAAAAAATTCTCTATACTCATTTTCACAGAATAGAAGCAGAGAGAAAATATTCCCTAACTCATTCTATGAGGTTCACATTATGCAAATATCAAAACCAAAAGCAGTAAAACTATAAACCAGTATCTTTTATGAACATGGTGAAAAAAAATTCTCAACAAAATATTAGTAAATTTACTCCAAAAAAGTATAAGGGGCACCTGGGTGTTTCAGTCAGTTAAGTATCTAAACCTTGGTTTCGGCTCAGGTCAGGGTCTCAGGGTCCTGGATCAAGACCCACATTAGGCTCTGAGTTCAGCAGGGAGTTGGTTTGAGGACTTTCTCTCTCTCTCTCTCTTTCTGGCCCTACCACCCTCTCCACCCCAGTTCATGCTCCTATCTCTCTCTCTCAAATAAATAAATAATTTTTTTTTAAGTATAAAGAAATGACACACCAAAACAAAGCGAGAGTTATCCGAGGTTGCAAAGTGGGTTCAACGTTCAAATACCAATTAATGTAATCTACCACATCAGCAGAATAAAAAAAATCACCAATCATATCAATCAAGAAAAAACATTTGACAAAATCAACACTGAATATTCAAGATAAAAATTCTCTGTAAACTACAGGAATAGAGGGAAGCTTTCTCAACTTGATAAGACAATCTACAAAAACCTACAGCTGACATCTTATCTGATCATGAGAAGCTTGGAAGTTTTCCACTAAGATCAGTTATAAGGCAAGAATGTCTCCTTTCACCACTCTTTTTCAATATTCTATTAGAAATACTTGCTAATGCAATAAGGCAAAAGAAATCAAACAAAACTGTACACATTGGGAAGGAAGATATAAAACTGCCATTGTTTGCAAATTACATAATCATCTATGTAAAAATCTGAAAGAATGGACAATAAAACCCTTGAACTAACAGATGATTATAGCAAGTTTTCAGGTTACACACTAGAGATCTCCAACCATCTGTGCACCAGAGGCCACCTCAAGGAAAGGGTATGTAATGCGTGGGCAAAAATGAACAGGCTGAGTTGGAAAGACTTGGAGCTGCCCCAATGCCCCAAGGCATACTAAAGCCAGAAGATTTCTGCTTTTATCAATAAATCAGAGTGCAGTTACAGTGCTTTTTCCACTCTACTCAAGAAACAAGAAAAAACTTATTTTCTTGCCCCTTCTTAGAGGAGGACAAGCAATACAATGCTCACTTAAGTATCAAGACTTAGGTGTCCAGGTCAAAAAATAAGGTCCAATGTTGTTAATGAAATATAAAATATATAATGAAATATAAAATTTTCATGTTGACCATAAGGTGGACTTGAAAGGATAAGATCATGGAGCATGGTATGATTCACCTTATATTTCTAAGGAAAATAAAACCTTAGCTAGAGAAGTAAAATGGATGCTATCAGTATTATTCTTCCCACCTTCCCTATACTACACAGGCTATCACTAGACCTGTCTCCTCTCCTCCTTTGGAATTCTCTCCTCTTTTGAAGCACCCAAGAAACTAGATAGAGGTGAAAAGTTTCAGAGGATGCCAGAAATATGAAATGTTTAAGCATAAGAATGTACTTGAATCTTGATCATTTCTTTAGGGAAAGGTAACTCCTCCCAGGAAATGTCCCATGCAGGAAAGCCCTGTTCACTTAAGAAAAGTCAAAATAGGTGCTACTGGGAATGGGTAGGAGGAAATCTTCTTTCATGGTCACTGTGATCGTGGGCATCACATTCATTGTGGACCAGTGAAATACAAGAAGCATCCACCCAAAGATAACCACAGATTTGGGGCCATGAGGAACCACCAGTATAGATGATGTAGCTTATAACCCAGCCAAAGAGTAAGATTGATTATTCAGATTTACATACTTATTTCCAACTAAGGTAGCTACACATGCAACCTATGGGAAAAGAAAAGAAAACACCTATACCAGTGGTACATACATTTCCCTTAGACATGACGTTGAGGTTGTGGTTCATTTTATTTTTCTTTTTTGCTTATGGGAGGCCAATTGTACCAACATCATTAGTTCAAAAGACTTCCTCTTATCCATTGCATTGCCTTGCCAAAAATTAATTGACTGTATCTGTATGGGTCTATTTCTGGACTCTTTATTCTGTTAACTTTTTAAAGTGTAACCCCTGGAAAATTTAAAATGAGATATGCTGCCCTCATTTCATTTCTGTTGGCCAGCATCGCTGGAAGCATGAGTGACAGTCAGAGGGCTGGCCTTCAGAACGTTCCAGTCAGTCCCAGGCTGCGGGCTCCCCTGGGGAATTTATTTTATTTATTTATTATTCATTGGAATTCTGCCAAAGGCTAAAAAATGAAAAGTACTTTGAAAACCCCTATACTTAGATATACCATCTTCCCTTTCTGTGGATAATGGCACCAAGTACAATTTGAAAATTTCATCAGACTTATTTGAAATAGAGGTATAAAATCAATGGCAAAAGTCGTCCTAAATCAAAGCCTAAAATACAGACTGATTAGTGTAAAGGGATTATCTGTAATTCAACATTGCATCTTAGTGAGATGAATGATAGCATCTGTTAATAATTATGAACCAGCTGGGTAGGAGAAATAATAGAAATCCATAACACACAATATCTTTAAGCAACACAATGGAGATAGTTTGCTAGATGCTGAATCAATAGATAAATGACTTTTAATACAGGATCTATTAATAGGACTTTAAATGGTTATTGCATGGCTTTGGACAAAAACAATGTGTTTTCATGAACAGTACCAAGCCCAGCAAAGAGATGCGAAGGATATTCACCTAACCTTATTATAATGTTTATTTTCTGTACAGACACAGATGGTAAATGACATTCTTTTTTTTTTTTTTTTTTGGTAAATGACATTCTAATGCTCAGTATATTTCAGTTGTTATAGTCAAATGTTTATAAAACACAAAGCAAATTCCTTAGGACACCATTAAGGTAGTACAACAATTTGTTAATAATTAATGAATTAATATTAGTAAAAGTAATTTGAATAATTTCTGATCTATAGAAACACTATACACGTGTTTGACAAAATAAAAATAACTATGTTAGGGATACTTCTATATTGACATCCCACTATGGCTGTGGCATAATTATGATGTATGATATATCACAATGTCTAAAAAGTTAGGTATAATATTTTTAGCCTTTTTTTCTCCCACATTCTGCAACATAGCAGAATGTAACTGAGTTAATTATTTTATTTAACAAATATTTATTAAGTACTTATTATATACCAGGTATTGTTCTGAGGACTAGAGATGTAGTAACAAGATAAAACATACGATCCTACTCTTCTAGGGAGGAAATCTTCAACTAGGGAAGGAATATAATCAGGAGACAATTAACCAGGGTAATTTCAGACATTGATAAGAATCATGAAAAAAATCAAATCACGTATTGTAATAGTAATGGGACACTGAAGCTATACGTTTACTAACATCAAAACAAATTTATAAAATAATTTCTTTTGTAAAATAGAAGCCAGCTAATTTTTCATATTTTACTTCTAATCACTCCTTTTTTTTTTTTTTAGATTTTATTTATTTATTTGACAGAGAGAGATCTCACATAGGTGGAGAGGCAGGCAGAGAGAGAGAAGGGAAAGCAGGCTCCCAGCTGAGCAGAGAGCCCAATGCCACGCTTGATCCCAGACCCTGAGATCATGACCTGAGCTGAAGGCAGAGGCTTAACTCACTGAGACACCCAGGCGCCCCTCTAATCACTCTTGGTCACAGCAAAAATAAAAATTTCATTCATTCTCTCGAACACCTACTGTGCTGTGCACCTTTCACATAGTTTACTCTCCCCCATCTCTGAAACCACCCATATCATGGCAAACACACCCTGTCACTTTAACTTTAGCAGAAGAGAACATGCTTCCTTCCTTCCTTTGCCTATGTTAAATATACCCATTGTTGAGATCACTACTTTGTCTGAGTAGGGACGAAACTGCTGCTTCCCAGCCTAGTCAGTTTTTAGTGACAGCATGGAGCTTAGTCTGAATCATGCCTTTAATCAGTAAACTAGACCACCCGGAGCCATAGCTCCTCTATCTGGCTCATGTACTCCAGGAGGCCATCTTATTCTGCCTTAGTCATCTCAGAGCCAGGTGCCAGGCAACTAAGGACTACTAGGACAGCTTGCGGTCTGCTGAAATTCCTCAAATTAACCAATGGTAAATTGTCTACTCTGCCCTACCTTGCTTTTCTTACAGAAACTCCAATTAAGGCCATGGAGTAGCCCCTCGTTGTTGCCCCTTCCTCTTCCTGACCAACACTGATGCTTCCTCATGTGGCTCCGTCTGGGGACACAAGTCTCCAGTTTCTAGGACTTATGAGTATAATACACTTTGGTCTTTTGAGCCTCTCCTTTGTCTCCTCTGGGGGCTGCATATGACTGACCGTCACCTAGGGAGACACAGAACAGGTTGCTATACGCCTAGATCCACATTACCCTTTCCTAACACTTAGTTTTCTACCATTATGTAAAAACAACTTCCTTTGAAGTCTGTCTTGTCCAGTTTTATAACCTCTGATGCCTCCTCATTTGTTATTTTACTTACAGTTCAGTTCCCTGTATTTAAAGACTTACTTATCACCTGGCCCACAGTCTTCCTTTCTACACCAAATGACACCATTTTCCTGAATGACTTCAATGTCCTTAAAGATGATGTATTCATTATCCCAGCCTCATAACACTGTGTACTCCTCAACTCAAATGACATTCATTTCATTTCAAACGACATGCCATTTCAGGCACATACAAATAAGATCATATTCTAGACCTCATTATCGCAAGAAATGATTGTTCTTTTGGAATACAAAGCTTCAATTTTTCAATTCCCTGCTTATAACTTACTGTCTTCACAACTTTGTCACTATCTCCCACCCGCTGTCTGGTTGCTGGTCTTCATGAAGTTTTCCAATTCTTTGACGAAAATTTCTCCCAATTTATCAATCCCTGCCTATTTTCATTATCTTCTCATTCAACCTAAAAAGATTATCATAACATTAAGTATCCCTAGTATCTTTAGCTGAATTCATTAGAGGAAACATCTGCCTTACATCAGTAATTGAGCCTGCCACACAATCTAGGAAAGCTACACAACTGTGAGAGATGGTGTCTCTCAATATTGTGGTTGCCAACCCTATTGAGGTCTCATGTTGATCTGATATCCCTGTATCTGTCTTACCTGTTCCAGTTCCTGTATCATTAGAGTCAAAACCTCCCTGCCTCTTTAAGTTCCCAAGCCTACTACCTACTTTCATTCCCCCCTACCTTCACAGTTAAAACCCTTCAACACCCTGCCTCCCTATCTACAAAGAGAACTTATTTCCCCTGCATCCATCTTCCTCTTATCCTTGTTCAGGTTTTCTCACGGACTTCTCAATCTTTTCACTGATCTCACTGCCTTCCCTAGTTTTGCTCAACTTCAAGCCAGTTTCCGTACATCTGCAAGGCTGTGACTATATGTCACAGTATAAAAGAGATACCCCTGTTTTGAATCCTACAGTTACTCACTACCTTTACGTTAAAGTTCAATAGCCCTACAATGATGAACCCTCCCTCCTGTCAAGCCTCATTTTTTGCCTCTATACTCACATTCCCCCAACTTGGTCTAAGAAGCCTGTGGTCCAGCTGTACTGGCATGGTTGCATTATCCTGTTCCTATCATGTCCTCTTAATTTTCTCTTCTTCATACACACTACTCCCTCAGCTTTGTCAACTGGTAAACTCCTATTCATCTTTCAAGATTCTCCACAAGGAAGAACTGATCCCTATCTGCCCTTTTCAGATAGGTTAGGCATCTTTTTTGTGTGTGTATTTCACATCACAAACAACCCATTTTCTCTTAATAATCTCTACTTCTCTTCCTTCCTTCTATAGGAAGTACCTTCTGAGGAAAATCCATTTCATCTGTGAGTCTCCATGACCTACTACAGTGTGAAAGAAAATGATTATTCAACAACTACTTCTGACAATTTTCATATGAACAAAACTTTTTCACCTGTTTATTTAGATATAATGTGTGATCTTATTACTTTATATTGCTCCACATTTTTGGAACTTTCATGTTAAAAACTTTCATGTTCCACATTTTGGAACTTTCATGTTAAAACCCACCTGAGGAAAACTTTATTTATAAGTTAATGCATATTTTCATTTCAAATTTCACTTTGCTCAAAAAGATAATGGTGAGGGGTGCCTGGGTGGCTCAGTGGGTTAAGCCTCTGCCTTTTGCTCAGGTCATGGTCTCAGGGTCCCGGGATTGAGCCCTGCATTAGGCTCTCTGCTTACTGGGGAGCCTGCTTCCCCCCCACTCTTTGCCTGCCTCTCTGCCTACTTCTGATCTCTCTCTCTGTCAAATAAATAAATAAAATCTTTTTAAAAATATTAAAAGATAATGGTAAAAATAACAAATAATCTAGTGCACTTATCACTATTCTTTAATAACCACTGTTTGCCAGCCATTAAATGATCTTACATGCTTGGCTTCTCTAGAATACAACTATTAATCCTATCTTATTCTTTTTAAATTGAAAAAATAACATAGCCTTTTTTTTTTTTTTTTTTACACTTGTGGGTGGCGGTCAATGTTAGTCTGTATGTCAGGGAGGGAGCAAGGTAAATAGGGACAGGATAAGTGAATCAATAGAGCAGAATTACCATTAACTAATGATTTTAGCTCTATGATGTCTAATACAACAGCTTCTAGCCACATGAGTCAACTTAATATTAAATTAACTAAAATTAAAAATCCAGTTCTTCAGACATACTAGCCATATTTCCCAGGCTCAATAACTACATGTGGCCAGTAGTTGCCCTACTTTACTATGCAGGTCATTGCTGTCATCACAGAAATTTCTACTGGACAGTGCTGCTCCAGCTAAACTGAATTCTATATCATAATGGACAGTTATCTATGGAGACATAAATTGAGACAAAATTAAATCCTAGGTTTTTGCTACTTAATATATCTGCAAGTAAAATTAATAAAATCATTTTCATAAAGTTAGTAGTATCATCTCTAATTGTAAACAGACAAATTCTTCAAGCAGTTATCTGTAAGCTTTTTATGGAAAACACTTGACATTACAGATTCAGAGGTTAATTCTCCCATCAGTGCATGCATAAATCTTTTATAATTGTTAATAGGAGAATGTTAATGAAAAACCCCTAAAATCGACATGAGAATAGTTACTTTACTACGAAAATCTATTTTCTCTTCATTTGGACCTACTTAACTAGAAATTATACTTAGCATTTACATAATTTTAATTTCTTACTTATAATTAAATAAAATATCTTTTTAATGTCTTAACCCCATGTCTATTTTCTTTTGTAGTTCAAAATTTGGGATGATGTATGATAAATTGAGAATATTGCCCTAAAAATTCATTTAACGGTTTAATAATTCCACTTAACCTCATATTTGTTTAGTTTTCTGGTTTTCTTTTTTTTTTGTAAATGATTAGCCATACAAAATATTCCTGATAAAAAGCAATGCTCTTTCTCTACAAAATGTGATCCACAGAGGTAATGAGGGGAAATGCTGACTTTCTGTGAAGTTCAGTTTTGACCTACCTGTCCTGTCCTAATCCGTACTGCATCTTGGTCATATATACACACTTAACATAAAAGATGAGAGCTCATAGGAATTAAAAATAATTTATTTCAGAATGAATACTACATTGAGATAAAGCACACATGTTCACAGACATGGTTCAAAGCTCTGATCGTGTGATGCTGAGATGCTGAGTGCAGGTCCCAGGAAAGGAGAATGGTAGCGTACTCTTGCTACTCAGGGTGTGTGCTCCCTCTATCACAGCTTGCTGTAAACAAATGCTGAATGCTATTTTCACTTTTTACATTTTTATACAAAAGAGAAAATTCTCTTCAGATTTCTTTCAGTTAGTGGAAACAGATACCAATGTAGATCTTTCATAAAAAGGAAGTGGTCTAATGCAATCTTTCAGGAAGGAGGGAACACCTGTAATAGCACAGAGGAGATGGATGGCAGCAAAGCTCTACTAGGCTAAGGAAAATGACAGCAGGCTTGACACCAGACTTGAGTCCAGAGGAACAAAGGAGAGCCAGAAATGATAAATAAAATAAATATAGAAAAAACTATATATACTGGCTTGCCTTTTCCTTTCTCATATTCTTTAAAAGGGATAAGATTATGTAAGGTAATAATTACAACAATGTATTGTAATATTTATAGATATAATGTAACAATAATATTATAAAAAAGAGGAGAAGAGAATAGAGCTATATAGAAGTACTATTTCTATTTCTCACTGGAATTTAAGATACATGAGAGGACCTGAAACAACCACTAAGGAAATAATTTTAAAAAGATCATTAAGGAAGTTCAAATGTTATATTAAAAATATTTATTCAATGCAAAAGAAAAGAGTAAAGAAGAAATAGCAAAACAAAAAAGACATGAGACATGTAGAAAACAAAAAGCAAAATGGCAGATATAGATCCAACAATATCAATAACAACATTAAATGTGAATGCATTAAATAACCCAATTAAAAGACAGGTTATCAGACTGGATAAAAACAAAACAAACAAAAAAATGATACAACAATATGCTATTTAAAAGACACACATTTCATTTTAATTTTTATTAAAAGAGACATTTTAAATTGAAAGATAGAAAGAGATTGCAAGAATAAAAAATGACATATCATGCAAACAACTACCATAAAAAAGCTGGAGTGATTAAACTAACAACAGACAAAATAGATTTGAAAAAAATGCTACCAGTGTAAATGAGAGGCATTTTATAATGACAAAAGGGTCAATCCATCAGGAAGATATAACAATCATAAAATACATGAGCCTAATAGAGCACCAATGTACATGAAGGAAAAAGTGACAACAACGAAGGGAGATAAAGGCAATTCAACAACAATAGTTGGATAATAGTTGGAGATTTCAATACCTCACTTCCAGTAAAATAGATAGAACAACTAAGTGGAAGATCGACAAGGAAATAGAAGAATTAAACAACACTATAAGCCAACTAGCTCTAATAGAGATCAACAGAATATTTCACCAAACTATGGCAGTGTGTATTCTTCTCAAGTGCACATGGCTCATTCTCCAAAAACAGACCATATGCTAGTCCATGAAACAAATATCCATAAATGCAAAAAGACTGAGATAGTAAAAATGTGTGTTCTCTGACCTTAACGGAATGAAATTAGAAATCAATAAAAGAAATTTGGCAAACTCACAAATATACTGAAATTAAACAATATGCTTCTAAATAACCAACTGGTAAAAGAAGTAATCAACAACGGGAAAATAGAAAATATTTTTAGGTGAATTAAAATGAAGATACAACATACCCAAACTTATGGTATACAGCGAAAGCAACAGTGTTTAGCGAGAAATTTACAGCTGTGAACACTTATATTTTTAAAAAGAACAAAAATCTCTAATCAATAACCTAATCTTCCACCTTAAGAAACTGGAAAAAAAGACAAAACCTAATGCAAGGAAAAGGAAGTGAATAACAAAAATTAGAGTGGAGACTGATGAAACAGAGAATAGTCAAACAATAGACAAAATGAATGAAACCAAAAGGTTCTTTGAAAAACAACATAATTGACAAAGCATTACCTAGATTGATAAAGAAAAACAGAGAGAAGACTCAAATGATAGACATAAATGCAGCAGGGGTCACCACTACTGACCTTACAGAAATACAAAAGATTAAAATGAATACTCTGCATAATTACATGCCGACAAATTACGTAGGTGAAATGGACAAATTCCTAGAAATACACAAACTACTTAAATTGACTCAAAGAAAAGCAATCTGAATAGACCTATAAAAGGTAAAGATATTGAATTAGCAATCAAAACTACCATAAAGGAAAGCCTGTGCCCATACGGTTCACTTCCCAACTCTTTCTATGAGGCCAATATTACCCTGGTCTGAATTCCATTTATATGAAAAGTCCAGAATACGGAAATCGACTGAGCTGTAAAAGTAGTTTAGTAGTTGGTGAGGGGGCTGAGAGGAATGGAGAGATAGAGTCATAGTTAAAGGGGATGTGGCTTCCCTTTTTTCCTTGCTATATTGACATAATTGACATATAACATTGTATATGTTTAAGATGTACAGTTATGGTTTGTTACCCTTATATACTGCAATATGATTGCCACAGTAGAGTTAGTTAACTTCTCCATCATTCTTCTTTGTGATGAGAACATTTAAGATCTACTCTTCATCAACTTTCAAGTACATAATGCAGTAATGTTAACTATAATCACCACGCTATCTAGAACTTATTTAACTTATAACTGTAAGTTTGTTCTTTTTAAGCAACAACCCTCCATTTCCCTCAACCCGAGCCCCTATTAACCCCTCCATTTCCCTCAACCCGAGCCCCTATTAACTATCATTTTACTCCCTGTTTCTATGAGTTTGGCTTTTTGGATTCCACACATAAGTGATCAAAATCACATAAGTGCATCAAAGTACATTTCCTACAAGTGGCAGGATTTCCTTCTTTCCCATGAGTAAATTATATATATGTAATTATATACACACCTACCACCTTCTTCATCCATTTATATGTTGACAGACACTTAAGTTCTTTTCTTACCTTTGCTATTGTGAATAATGCTGAATGAACATGGGAGTGCAGGTATATCTCTTCAAGATTCTGATTTTATTTCCTTTTAATATGTATCTAGAAGTGGATACATGATAGTTCTATTTTTAACTTTTCGAGAAACTTCCAAACTGTTTCCCATAATGGTTTTACCAATTTACAGTCCTACCAACAGTGCACAAGTGTTTCCTTTACTCCACATCTTTACCAACACTTGTTATCTTTCGTCCTTTTGATAATATCAATTCTAATAGATGTGAGTTAATATCTCATTGCAGTTTTGATTTGCATTTCCCTAATGATTAGTGATGCTAAACATCTTTTCATGTATCCATTGGCCATTCATATATATTTTCTTGGGGAAAATGTTTTTCTGCTATTCAGTTTTTCTGCTCATTTATTAGCCATATTTTTTGTTTTGTTTTTTACTATTGAGTTGTATGAGTTTCTACTATATTTTGGATATTAAATCCCTATCAGATATATGACTGGCAAATAGTTTCTCCTATTTTATATGTTTATATACTTTATATGTTTATAAGAATCATTTTAGATTGATTTTTGTTTTTGTTACTTGTGCTTTTTGTGTCATATCCAAAAAATTGTTGCCAAGACCAATGTCAAGTAGCTTTTCCCCATGTTTTCATTTAGGAGTTTTATAGTTTCAGAACTTATGTTTAAGTCTTTAATCATCTGCAGTTAATTTTTGTGAGTTCTGTAAATTAGGAATCCAATCTTATTCTTCTGCATGTGGTTGTCCAGTTTTCCCAGCATCATTTATTAAAGAGGTTATCATTTTCCCATTGAGTATTAGATTTCTTATAAAATATTACTTGACCATATATATGGAGTTTATTTTTGGCCTTTTGATTCTGTTCTATTGATTTAGATCTATTTTTATTCCAATACCATACTGTTTATTATAACTTTGTAGTATAGTTTGAAATAAGGAAGTATGATGCCTCCAGCTTTGTTCTTTCTCAGGATTGTTTTAGCTATTCATTCTTTTGTATTCCATACACATTTTAAGATTTTTTTTCTATTTCTATGAAAAATGACATTGGGATTTTAATAGAGATTGCACTGAAACTATACATGGTTTTAGGTGATTTGGTCACTTTAACATTTTTCTCTTCTGTGACCATCAAATATAGTTCCATCTATTTTGTGCCTTCTTTTTTTTTTTTTTAAGGTTTTATTTATTTAGATGAAAGACAGATCACAAGTAGGCAGAGAGGCAGGCAGAGAGAGAGGAGAAAGCAGGCTCTCCATGGAGCAGAGAGCCCGATGTGGGGCTCGATCCCAGGACCCTGGGACCATGACCTGAGCCGAAGACAGAGGCTTTAACCCACTAAGCCACCCAGGCACCCTTATTTTGTGCCTTCTTTAATTTCTTTCATCGTCTTGGAGTTTTCGGTGTATAGATATTTTACCTAGATATTTAAATATATTTGTGTCTTATTGTTATTGATGCTATTGTACATGTGATTGTTTATTATTTTTAATTCTTTTGTTGTTGGTATATAGAAATGCAATAATTTCTCTATGTAGACTTGGTGTCTTCATCTTTGTTGAATTCACTGATTACCTCTAACAGTTTTTGGTGGAGTATATAGCATTCCTATATCTAAGATCACATCACCTGTAAACAAAGACAAGTTTACTTCTTCCTTTCTTATTTGGATACCACTACTCTCCTAACCCATGTTCAGGACACACCTTGCAATTGATCATTTTTAGCCAGAGCAAAATGTATCTCCAAAAAAGCACAGTCACTACCAAGTGACTGAAACAAGAATTGAAATTTGATTTCCATTTCTAGGATAAAGATCATTCAATTGTGATATTGACTGGAACATGTCTCAGACAAGAAATGTAAATGAGGTGGAAATTAGGTAGATAAATCATTTCGGAGACATGATCAAGCATTTGGTATTTAATCTGACTGTCCACACATAATACGATTTTAAAAATACAATATGGCCCCTATAGCCAACCTGCTCAGTAGTTGGCCAATTGCTGTAAGACCAAGAAACCAGGCAAACGTGCCTATAAAATACAACCAGCTCTTCAGCAATTACTGTAGATTAATTCAATTCCAGAATTTGTTTAAAGAATATATTTTACCTTGATCTCAACACTGTGTTGGGTATTTAGCCTTCAACTATGAACAAAACATTATACATACTTGCCCAATAGATATTTATACTATAGCTACCATGGAGTAAAGACATTAAAGATACTGGTTTTTATACTAGCCCTTTTTTTCCCATTACTATTTCTTTATTTTCCATTAATATCTGGAAAAACTTTTGTTGAATATGTCAGTGTGTCTCTGTCTTGTTAAGAGAAAATAAGGAGAGATTTGTTACCATAATTGGATGAAAATCTGAAAGTCCCCAGAGCACTCCTGATCTGCCATGATATCCAAATTAAATCATAGAATCCCAAGGGGTTAAAATTCAAGACAGTGTGAGCACTTGACACTGTGTGTTCCTTTTTGGGGGGAAAATAATATCTATATCGTTCTCAGTGCCCTGAAACTCTGCTGCAGACATGACAGAATGCTAATTTCTATTTTCTCTACTCAGAAATAGTGACAATGCTGTCATAACAAAGAAGTTCTTAAAATTCAAAAATGACTTTGAGAGAGAATGTGACTTGATACTGAATTTATTTCCTAAAAGTAAAGAACTATAAACCTGAAATGAAAAATGTAGCTGAAATACAGCTGAATGTATTCTGAAATGGGAGGTCCTCACTGAAAAAATAGTAAACTAAATTTTAAGGACAAAGATACATTTTTAGATTTTGTAAATTAGGACAAGAATGTAGGTAGGTCAGGAATCTCAGCACAAATAAGAATTATTTTTATTCAGTTATTCCTAGTGATTATAAGGAATATGGTTCAAGAAGCTTAATTATTTTTAGTGTAGTAGGGTACACTTCAATACAACTTTTTTTAAACTTGAATTCTTCCTAAATACACCTCAGAGAATTACTGTTTCTAAGTTTTGTTAACACTGTAGATGACAATACCTAAATTCTTTAATCTCAGACTATAAATTCTTTCTACCAGAGAATCTCAGACTACTTAGTAGCCCTCATCCTTTTTTTCCTTCTCATATATACAACATTAGCTAAGAACAGATACTTAACCATCTTCCAGCCTGTCTGATTCAATAAATACTTGTTAGAAATTGCACTAAATGCTAATGAGTCAGAGATGGTTGGTATTTATTTCATCTTTGGTCCAACATAGGAGAAATATATATAAACCCATATAGTCAGAATCTAATGTAAATGACATAGAATGATTTTCCAGTTCTAAGAGACAAAAGAAGGTAGTTACAGTCATTTATCATCAGGGAAGACGGCACACGAGGTCAAAGAAGTATGTGTAGGGAAAATGTGGGTGGGGGGTGGAAATGGTAGGATGAGGAAAGCAGACACAGTAAATATTCTGGCTAAAGGAAGTGCATGTTCAAATTTGGTATTTTTTTTTCTAAAGAATTTATTTATTTTGAGAGAGAAAGAGTGAGAAAGAGCACCAGGTGGGGGGAAAGGGAGAAGCCGGTTCCCTGATGAGTGGGAAGCTGATGTGGGACTCAATCCCTGGACCCTGGGATCATGACCTGAGCCAAAGGCAGACACTTAACTGACTGAATGACTCAACCAACACCCCAAACATAGTATTTCTAAAAGGGAAGAACTCAGGTTTCATCATAGGGAGTGTTAAGCATTACTAATGCTGACATTTAAACATAATATTTAGGTACTGGAGTAGGAGGAGCAGAGAATGCTATGGGATGATGGACTAGGAGAGGCAAGTATCCTCAAAATGGGTGTCCAAATAGCTTTGTGGGGGACAGTGACATCTACACTGAGACCAACTTCCGTGATGAGCACTATTATCCACCCAGGTCCCCATGCTAGATAATAAGTCACCAAAATAACTTGCTTAGATTATTTCAAAGGCATTTGAGATTATCTTGATTCCGTCCACCTTGGTTCATCCAGTTTCAGACTGAATAATCTAAGATATCCAAAAAATATAAATCTTGGTCCAATTAATGACTTTGATAGTGATAGTGTCCAAATTCATAAACATAATTTACAAAGACTTTTGAGATGCGGCTCTGTTTACTTTTCCAGACTCATTTTTGACCCTAGGTCCCTCAGACTCAAAAATCCTGCCATACAGAAGTTCTTTTAATTCCTCAAACATTCCATGCACTGTCTTTGTCCAAGTTTTTTCTCTGCCTGTAACCAGTCCTTCACCACAGAACACAAGGCCTTTCTCTTGTGTAATTCCTACTTACTACTTAGAGGTTATTTCTTCTGCAAAGGAGGTCCTGACTTCCCAAATCCCAATTAATGCCTTTCCTAGTGCTCCTCCCTCAGCATATCCCCCTAGCAGGACCCAACCAGCCTCTGAGAAACAGGGACCACCTCTGTCTTCTTTACACTAGTCTCCCAGTTGCCAACACAATACTTGGCTCAGAGGATGGGCTCAATAAATGTTGAATGGTAGGTAAAATGTAAAACAGCATAAAATACATAATATTAAATATAAGCTCCAATGTAAGTGTTAAATAAGAACTTCCAATACAAACATTTAAATAGTATTAAATCCCAATTTACTTTCTTACCCATTAAGAACTATACGACTTGGGAACATTATAGATTAATGAAAGTTTCATTAAGAAGTCACTGCCACTTTACTAAAGTTAATGTTGAAAATGATCATGCTTTATATTTAAGGTCAAAACCTGGAATCAGTCCTTCCTAGTATAGATATCCTTTAATTATATTTATCAAACCTGTGTGAAATATAATGGGAATAAACATTATCCCTATTTTTCAAAAAGAGGAGTGCCAAAGGAAACTCATTCATACTCATTCTGAGTTCCCCGAATAATAATATTTTTGCAGGAGGTGCAGAAATTTTATTTTACGTTTTGCTCTTGGCATTTTTTGAAATCTACCCGATCTGTGAACTGCTTATGAACAAGTCCTAAAGTAAATGATTATCATTTGGCTTTTATTGTTTTCCAGTGTTCCAAACTTTCATACAAGTATGCTGCCCAGTACATATTTTTATTATTGTATGTGTTTTGTTATAGGCCATTATCTATTTATGGAACTGTCTCACTCAATGGACTGGGTTTTTTAGAACAGACTGCATTTTATTCATCCCCGCCTCCTCAGAGCCCAGCATGATACCTGGCAAATAGTAGGTCCCCAGTACATTCTTGTCAATAGATGACATTTACTTTACCAATTTTGCAAATCTAGTACTTTGATCATATTAAACACTTTAGTGAATTAGAAGCATACTATTTGGCTTTCTAAAATAAAAGTGGAATCACATTTTCCCCCTGCTGAAAAATCCTTTTCTGGTTCCCTTTTCCTTGCAAGATAAAGTCCAATCCCTTCAGCATGCCTGTGAGATCCTTCATGATCTGGCTCCTGCCTCATCTCCTCACTCCTGCCTCTCCTCTGGTCCTGAGCACACCCCAGTATCCATCATTCTAGACACATTACACACTCATCCTGTTCTTCAGCACGACTGGCTGCTTATTTCCTTAACTTACTGCATTGTTTCATTCATTTGCATTCATCAAAAAATGATAGATCCTTTTCATTTTGTACTGAGTCCACATTAAACATTTTACATCTTTTTTTTTTTTTTTTCATTTGTTTCTTATTGCATTAACCAAGTGCCTAGCATTTAACTCAGGGCTTGGCACATAGTAAATAGCAAATATATGTTGATGACTAAATGAAGAATCCTTAGCAATAAAAATTATTCCCTCACTTCACGGGTAAGTAAATGGATTTAAAGAGAGATGAAGTAATTTGTCTGAGCCCGTACAGTTTAGTCAATTCCAGAGATTTGAATCATCTTTCTTCCTTTTCTGGCTGGAATCTATTTTTCCTTTAAGACCCATGTAAAGTGGGATATTTTCAGGAAAAAAAAAATCTTTTCTGATTCCCCCAAACTTTCATTCCCAGCATTCCTCTCAATAAAATGAGTCATTCTCTTACACATGTGGCATATTTACTATCCTTATTGACTGCATTTACCAGACTGTCACATTGTAACATGTTTAATGTCTGCCTTCTTTTCTTGATGCCCCTGGAGCACCAGCTTCTGTCTTTTCTATTTCCTCATTCCCAGTGCTCACTGTGTAATTGGTGCCCAAAGGTATTTGCTGAATTCAGTTGAAAAGTCAGTTTTAAGACATTGTGTTAAAATATTAATTTTAACTTATATTTCATTTGCATAACACTATTACTCTAACCATATATGATTTTTAAGAGCATACAAATCCATCAAACCCTTTTACTATACTGCCTTTTTCTGAGGAAACTGTATGTTGACTCATGCCTCTGTGAGATCTGCCTTTGTTCTCACTTCCTTCTGGATGGTCTCCAGGGACACACAGGTCAAAGGTTCCTTTCACTTTTCCTTCCCCCCCACTCCCCAAATGATCCATTGCCTCTCTTTCTTTTACTCTGGGCCTGCACCTGCCAGGTTCTCTGTTTCCTGGCTCTGTCAGTTTCATCTCTATCCCTCCTCACTGTTTTCTTTCATCCAGAAAGGCTTGGGTTTGTTGGCTGGCCACTTCCTGTCCGGCTTCCTGTCGACACATGACCCCTATACTTCTTTCCTCCTAGTCTTTCTGCTCTCTGTTGGCCTCTCATTTCCACCTGTCATCAGCCATGCCCAGCCAGCCCTCTAGCATCTGAAACTCCATAAGCTCAAAACAAACAGACACTGCTCCTGCCCGGCAAGGGCTCTTGTACCCCTCCACTGGAAAGGTTCTCTGTACCTCCTATCTCTATCATCCTCAAACTTGACATCCTGTAAAGTGCTGAGTCATCTGTCCTCCTGCCCAAGATCATGCTCACTGCATCATTGTCATGCTCACATCTTTCCGCAGTTCCCCATGCTCAGAGATATAAACCGAATATCATATCAGGATCGGCCCTGGAAAACATGCCACTTGACTTGTTTTTAGGTACCCTTGAGTCCATGTCAACTCATGGTTATTTGCTTCCACATCACTCTGGTGCCTTCTTGCTTTTGTGACTTAACTCTCCTCTTCTCGCCTCCTCAATCTTCTCTTGTCACAACTATCCTTATTGAGTTCATACACACAGTTTTTCCTCTATGAACCCTTCTTCAATTGTCTGCTTTGTGTTTTCACAGAACATTTTTGAATGTAATGATTGACATTCATATATTTTTGCCTTTTGTTTTTGTTATGTGGTAACTCAGAAGCAGTTCGATAGCACCCACAATCTCTGGCATGGTACCTTGCCTATACAGGAACTGAGAAATACATAGAATCCCATATAATACGTCCAAACCCATATAATGTACAACACCAAGAGTGAACACTAAGGTCAATTATGGACTTTGGGTGATTATGATGTATCAGTACAAGTCCATCAATTTCTACAAATGTACAACTCCAGTAGGAGATGTTAATGGGAGAGGCTATGCATGTGTGGGAGCAAGGGGGATATGGGAAGTCTCTGTACCTTCCTCTTAATTTTTATGTGTATGGGAAACTACTCTAAAAAGATTAAGTTTTAAAAAATTTTGTCTGAAATACCAAAGCAGAACCAATTAAAAAACCAATCAATTCTCTTTATATTTAGTGTGCACGTTTGAGAATCACAACAAAGGACCTCATAAACTCCCAAACATCTTCTTTAGCAGCCTACAATGATGCTATGCTCTGCAGTCACCATATTAGAAATTCAATTCATTTGAGTCAGTTTTTTTATTAATTGAAGTGTATTTGACATATAACATTGTGTAAATTTAAGGTGTATAACATGTTAATTTGATACATTCATATATAGTTATATGATTGGCATTATAGCAATAATTAACACCTCTATAACACCACATAATTATCTTTCTTTTTAGTGATAGCAATAATTAAGATCGAGTCTCCAGCAAGTTTATAATACAATATTGTTGTCTATATTCACTATACTGTACATTAGATCTCCAAGACTTATTTACTGTTTCTTGCAAATTTGTATCCTGAAACAACATCTGTCCTGTTTTCCCACCCCCTACCACCCACTGGTAAACACTGTCTTACTCTCTGTTTTTACAAGTTTGGCTTTTCTTTTTTCTAGATTTCACATATAAGTGATATCATAATATCTGTCTTTCTCTACCTTATCTCACTTAGCATCCATGTTGTTGCAAGTTGCAAAATGTCCTTCTTTCTCATGGCTGAATTTCATATATATATATATATATAGTATATATATATAGTAGCTATATATATAATATATATATTATTTATATAATACATATTATATATATATAAACATAATTAAGATATAGAAGATATGATATATATGTATCTATATCTTTTTGATATCCTATATTCATTCCTTTTAGACATATATCTAGAAGTGAAATTCCTGGATCATATAGTAGATCGATTTTTTAACTTTTTGAAAAACCCCCATATTGTTTTCCATAGTGGCTGAACAAATTTACATTCCTATAGAATTGTACAAAGGTTCCCTTTCATCTACATCCTCTCCAATACTTATTTTCTTTTGTCTTCTTGATGATAGGCATTCTAACAGGTATGAGATGATATCTCAGTGTGGTTTTGATTTCCATTTTCCTGATGATAAGTGATCTTGAGCATCTTTCCATGTCTTTTTGCCAATTGGGATGACTTCTTTGGAAAAATGTATATTTAGTTCCTCTGCCTCTTTTTAAATCTGATTTTTTTTTTTGTTGTTACTGAGTTGATATGCATTCTTTATATATTTTGGATATTAACCAGCACTTTATCTGATATATGGTTTGCAAAAATTTTCTACCATTCACTAGATTGCCTATTCATTTTGATTGTTTCCTTTGCTGGGTAGAAGCTTTTAAATTTGAGGTAACCCCATTTGTTGGTTTTTGATTTTGCTGTTTTGGTGTCATATTCCATTGAGTCACTATTTATGGTGAAATACAATGAGAATCTATGGCACAGAGAAATAAGATTGTATACATATGACCTGGAATAGGACACACTCATATTCCAGATTAAGGTCAGAGTCAGCTACATAGTAGGAAGTTTGGGGAAGCCAGGTGACAATGTGAGGAAAATGCTGGTATAAGAAAGTGGGTGGGATAAGATCAATACAATTTATTCCCACGTCACCACATCATTTTTGTTCAACAAACATTTTGTAAGGAGCAAGTTTTATGCATGTAAATCACTTCAAGGCGTAACCATACAATCCACCACCTATACAATTTACCATCCTGCCTCCTTGTCCTTATTCTTCGTGGATCTTTCTCCCTAAAAGTTCAGAAAAGAAATTTTTTTCCCCCCGCTGAGGTAATCAAGGTAGATACTATAAAGGAGGTGGCATTTGAACTGGACAGATTCCAACAGGGTCAGGAAGGTTTTAACAAGCAGAAATTGCAAGGTATCCTAGGATCTATTTCCATTAGTGCCTTTTATATATTCACAGAAATAGGTCCTAGAATAAATGCCTATAAAATACCTCTGGGAATGTATTATATATTTCAGATGCCTGAAAAATAGGTGTAACTAAAAGGAAATAAGGAAGGAAGAAGGGATAAGGGAAGAAAAGATAGTATTTACTAGATAAGATAAAATAAAGTAAAATGTTTCTCCAAATTGCCAATCTCAGTATGTACTTGGTAGGCTATAAAAAATGGATATTCAATTTTCCAAATAAACATTTATGAGTCAGGAACATTTTTGCAAGATTTAGCCAAGCTCCAAGCTCTGGAGCCAGTAATAACCACCACAGCAATTCCATTTATTATGTGCTTATATAAACAATGCATATAGTTGTATTTAATTGTCACAATTGCCTACAGGTTAAGTATTATTATCCCCATGTAACTAATGAAATATCGAGGCTTAAACGGTAAAGACTTGCTCCAAATCACAGAGTTGATCATTGTGGCTTCCTGATCAGGTAGTATCAGGTAGTAAAAGAGCAGCTGGGGGTTCTCAGCACCAAGTTAAATTTGCTGCTCATTTTCAGATCCTGCTCTATGATCTGAACTCAAATTGTATCACTGAAAGGTGGGCCAAATGATTGGGGGCTTAAATCAAAATTCTAGAAATTCTTAGTGTAACCATATTTATAATGTCATTGGGTCTCAGTTTTCCCATCTGTAAAAATGGGAATAATAACAGAACTTAATTGCTTTGGGTTATGTGCAGATTACATGAGTTAGTTTTTAAAATAAGGCCTGACACATGGTAAGAACTCTATAATGTTACCTATTATTATTATTCCTTGGGATGAAAGATTATGACTTTTTATTACTTAATCCTTTTCTTTAAACTCTCATCAATGTTATTATCTTGATTCCAAATAACCCCAAGATCTTCAATTCAAAAATTTTTTTAAAAATCATACTAATAACAATGTTACAGATAATTGCTTTCAGGAATATACTCTAAGACTCATCAAATATTTAACACTAATGAAAACAATATAAATTTATAATATTGAGACAAATTAGAATATATTACTCTTGACCTCTGGTATTTCTTTTATTCTTTCCCCAAATTTGGATCAATATCAGAGTGTTTCACAATGAGTCCTGGTAATACCAATTATTTTGAGATGTGTATAAATTACTTCTGGGTATATTAATTATAGTTCTCTCTCTTAGGGTTCTTCTACCATTCTCAAGATACCCATAAGTCAAACGACATTTTTCCTTCTTTTTTTTTTTAAAGATTTTATTTATTTATTTGACAGAGATCACAAGTAGGCAGAGAGAGAGAGAGGAAAGGAAGCAGGCTCCCTGCTGAGCAGAGAGCCAGATGCGGGGCTTGATGCCAGGACCCTGGGATCATGACCTGAGCCGAAGGCAGAGGCTTTAACCCACTGAGCCACCCAGGCGCCCCTCAAATGACATTTTTAAAATTGTATCTTATCCCAAATGACAGAATACAAATGTAAGACAGACAAATACACATATGCAGACAAAACAAAACAAAAAACCCACTCAAACCCCCCCCAAAAAAGTTACATAAAGCATCCAAAATACAACCCTATTTCTTTTTGAGCTACTGATTAACCATCCAAATAAAGACAAAGATAATTGGTCAGTTTTCTTTATTTTGTATTTGGCCAAAAGTATATTACTCTAACCAGATTACCTATCAATGCATAACACTGACTGCTGGAGGATCAGTTGAGATTTTGTATTGAACTGATTGAACTCAAATGTTTAAAAGGGAACTCAAAATGTGTATTTTGCTGGATATGGAGAATTAAAATCAACTTCACTTTGCACATTTCAGGGTATAAATTTTAGAAGCTCCTTGTCTTCGCCATTCTCCCGAGATAACAAATGCGAAATGAGCAAACATAGACTAGATCATGCATAGTAGGCACTCAAAAATGTTGACTTTACCCCTTCTCTTCCTATAATAACGTATCAAGAATATAATCATAGGCAGGTGGTAACCATGACAGCATAATGATTCAGGAGGACACTGATCTGGGTGTTAGGAGTCACTTAAATGGGTCTTAATTTCTTCATCTGGAAAATGAGGCAGTTTTTAAAATGATATTATTCTACAGAGTAGTTAATTCAATGGTCCCTGAATAAGGCACATATTTTTTCCTAAGCATAATACACATTTAAATTTAGGTTGCAAATATTATAGACACTACAAAAAAATCACATGATACTATATCCTTCTTATATATCTTTTGATGAAAAAAGATCTTCTAAGGACAGAAGGAAAAAATATATGTCCAATAATGAGCAGAACCGAAGTCCGCGTAACTCATGAGTATAAAATATAAAACACATACACACTCTTTCTATATGTATCTATATATAATACATATGTAAATATATATATGTATGTAAAATACATGAAGATGTCATTTTAAATTAGTAGTTAGCAAAATGTAAGGCTAAAATTTACTTTGGGGCTTTTCAAGCACCCACTCTAACTCAACTATCCATTTATTTACATTTATGCACAAAAGTAATAATGGATATATGCTTAGTTTTCCAATAGAGGCACTAGTATAGTATTTTATGTACAATAATTCATATAGGAGAGCAAAACAAATATACATATAATAAATGCCACTCCAAATATGTGCTATCTATCAAGGAACTATTCACTAATTGTTTTAAATCTCTGCCTCTCTGGAGAGTATGCTCATCATAGTCCCCATATGGTCCACAGAGATAACTAGTTCTATACAACATCAACCAGTATGTGGGTATGGTGAAAAGCTCATGGGCTGCAAAATCAGAAGACCTGCGTTCAATGCCAGGATCTATCACTTAATTAGTGTATAATTAATATTAGATAATAGCTTAGCATCCATTAGATTTTATGCACTTACGTTTAAATAGGCCTGCTAATTACACTTGCTCTCCTTACCACATAGAGGTGGTTTGAGTTGTGAATATGAACGCATACCCAAGTAAGTGTTCATCACTGTTAGAGTTGACATAACATCCTAGTATCAGAACTAATATATCCTTTAACTTCTGGCTCTAAGTTTCTTTCACACCCTCCATCATTACCTAATAAAATTCCCAATTCTGTCCATTTAACATTCTAAATATTCCTTAATTCTTTGCTCTCCTTTCCATCCCTACCACCACCTCACTAAGGCAAGACCTCATCCTGTTAGTAGCTTCCTCCCTTTTTATGCCATTTAAAGCCATCTTGGGACAAAGATGCCACAATGATCTACCCTGAAACACAATCTGACCATGCTGTTTTCCCATCCTTCATTCTAAGCAATTCCCTGTGGACAAAGTGAAGTTCAAGCTTTAAAAGGGCATCCAGAGCCTACCCTAGTCTGACACCCTGAACTACTGCTCCAGTCTTATCCCTCACCTCTTCCATCCTCAGCATTTCTAGGCCTTAGTTTAATGTGTTCTTAGAGAATTTCCTACTTCCTTTCACCAAGTGGCTATCTCCTACTTAACCATGAAAAATTAACTTGGGAACTTTCCAGGACATGGTTAGAAGGCACACCCATATACAAATTAATTTCCATATTATAACACAGTTATTTAACTTTGTGTCTATCTTTCTGGCCAAAATGTGAGTTCTTAATGACAGAAACTTTTTTTTGTAATACCCAGGACAGTGTCTAGCATATGAGGCATACTTGTTGAATATATACTGTTGTTTCTATCCTGAAGAAGACTGGTGCCCAAATCTTTATTTAACACCATGAAGCTAGATATTGAAAATCATCAAATTAAAACAAGAATGAGCTAGAATAACCACACAACAAAGACCAAGATAATATTGTTCCAAAAGTAACCCCGTGGCTCTCATGTTTTAAAAGGCAATCTCCTTACACCTAAATAGTACAGAGATATTTAGAAAAATCGCGCTGCTTCCATTCATCATGTCTAAATAAAATGGCATAGCAATTATTAATGGTAATTATGATGTGTATTTTATAAACTTTAATTTGAATGTTAATACTCATTTTGGTAAGAATTTAAAGGAAAGACTCATTGACAAGATGTCACAAGGACCACTTTGGGGAAAAACATTATTTTAATAAAGTGAAAGCTGAAGAGTCTGGGGAACGGAGCCAAAAACCAAACCAAATATGCGATAACCACAGTGACACATTAACCCTCAAACAATAATCACCCTCCTACTACAGTTATTACTTGAAACATTATTCTTTTGGGAGAATGATTCAGAATATTTTACCATATTTAAGTATAATGCAGCCTGGTCACAAATACTAAAAGAAAACAAGAAAGCCAAAAAGGAAAAAAAATCAATGATCGTGTTTCTAAGTTACATATTTCCCTCTTTTAGATTTAGTTTTGTTTTTATTCTCACTTAATAATTTTAAACATGTTTATATCCGGATTTGTGTCTTCTTAGCTCTTCTTTTCCTATATAACTTGTTCCTTAACACTTCCTCAGGAGTCTCATTTTCTAAGCTTTTAATTAACATTTCTACTTTCTTCTGATTTCTAATATTAATAGTCGTCCTCTAAAAATGTGGCCATCTTCTAGTAGAAAATACATATCACCTAAGTGCTTTCAATGCAATTTATTTATTCTTTAGATTGGTTAATATGACTCACTGGTCTAGTGAGTGAATTTGCATGATAATAAGCAATCGGTAAATGGCATAGCCCAGCTCAGCTCTTCTTTTTAAGCATTTCTATTCACTGTTCAGATTTAAATGCTTTATAATCATTTTGTCTGATATTATTCACAATAAAATCGTGAAATAGGTCAGTATCAAACTCACAGAAATCTAAGTTTTTCAAAGATACTATATAATTAAGCTTTTATATTCCTCCAAGTTATGACAGGGGCTAGCCTGAACAATACTGGAAGAAGAAATTGGTAGTGTCACTTGATAAATGTGTACGGAAGTGTTGGAACATTTCTAAGGACAACAAAAGGTAGTGCTAACCGAACAGAGTGCTAAACCTTTAGTATGAAGTTCACCTGATAGCCTCAGGTAAGCAAGAATTGATCCGAAGCCAGGAAACCCCCGAGCTCTCTGCATACAAATTCACATTGCAAGAAGAATCCCTAAAACAAAATTCCAGACACAGTCTCCTTCACAATTAAAATGCTTCAGCTTCCCCATCTAGCCTCTATACCTATGTCCAGTCCACTTCCCCACTAATTTTGCTCCTTCTTCTGCCATGTGTTCTAATTCCAACTCCCAGAATTAACTCTCCTAACCATCGTCCGGGTTTAGACCTGTGTCACTTCACCTAAGAATTACTCCATTTACCTACACATCAGTTTGGAAATGCCCCCACACTTCGGCTTCTAAAACATTTCCTTATATGGTTGCCTTAACTTTCTCCTTCATTTTTTTTTCTTCCGCAAACTCCTTTTATGCCACTTGTTCTTGATGGGCCGGTATTTTTCTATAGAGTGATATATTTTGACTCTTGTCTCCTCAGTCTATGATCTTCTGAAGTGATCTTAACAACCAAACAGCTTTAAGCTGCACGTCTAAACCTTTCACAGGTTTTTTTCTTCAGTATGAATATTTATTCTGAGCTGAAACATATATCCCTGATGCCTATGAAACGTATCTCATGGGTACTACACAGACATGGTAAACCTTATGTATCAAAAAACTACTTCTTCAAATATTTCTCATTCTGAATCTTGGAAAATGGTGTCACCATCCACCTAGTCAATCTACAGTCAAACTCTAGCCAATAAGGCTGGAGTCATTCCAGAATGCTTTCTGCTTCACTTCCCACATTTGTTAAAATTTTATTTTGAAATATTTGAGAACCTACTATGTACCCATATTAAGCCAGGTGCTAGACATACCTCAGCAATCAAGGTAGATATCATTCTTACAGAATTTACATCCTAATGGGAATGTATAAAGAGGCTTTTGTACTGTACTGTATGTGAAAAACATTCCCAGGAGTCTGGCTATATAAAATCTATCAAGCTATCTATTCCACAAATACAATATCAAAAGAACAAAAGTAAAAGGTTCATTTTTTTTTTTCTGTATTCCTGCATTATTTTCTTCCTGGAATGCCACAACAGCTGTCTAACCAGTTTTATGTCTTTTTTTATTTCCTAGTCCCTATTTATCTGTCCCTAGTTCCTATCTATCTGCTCCAATGTAGCCAGAATAATCTTTCTAAAATTGCAAGCTGACCATAACCTTATCATGGTAAACTTGTCTATGGGATGCAATCCAAAGTCCTTGAACTGACCCATGAAGTCTTTGCTGATGGAAACTCTCTATACTCCATTTCTCCACCATATTCTCTGCTATGGCCATGCTAAGCTTCTTGCAAATTGCCATGCCCAGTATGCTCTCTCCTGGCTCTATGGCTCCATGCATGCTCTACCATAAATAATCTCCTCCATCTGAATAAACTCTACTTACACTTCAAATTCATGATGACATTAATCGCTCTATAAAGTCTTCCTTAAGAATCATTATAGTCCCACGGGTGCCCCACCTTTCTTTTCTCATTTCACCTTGTCATTTGCCCATCATTTTACTTATGGAATCAGATTATAATCAGAGGTTTGCCTTTCTCTCCTGCTTGTTGAACTTTTGAGGGGCTGGGCCCCCAGTTTGCTCCTTTCCATGTTTTTGCTTTCTATAACAGTGCCTTCATGTAGGAGTCTGTAAGTAAATATTTAGTGAGTAAATTAATGGGTGGCAAATATTCTATATTGCATAACAATATTGGGTTCTTCCTCAAATACCGTGTTATGAAGTCCTACCTAGTTCCAAATAGACAATGCTTCCCTAACCTATGAGACCAACTCATCTTCCCTGTGCATTCCAGGCTCTTCACAATATCCAAAAGGAGACCCCTTCTGAAAAAATGGTAATCTTACATGCCCTTCAATGTTCAAGACTCACTTCCTCTAGGAAGCCCTCTTCATTACTCCAATAGAAATAGTATTTTCTTACTTTGAACTCCCAATGTTTTAACACAGGAATGAATATTTACATAGACTTATAACTAAGAATTTTTTCTATGTATATGTCCCCCTTTTTACCAAAACGATTTATTGAAGTTCTTATGAATAAAGACTCCTCTCTGAGTTGTCTCTGCTACTTCAGTAGTGCAAATATGACAGGTATTCAATATATTCTTTTATTATATTATCCTTGAAGAAAGGAATAAAGAATCACTCTGGATTCTGCTCCAAAAGTGCTCTAAATCTGTTCTCACAGACTCAACTATTTTCTATCTTTATCTTACTTGGTACGTCAGCATTGTGCCTCAGAGCTGACCACTCTCTTTAGTGAAAGGTAGACTACGCTTAGCTTGCATATACTATATCCTTCTGATCTTTCTTCCATATCTCTGGCTACTCCCCAGTCAGCTCTGGAAGCTATTCTTCCTTTACCAAACCCTTAAATGTTTGGTTCCTCTGGGATGTTTCTTCCCTAAGCCCATTTCTCATTTTACTCCTCACATACAGCCCAATCTGAACTTTTCACAACTTCATCTTAAATAGAGCAGAAAAGTAACTTCACCCTGTTTAAAATGTGCAACGCTGTGTTTCAAATGAGCATAGTTCCTATCATAATGAATACGGGGATAAAGAGCAAACCAGTGCATAATTTTAGAAAAATACTCAACAGATACATAGCATAAAAAGGACGTTTATAAAGACCAGATGGACAATGTGGATGGCCGGAGCACTTAAAAGTTATTTCGTTCCATAAAATGTAACCTCGATTCAGATCATGTTAGTGAATACAAATCGTTTGTGCTTGTGTGATTTGGCTTTAAACCACTGGAGAGAATATTTGCGCATTTACCCCAGCAAAAGTTGTAGCAGCTTCCCTCAGGCAGAAGTGCTTAAGTGTCTGATGATGTCAGTGGCTTGCTTAAAAGAGGATAAAACATCATACCCTCAGGCAAGCAAGAGGATTTAAACAGAGCCAATTTAGGAAGTACAGTGCCTCAGTAAATTCAAATTAAGACATTTTGCTTTAAGAGCTTTATCAAAAGATCAGTACTTCGATTCTAATTTAGAAGTGGGGGTGGGGGGTGGGGGGGAGGGAATCAAAATGTATATTCCATAAAAATCTTCCTGTGTTCAAAAGTATACCTTCAAAAATTACGGAACAAAAATCACAGCATGCATTATTTCAAACTGATAGAAATGTGAAGTTTGTTTGTTTGTTTGTTTGTTTGTTTTTTTAATAAGTCAGTTGGGACAAACTGATGGTTGCCAGAAGGGAGGTGAGTGGGGGATGGGTTACATAGGTGATGGTGATGAAGGAGTGCACTTGTGATGAGCACCAGTGTTGCATGGACTTATTGAATCACTACACTGTATACCTGGAACTACATTACACTGTATGTTAACTAGACTTTAAATGAAAACAAAAGAAGAATTGGCAGTATTTCTGAAAATGGGTGTGAAGATAGAGATCAAAAGAGAAGGATCAAAAAATTTTTAAAAATTAATCAATTGGGAATGGGAAGGATTGTAATTTATTCTAATATAAAGAATCTGGAAATTTAGATATGTCTGAAACATGGTTCTGTCTTCTGTAGAATACAGTTTGTGATAAATTACTTGTCGTAGTAGTTATTTAATCTACATGCTTCATCTAGAACACCGACACGTTTCTCCCAGGTATGGGGAGTAAATTACTCACCAAACTCCCTGGGTCTCTAAAGCAAACTTGAGAGTCTAATTGAAACTTTATTTGTGTGTACGCCTGTCCAATCTAGTAAAAACTAGACAGTGATCTTCTAAGAGTCCATAATTGTGTTCTGAGAGCTAAACTTTGACATCTGAGCTCAACAAACTCCCAGAGACACAGCCATACAAAGATTATATAAAGGAGAAACATTATATCAAATGATTTCATGTATAAAAACACACGTGATGGGAATTAAGGAGGGCATGTGATGTGACGAACACTGGATGTTATATGCAACTGATGAATTATTGAACTCTACATCCGAAACTAATGACGTACTATATGTTGGCTAATTGAATTAAATTAAAAAAAAAAACAAAAACCACACATACCAACAGCTTTGTCTGAAAAACTATCCATTTTGCTGTTATTCCTGAAAATTATTGCTTATTTGGACATAGGTTATCTATAGTTATTAATTTCTTGGCAACATATCATTGGGATTTGTTTAAAATATTTTTAGCAAAAATAATCTTCATCTTTCATATAAATATGTATTTCTTTACAACCTTCATGACAAACTCAGAAACTCTGAAAATTGTAACGTGATCTTACCTTGCTTCCATTTTCTCTAGCCTCTCGTTCCATCTTGAGGTCAGAGATTAGAAGATTCTTATATTTGTTTTTTCCATTACTGCTGTGGTCATCTATTCTGTATTCCGAAGTCAGCTGTGCTGAGAGGGGGCTGTCACTCAAGTTCAGTGGCTGCTCCTCCTGCTCCAGCCCAGTTTTGCCATCACCATTGGAGTCGCCCATCTCCCTGCTGTGTGTTCCCCCTGAAGCAACTGAACTGTGCCCCAGAGTCTCATTGCCATTAAAACTCTCTGCAGCAGAATCATCTGTTGGAAAGAATAGTTTGATTTTAATTAATGTGCCATTCAGTTACTATTTCAACATTCACCGAGCTCCTGTTATGTGCTTGGCATCGTGGTCACGTTACATATCCTGTGTAATTTATCTTTACAAATAAACTTGTGAAGCAGCCATTGTTACGTGTAATCTAGTAGGCACATTTAGGCAAAAGAAGTGAAGTAAAATAATAAGAAGATAAAATAGGGAAAACGGTTCGATCTCAAAAGCAATCGCGAAGAAAAGCAAATTGAAACAAAGAGAAACTCATTAATTATTTTGTAGATAGTTTTTGTTTTTCTAGTGAGAATATCCAGATTTGGTGAAAATTCTCTGAAAAAAGCAATGTCTGTTCTGCTAGTGGGGTGTATGTTGCTTATGCATCTAAAACATTAAAAGTGCTCACACCTTCTGCTCCAGTCATTACACTTCTGGGACCTCTAAGTTTAAGGAGTAGAATCATTGAATGCATTTCTGTGCAGGTAAAAAAGCTTTTATACCAATATTGCTTACAATAGCAAATATTCAGAAGTGACAAAAATTACCAAAAGTAAAAAACTGGCTTAATATATCTTGGGATGATTAGAATATGGGAAATGTGGAATCTTTTTCCATTAATATTAATGGGAAGTGTGAAGTGTTAGGTGGAAAAAGCTAGCTTCAAAAATGGACAAATGATACCAATTTTCTGAAAAGAAAACATATATCCTTATAGAGGACGATGAGTAAAAAATGTAGCCTAAAATATTGATATTAATTTCTTCTTAACTGGAATGGAACTATATTTTTAAGTACTCTTTATTATTTACAACATATATAATTTTCTAATAAAAAATAAAATAACTAGGAATAAAAAATAAAAAGCAAAACAGGGAAGAAAGGGAAGAAACAAAATCAGTCAAAATTTTCTGGCTTTAAAATAAATGAAAAGCTTGTTTAGAAATACACATCAATAACAATTAGAGTAAGAAACAAAATTTACATGCAACAAAAATCCTATTTCTCTTAATTTCATCTTTATATTAATTTTAAAGGATTATGAAGGACAAAGGTGTTAATTGTTTCCTTTAGTTAAGGGCTCTTTGTGAAGTGATATAAATATGAGTGTGCACAAGTAATATTTTGATTCTGAACATTCTCAAGTTTGCTTTATTTTTATAGGATGCAATGAAATATTTAAAGCCGAAAATAATATTTAAATTCTGAAGGAGTGGTATAACTCACCTGTTCATTTATTTATTCAACATTTATTGAATACCTACATTAGGCCAAAAGGCGGTTAAATAATTTGGCCAACAGAGTCTCTGCCTTCAGCGAGTTCACAAATAACTAAAAGAGATGGGGGAAAAAAAAAGCCATGCAACTAAAATGCAGAGGAAAAAAGGCTTTGATCCAAAACAAGGTCGGTAAAGACATCACAGAAGTTTTCCTAAAGAAGGTGACATATGAGCCAAATTTCAAAAGATGAGTAAGACTTAACCAGTGAAGAAGTTGGGGGAGAGCGTTCCCCACTTGGGTATCAGCAGGTGCAACATCTCCAAGGAAGGGAAGTACAGGGTGGATGAGAAATAAGGTTGGGGTGCTGACTGTAATAGAGTCAGAAACAGAAACCTAGGTAGGGAGGCAGAGGGTGAAGAGCTTGGCTTGGACCTTGAGCATGAATAGGATCAATTTTATTGTCAGAAGAGATATGGAAAAAAAAATTTTTAAAGAGATTACTCTGACTGATGAGGAGAATGGGATAAAGGTGACAAAATGGGAAACGATTAAGAGCTCTAGAAGCCATGTGAATCAGCATTGTTGAAAGCCTGAACCAAAACAGCAGTAGTGTAGAACAGGAAGGGATCAAATCATCATAAGAAAAGAACAGGTAAGACTGGGAGTAGGACAGTACGGTCTGGGAGGAAGCCCAGATCTCCAGCTCCAAGGGAAAATGAAAACAAAGGACATTAAGCTTAATTTTCAGTAAAATAATATTTTAAAAACTTAAATTTTAAAAATTTAATATTTTAAAACTATCTTGTGAAAAAGTTAAAATGTATTCAAATAGCAAGATTCTATTCATAAATTACTCCTTTTACATCCCCATTCAACAAAAGACTTCATGTAGAAAGAAAACAAACATAAGAGAATTTAGGGAAACTCAGTCATAAAGAATATGACATGGCACTTCCCATAGTTACTGAAAAATCAAAAACATTCTTTTAATCATGAAATATATAAGGTTTTTGAAATAAAGAATTCAGGGAATAATAAAGCTAAGTAATTCAAAAAATTGCGCATGTCCTTTATGCAAAGTCAGATCCAATGCTAAAGTATGCAAGGTCATTTCTGAATAAGTTATCTCTTTCCACAAAAATCCAAAGCATAATGGACATATTCTAGGCCAATTATCAAATTCATGAAGAAAAGTGTAATTTAACATTTGTGTACTAGAATCCCTTAAAATGTGCTAAACATTTTATGTAAGAAAATTTCATCAATATGTTAAAAGAATGAATAACTCTGAAGGTATATTACATTTTAAAACGTAATCTAGGGCGCCTGAGTGGCTCAGTGGGTTAAGCCTCTGCCTTCTGCTCAGGTCACGATTTCAGGGTCCTACTCAGCAGGGATCCTGCTTCCCCCTCTCTCTCTGCCTGCCTCTCTGCCTACTTATGATCTCTGTCAAATAAATAAATAAAATCTTTAAAAAATAAATAAATAAATAAATAAATAAATAAATAAATAAAAATTAAAATTTAAAAAACCTAATCTAGTAGTGCCTGCGTGGTTCAGTTAGTTAAGCATCTACCTTTGGCTCAGATCATGATCTCAGGGTCCTAGGATGGGGCCCCAGGCTCCCTGCTCAGCGGGAAACCTGCCTCTCCTTTTCCCTCTGTTCCTCCCCGTTTGTGCTCTCTTGCTCACTCTCTCTCTCTCAATCTCAAATAAATAAATCATCTTCAAAAAAAAATAAAACCAAATCTATACGAGCATGAAACAAAGACAATATCTATCATAGTTAAAAATTAAAAATAGTACACTGTGTCTTTAGCCTGAAATCATCATACATATTTAGTAACTACTGTACCATTTACTCACATTTTAAATAAGATAAACATTATGATATATCAGGAGAATATTTAATAAAAGTCATATATTTATAATTTTGGTATAAAGTATAAACAATAAAGGAGAAAGTATTTTTAGACAGAGTAGTTCACTCCAGATGTTACCAAGGTAACTAAATTCTACAGCTTTCCATATTTCATTTGTGAGTAAATCAGTGTGTTTTCTCAAGAACAAATGAATGATTTACTTATTTGTATAAAATTTATATATTCGCACATTTAATCATTTAAATGGTAAAAGAACCAGTAATGTCACATGCCACTATTTTATAAATCAAAATTTAAAACAGAGTTTTTGATGTCTATATTAGAAAAATACAGAAATCAAGAGTGAGCAGACATTAAACTGAAGCTAAATGAACCGTTTTTTATTGTCTGGTTTCTTGCAACCGTGTTAACGATTTTTATTTCCTCTTCCTTAGAGATACTTTTTCAGAATTTGAAACCACCCATCTCAGACTCCTGTTTATGATAACCAACTCATACCTGCTTAGTGCTTCAAAGGGGAAATCTGCTTCCTTACCCAAGATCATTTCCTCCATCCTAAGTGGCTGCTGGTGTGTGGGTAGCAAGCTGCTATACAAAGGGTACAGTGTTGAGATCTGTAGGTATGGCCTTTAGGTTCGCACGCCCAGAACGCTGGTGCTTCTCTCAAGTTTCAGCCTGGGTACCATAGCACTGGAACTAAGAACTCTGTGTTTGAGGACCAAGGAGAAAACGGCACCTGGAGCTCTGGAAATTAAGAGTGCCCAGGGTACCTAGCAACAGAAGAGAATGTGGAATGTGATGACAGGAAACGTGGCATCCAGTGACATCAGGAAGGCCGTTGGATGTTTGGGTTGCATTGCTCTGAGGTTGGTTTTGCTGGGATGGATTTGGGGCTGCACAGAGGACCATGCAAATGAGCTCAGCTGTGGCTCTTACCTGTAAGTTGCTGTAACACTAACCATAGTGACCAGCTATTCATTTTCTTCTTTCTCCTTCCCTACTCCCCACTCCCTTCACCAATTAGCACAGACCCTAGAAATACTATTTGTTCAAATTATGTCTAATGTCGTCACAAGAGTCAATGGTTAGCTCTCTCTATATAAAGAGAATTAACCTATAACATCAAGTATGATATATTTATATATTTAAGTATATAAATATGCATATATGTGTTCTCTCCATATATAAACATAATGTGATGTATATATATTTGAAATCTCCCAAAGCACCTGACCTACATTCTCATTCAGCTACTTTCAGTAGTTCTTCATTATGGCCTTTAGGCCAAGTGCTTTAGGCAAAATGAATAGGAAAAAATATGTATATAATCCTCATTTTAAGATTAGTACTTGGAAATTTAGTCCAAAAATCCAGGTCAGATGCTTATAGGGTCCAGAAAGCTTTTATGGTTTTCCCCCAAATGCACCATAGTCCTCTGCCCCCAGTTCTTTGGTGCCTCCTTATTTAACCGCCCTTTAATATCTGAACATAAAGCTAATTTTAAATCCAAAATACAGATGTAAATAACCCTGTGTCAAAAGATTGGTACCTTCATATGCAAAAAAATAGAAAAAAAAATGTTTTTAATCCTTCAAAGTCTATTTAACAAAATGGAGTTTAGGGCCCAGTCCCTTCATCACTTTATCACTCCTACCCTCTGCTCTAAGTCTTCTTCTAGTCTAGGGTCCCCTATAAAAAAATTGAAGTATATCCATTGCTAGACTATACCCTTCATTTTTTCTCTCCGTTCAAGTTTTTATTTAAATTCCAGTTAGTTAAAATACATCGTAATATTAGGCGCAGGTGTAGGAATTCACTAATTCCTTCATTGCTTAGGTACAACACCCAGGGATTGGTATAAGCACCCTCCTTAATACCCATCACCCATTTAACCCCTCCCCTCCCCCCACCCACCTCCTCTCCAGCAACCCTCAGTTTGTTCTTTATAGTTAAGAGTCTGTTTATGGTTTGCTTCTCTCTTTTATCCCCCTATGTTCGACTATTTTGTTTCTTAAATTCCACATATGAGTGAGATTATATGTCCATACTCTACATCTTACACCATAGCTCCCTCTACTCTGCAACATGAAGCAGGCAATCCAGTCTAAAGAAATCCTTCGTGAGAATACAAGCAGCAACCTGACATCATCTGTAGCAACTTCTTACTAGACATATCTCCAAAGGCAAGGGAAACAAAAGCAAAAATGAACTACTGGGACTTTGTCAAGACAAAAATTTCCTCACAGTGAAGGAAACAAACAATAAAACTAAAAGACAACCTACACATAGGAGAAGATATTTGCAAATGACATATCTGATAAAGAGTTAGTATCCAAAAGTTATAAAGAACTTAATCAAACTCAATACCCAAAAAACAAATAATCCAGTTAAATGGGCAGAAGACATGAAGAGACATTTTTCCAAACAAGATATACAAATAGCTAACAGACAAACAACTAACAACTAAAAGACAGCTCAATGTCACTCACCATCAGAAAAATATAAATCAAAACTATGATGAGTTTCCACCTGTCAGAATGGCTAAAATTAACAACACAGGAAACAGCAGGTGTTGGCAAGGACCCGGAGAAAGGGAAACCTTCTTCCACTGTTGGTGGAAATGCATATTAGTGGAACCACTCTGGAAAACGGTATGGAGATTCCTCAAAAAGTTAAAAATAGAACTATCCTATGTTCTGGCAATTTCACTCATAGGTACTTACCCAAAGGATACAAAAATACTGATTCCAAGAGGCACATGCACCCAATGTTTATAGCAGCATTGTTAGCAATAGCCAAAGTATGGAAAGAGCCCAAATGTCCATCAACTAATGGATGCATAAAGAAAAATGGTATGCATGTATACAGAATATACATACAGTGGAATATTACTCAGCCATCAAAAAGTAGGAAATTTTTGCCATTTGCAATGACATGGATGGAGCTAGACTGTATTATGCTAAGAGAAATAAGTTGGTCAGACAAGGACAAATACTATATGCTCATATGTGGAATTTAAGAAATAAAACAGATGACATCGGGGAAAGAAGGAAAAAAAAAGAGAAGGGGAGGCAAACCGTAAGAAACTGTTAACTACAGAGAACAAACTGAGGGTTGCTGGAGGTGAGGTGGGCAGTGGATGGGCAAAAGGCGTCATGAATATGAAGGAAGGTACCTGTGATAAGCACCAGGTGTTATATGTAAGTGACAAATCACTAAATTCTACTCCTGAAACTGGTATTGCACCATATGTTAACTAACTAGAATTTAAATAAAAACTTGAAACAAAGACAGATGATAGATGATCGATCGATAGATAGATAGATAGATAGATAGATAATAGATGGATCAATCCTTTGCTGGGCAGCCCCATTCCTTCCCCAATCTAAGACCCTGACACATTCCTGCCTTTGTCCATTTGTAGTCGTCACCTACAAATTTCCTCCTCATTTTTCTTATTTCCTTTCTTCAGATCCTTCTGATGACTTTTCCATTCTTTGATTTCTACTTTGCTCAACTTTTATAGTACTGTTATTGAGTAAACAGCACTGTTCTATGTTTTATCTTTTACTTATATGCAAAAATTTTAACTGCTGATTACAGAAGTCTTGCACATCGATGTCCTTAATACCACAAAAATCTTTCAAAAAGTAAGTAATCAACATATTTGAAAACTATAATCCAGATTATATACTATTTAATAATGCTATCTTAAACATGTACAAAAGAATGATGCTACATTTTGAAGTCAAACTTTCACACTAAGGAGTTTACTAATATAAATAAATAAATATATATGTATATAGGTATATATAAAAACTTAAAGGGCATTGATTTTAAAATGATAAAACCAATATTGAGGGTAAGAAAATACAGAGGGATTCAGTTTTCCCCCTCCAAAGTGAAGGATAAGTTCTTAAAACTTGACCTCTTTATTGCTAAGAAGAAGGAACTAGAGGGGGGTATTGTGCTAAGCTAAATAAGTCCACCAGAGAAAGACAATTATCATATGATCTCACTGATATGAGAAATTTGAGAAACAAGACAGAAGATCATAGGGGAAGGGAGGGAAAAATGAAACAAAATGAAACACATAAGAAGATAAAACATAAGAGACTCTTAATCTCAGGAAACAAAGTGAGGTTTGCTGGAGGGGAGGGGGGTAGGAGGGATCGGGTGGCTGGGTGATGGACATTGGGGAGGGGAGGGTAGGTGCTATGGTGAGAAAAAATAAAAGAATTTTCAGTCTTTAAAAAAAAAAAAGGGCACATCACTGAGTAGGTTGCATCTGGTTTTTGATTGCAATGAAAGGGGCTTTTCCACTTGACCTTGGTGGAGAAAAACTAGATCAGATGGCAATCTAGGCATCTGTAGCAGCTCAGGATTGGGCATGGAGCCTGGGCTAATCTCCAACCAGAGAAATTCTGTCAGTAAAAAATAAGATTTAGTGCAGGGCCCTGTATTCTTCCTGGGGTAACTTTGCTTTTTGATAACAGGTCCTGATTCTTTATCCAGCTGGCCATCATGAACTGAGCACCACCTGGTTCACTGAATGTTAAATTCATGCACACTTAGGAGCCCTCCTTCATTGAGTGGTAGTACAATATATAGAAAGGAGTCTATTCATGCCCCAGGGGTGTATGAGTATGACCTGCCATACAAGACTTCTTTCTTTAATCTCTGTCTATGGTCTTAAATGAAATTCTTTGTGAAAAGTTGAGAATAAAAAATGTCAGCCAGGTTTCCACAATTCTGTGAAACTCTGTGATGGTACAGTTGCTTTCATGGATAGGTCCAAATGGACAATGAAATCCATTTAGTGAACCTTGAGGATAGGTCTGGTTGTGTATTCTCTTTAGAACAAAGACAGTCAGAGGTTATTTTTTATGATATTTCTTTGGTAGCAGCCAAATGGTATAGAGACTTGATAAGTTGGAGGACTTTTTAATAGAAGTTGAAGGAAGGATGATATTGATAGATCTTTCATAACAGACCAGGGTAAAACAATTGTATTAGACACCTCTAATTAGAGAGGGTAGTTATTTGTCCTCAGCAGAATGGATACTTATTTTTGACTTGGTCCTGCATTTTACTCACCCATTCTTCCTCCTCCTCCACCACCACTTAAGAACCCTCAGACTATTTTATATACTCCCTTTTCCTCCACACATGAATTTTAATCAAGGGAATCATATCATACAAAAATAAATTAAATAATCAGAGGATTTCCCATGGAGCTATTACTCTTATTCTCTACTCCATTATTGACGAACTGTGGACCTTCTAAAATAATGAAATAAACTACTAAAAACTCAGCTATGATGCCACTGAAAGATACAATCTGAGCCTGAGGGGCTGCTTTTCAGGATGTGATATGCTCTAAACCAGCTACTGATTCTTGGGGCTGCCTTTCTCTTAGCCCCATATCAGCCTGGAAAAAAAAGTCTCTTCTGAGATAGCAATGATACTTCTAATAATTCTCTGAAGCTATAGGTTCCATAGGCCTATAAGAAGGACACTTCCATAAAAAGGGATAGACAACTGCCCACTTCACACCGTGTAGGCCACTATGGGAACAGATAAAAAGAAGAGCTGTGTGTTGGCCATGATCACTGATCCTGAACATGAAGAGAATGAAAGATGTCCAAAAAACAGAATGGACTGGGACACAGGCCCGTAAGAGTACCTGAAGCATTTTTCATTTCACTCTGCCTAGGGAAAATATTGTCAAGGCAATCCTTATAGGCAGAGATAAAAATCTCATTCCCTAACACGATTTGCCATCTGGAAAATAAGTAGTTGAACTGCTAGCTAAAGAGAAGAAAATGTGGAATGAGTAGTGGAACTAGTTAGTCATATTAGCTATGGCTTTGGAACCAGATGCAGAAAGGAATGCAATACTCATCTGGATTTCTTTGTTTGCCATCAAGTGTTGGAAGATTAAAACACATTTCTCATTTCTTTAGGTTTTATTTCCACTGTTGTATATATGGTGTGGTGGTAGTAGATACATATACTAACTGGTCTGTTAATCACATAATTTCAATTGCTACAGAACTAAAGAAGAAACGAACATCACTTGGTGATCTGACCTCAGAAATTGGGGCTCCTCAATACCATCTCTGAATGCAATAGCTAGACAGGATTTAGATTTCTTTTCATCGGGGGAAGAATGAAATTGGTTGAGGTTTATGTTAAATAGGTGGTAAATATTTGGTACGATTACCTTTGGCAATATGAGAAAGTTACGTGATGTGTGATATGCAATGGTGTGGTGTGTGTGCATGTGTGCATTTTAGCAGCCAAATGATGGTAGGCACTAAGCACCCATTGGGTTGGAAACCTAGTGCATATGATTCCTTCCTAGAGCATTTTCCAGATGGCATATCATATTAGGGAATGAGAAAAATTTCAAGCTGTGAGACAGAGAAAAGAAGTCACTGGAACTAGGTCTTTTTATCTCAACCTCTAGAAAAACAGTACAAAAATTACTATCACTGAAGGTACCATGACTTTTTTTAAAATTGGGGTGGTCTTTTGTTCCTAACTTCTTCAGATTAGTGGATTACCAACTCTTCCATGAATTTTGTCAGAAACTCCAGTACCTCTCCATTAGAATCCCATTCTTTGTGTTGTTTTCACTTAATTTAGCCAAAGATGATTTTTTTAACTTGAAAAAAGCAAACTTAACTAATGCATATTTGTTTTACTTTTGAGAAAACTGAGGAACAGAAATGTTAAGTGACTTGATTTTATCTTACTAAGAATACGGTTTATACTTTGAAAGGACTTGGAATCACAATACAATATAGTCAAAGAACTAGAGGACTCTAAACTCAGAAAGAACATTGTCAGAGATGATGAAGAAAAACACAGTAGAATCAAATTTAAAGATGTTACCTGTCAGACGATCAAAGATTAGAATTTACATAGAATCGGTATTTTTGTACAATATATGGGAAATCTTTTTTTTTTAATATTTTATTTATTTATTTGACAGACAGAGATCACAAGTAGGCAGAGAGGCAGGCAGAGAGAGGGGGGGAAGCGGGCTCCCTGCTGAGCAGAAAGCCTGATGTGGGCCTCGATCCCAGGACCCTGAGACCATGACCTGAGCTGAAGGCAGAGGCTTAACCCACTGAGCCACCCAGGCTCCAGGAAATCTTTTTGACAAAATTATCAAAATCTCAAGAGTTTCTCTACCTCTAGAGGAATTTAATTATGAAATGTAAACTATTGAAGGGAAATGTCCAGTCCTTATTCCTTTATCAGTTTATATTGCCACATAGTAAATATTCAATAACTATTTGTTGAACTGGATAATACCAAGAGGTGATAGTCACATCTATCTGTTTTTCAGTGTGCCGTTGATGGCTTGGTGATGAAGGCGGTCACGTAAGGAGGAATGCAAGCCTTTGTAAAGAGCCGATAGAGACTTCTGCCACAGCCAGTAAGGAACCAAGGAGCTCAGTTCTATAGTCACAAGAGGCTGTCTACATTTCTGACCTATTTAACTGTGAGATATGAATGTTGTTTTGAGCTGCTAAGTGTGCAGTAATTTGTTACACAGCAATGTGAAATGAATACAGCAACAAACAAAGGATTTTCTATTCTGTCTTGGGATAAGTAACACCACTCAGAATTACTTAACCAGGGGCATCTGGGTGGCTCAGTGGGTTAAAGCCTCTGCCTTCGGCTCAGATCATGATCCCAGGGTCCTGGGATCAAACTCCACATCGGGCTCTCTGCTCAGTGGGGAGCCTGCTTTCCTTTCTCTCTGCCTGCCTCTCTGCCTACTTGTGATCTCTGTCTGTCAAATAAATAAATAAAATCTTTAAAAAAAAAAACTCTTAAAAAAAAGAATTATTTAACTATATTTCATATGATAAGTGCATATCAGTGGTTCTCAAACTTTAATTGCTTCAGAATTTTCTAGAGAAACTATTAAAAATGCAGATCCACTTGAACATGAAAAATCTCTACCCCCAACAAAACCCAGAAATCTTGGTTTAATTCACCTTAAGGGGCAAGTAATCTAGAAGTACTTCTCAAAGAAGAGTTTTGGGGCCACATGTGAGAAATCAATGTGGATAATATCCAATAACTAACTGGTTGAACATGTGATTGTGGGAAGCAACTCTTGATACAAGAGAACCAAACACAACTGACAGCCATCAAATCTGAGTTTAGGAATCTGAGGATATTTTAGTCCCATTTAATCAATCTTTAGGAAATTTTCAGAAAAAGATGCCAGCAAGCCAAATATTCTCTCTTAACCAAAACTAATAAACAAGAGCACTTATTGCCAGTGTGGCCCCACTTTTAAAAGACTCATGAAAGAATAGGATTTTTTTCCCATAGAGTGAATGTAAATGTGTGGCTAAGGAACTAAAGGCATAATTTCAGGCAAGAAGATTACCTTGATTACCTTGACTAGCAAACTCTTGGGGAAGAAGATCTTTACCAAGGTGAAGTGTAAGTTTGCAAAAGCAAGAGTCTTCCCTCCGCCCATAAAGCAGAACTGCATATCACCTATGTGCTCCCATGTGCTGAAATCACTATGGATTTTGCTCATATAGTAGGTAAAGAGGAAACATTGTCAAAACCTCCAAAGTTTGGCTTTGGGCCCCTCATGTTCTCTTACCCCTCTTAACAGACAATCTTCCAGCTGTCTGTGTGCCCACTGGCTCAGATGTAAATCATTGTTCAAGGAAGAGACTGACAGATTGGTTGACTGATTGGTTGATTGGCCTTTGACTGAAATTCCCCATAGAAAAAATACTACTTTAGCTAGGCACCTGTAATTTAAACATCTCATCTCTAACTGTGGAATGAAAGGCTTTTCCTCTTGGTATTTCCAGCCATTAGCAAGTAGGTGAAGAAGTGTATTGTATTTTGGGAGTGTGTGGAGAAGAAGAAATCTTGTAATCACACTAGACCTATTTAATGCCCATGTTTTTAGAGTAATTTAGAGGCTAATGATTAGAGTGCATGCTCTATGATGTTTTTTCTTAAGCCCTTCATCTGCCAGAAATTCCTCTCCTTACTGCAGTGAGTGAGCCAGAACTACTCAACAAGGAAGCTGATGATCTCATCCCCAACATTCTGAGATGGCAAGAAACCTGAGCCACTACAAACTTCTTAGACCTAAAAAACAAACAAATCCTAAAATAGGATTATGAAAGGCTTCCATACACATTCCATCTTATACTTCGCAAACCATTTCCCAGATTTCTTTGCCTATTGTCTTATGGCTTAGTTCAAATGATGGGAGATGCTGGCAAAGGCTGAGGATGGGAAAAAGAGAAAATGGGTGGGTATCCCTACCCTTACTTTATACACACACCCTCTCTGATTCAGGGCTTCAGCTCAGGATTCTTCCTCCCCATATCCCAGCCCATGCCAGAAAGCATCTTCCATGAATCTCACACAACCGGGTGGGCAACTCTGGCTCTCGGGTTCTTGGGTTCTAGTAACAGCAACTCCTCCCTGGTTTGTCCACCTCCAACTGTAGCAGTGGCTTCCTTCTCTTATCAATCTCTGTATTGCTTTACCATCTTCTGTTTAGCATTTCAGCTCTTCTAACACCATTGTAAATAGTTCCTGGTATTGAGTTTTTCTAATGAGTAACATGGAATGGGCTCCATTTTCTAGATTGGATCACAACTGATACAATTCACCTTATTCTGGCTTCAAGACGTCTGTTTTCTATTATCTTTGATGGTATTATAGCCAATACTTTGTGATTTTTTTCCCTTGTTAATGTCAATTCATTATTGGATATCCAGGAGATCTCCACCAAACTTTCTTTACTATTTCTGCCTCTGGTGTTAAAAATCCATCACTGTCAGTAACAGTGGTATTCTAAGCCAGTAAGAGTTTTGGTGACAATTTATAAAGCATTATTATTTAGACACTTGTCACAGTACTAATATCTTTCTAACAAAGACTATATTATTCTAGATTCATCTGAATAATATCATTGATTTGAATCACTATGCATTGTAATTATACAAATCATTTTGGTAGTTATTATACCTTTACAAAATTTACAACAGATCTAGGAATAAAATAGCACCACCAGTTTTCCTAATTTAAAGGGCTTTATAAAGATAAAATAAAGAACTTGCTCAAGTCACATAGATAATGACAAATATAAGATTAAAAACTGGTCCTTGAATTCTAAATCAAATTTCTGTCTAAATTGTATGGTTATACCTCAGCAGGAAACACCTGTCCAGGTATTATGAAGAGAAGATCCTGAAAAAGACAGATAATATGCTATGTGGGGGGGAAACCAAGTTAACTTTGGAGAAAACTCTTAGAGACACTAAATTGAAAGATTTTGTCTGAGGTTACTCATTTTTGCAATACTTCATAAAATCAGGGATCACAATGAATGGCCTACTACCACCTTCCACTAATTGTAACAAAGGCCTTCTGCCTAACCTTCATGCAATTAGCATAAACTGAGTAGCTATGATGTTTCTATAAATATAAATGAACTTTCAATATCGCCATGATTGTAAGTACTGGCTGACCAATTACATGATATTTATAACCAAAGACAACTGTATTTGACATTCAGGGCTGAATGACACCAAATGATATCATTTTAGGAAACTTGTTAAAGCTTTAAATAAATAGAAGGAAAAAATAACATAATTTATGAAATATGAGATAGAAAACCAACATTAACATCAGTATTTGGAGGATAAAGAAAATTAATTTTACTCTTGAAAGAGAATAATAACACATTTGCTACTTTTCTATTTGAAAAATGATTTCATCTCATCACAAGAAAAAATAATTTGTAACTACGTGTGGCAATGGATATTAACTGGATTTATCATAGTGACCATTTTACCATGCACACATGTATCAAAGCATTATATTTACACCTGAAATTAGCACAATGTTAAGTATCAATTATACCTCAATATTAAAAAAAATCAATAAAGGGCTTACCTATAGGGCAGAGTTAAAATCTATTCAAACTACAAAGAAGCCAGTGGTCCTGTGGTCATCCCAAGAGGATAAAACTCTAACATCACTTTCATTCCCACCCCCTCCTCTCCCATCACACCAGATCACCAGAGCCTAGGTGAGAGGTAGACAAGGACCAATTCCCACATTCATGGAAGAGGATGTGACATCTGAATGACTGTGGGTGGCTTCATCTCTATGTATGGGTATTCAGTAAGTGTACGAGGTGTGTATACACTTCTAGGTGCCAGGTTGAAAGGACTGTAAGTAAATACAAAAGAAATGGGCAGAAGGAAAGAAAGAACTACTTGCCCAAATGTAAAATAAAGTGCTCCGTAAAAAATAGCAAGCTCTGTGCTTGCAGCATAAAGAGGTACTTTTATAATAAAAGGTCTTAATAATAGCAGAATCCCAGGGGCTCCTGGATGGCTCAGTGGGTTGGGCCTCTGCCTTCAGCTTAGGTCATGATCTCAGGGTCTTGGGATCAAGCCCCGCATAGGGCTCTCTGCTCAGCGAGGAGCCTGCTTCCCTCCCCCCCCACCTCTCTGCCAACTCGTGATCTCTCTCTCTGTCAAATAAATGAATAAAATCTTTAAAAAAAAATAATAGCAGAATCCTAAAAAAAAGTGTGGGGAGAATCCTAGACTACATATCATGAGTCCACATAGCACTCAGATGTTTGTTATTGCCTGGGATAAAATGCTGAAACATTTTCAATAACAGAAATAGTACTTGCTTTTGTTGTATTAATTGTAAACAGTAAATGTAGAAGAGTTGTTTCCACATTTTACAGTTCTCAAATTCGGTACACTTAAGTCCATATAAATATTTAATTTTGTTAATCCCATATTAAATGACCTATAGTTAGTCCTAGCACTGATTTGGGGGAAAAGGAGGATTATGGTTCCAGAGAACCATGAAAGTTCTCAAAGCTATCATCCAGTTTGAAGCCAAGCAAACTTTCAAATCATGGATGGCTGAGGAATGAGGTAGACTCTGACTGAGCAGCCTAGGCAACATCAGGGCAGCCATCTTGCCCCAAATTCTCTTCTAGAAAACAGGCTCTCATAGATCCATCTCTTCCACCATTCAAGGAACTCTATTTACATTGATCTTATTTTCTAAAGTCTTACTTTTCACAGTTCAAAATTTTTTGTATTATACACTAACTTTTCACACATTTGTCATCTTTTTCCAAATATTCATAGAGAGGTGGACCTTACTTTAGTACTCCTTTGTATAAAGTAGTGTATTTAGCAAGTCACAAGTAGAAATATAATGTTTCTTAAAAAGTCAATGGAAGACGAGAAAACATTTTGGTTTTTGCTGATGTTTTATTTTTTGCAGTAAAAATACTGGCAAGCGGTAATGTCAGCATGGGTTAAAAGAAAAAAGAAAAAAAAGAAAAAGAAAAAGCTTAAGAATTGAAAGGATTCCCAGGTAACAAAGGGCACTTGGGCGGCTCAGTTGGTTGAGCGCCTGACTCTTGATTTTGGTTCAGGTCATGTTCTCAGGGTCATGAGATGGACCCCTGAGGCAGGTTCTGTGCTCAGCAGGGAATCTGCTTGAGATTCTTTCTCCCTCCCTGTCCCTACCCCTTCTGTCTCCCACCCCAACTCATGCTCTCATTCTTTTTCTAAATAAATAAATAATATAAAATCTTTAAATAAAAAAAGAAAGGATTCCCAGGTAATTATTCTTTTTATGTTAGTGATATATATGTTCATTTTCATTAACACTGTTTCTATCATAACAAATCATTGAATTGCCCTCAAAACAAAATTACAAAATCTGTCTTGGTTGACCATTAAAAAACTAATTTCCCTAAGTTTCTATCCTGACTATATCAAGTTAAACTCTCTGAATAATACCAAGATAAGAGCTCTGACAGTGTGATTATTTCTAATTAGCCAAGAGCTGCTCAAAATACACTCCCTCCCTGCTGTATTTCATGCTGCTGTGCTAGTGTTACACAACCATGGCCATCCATAAAATCTTTCTTTGGATAAAGTGCAGTAGATTCTGGTTTCAAAGATATTGTTTCTTGGCTTTAGCAGAGAGGAAACATTTACTGAGTTGTGACTGGCTAGTTTAGAGGTGGTGTCCAGTGCCAATGGCACTTGTCAAGCTCCTTCTTCAGTGGTTCTCCAGGAAAAGAAACAGGACAACTAATTTACATTGAGCATATCATTTGAGTGTATGGATCTCCTCTCTGCACTCCCTTGTAGAGCAAATTAACCTGCCTACTGCCTTGGTGTAGCCATATGACCTCCCCAGACCCAAACTGCCAAGGTAGGCACCTGACCAAAGGACCATCAAACCATAAGAAGTCAAAGCCACAATAACTGTGGTCACACCAGAAAAGCAAATTGCTCAAAAAGATTCTACCTCTTGGAATTTAAACTAACACCTTTCTCTTCAACGTGTGGGCTAATGACGAGCAGCATCAAAATCACCTGTGAACTTGTTAAAAATATCAAATCTCAGGCTTCACTGCAGACCGACTGAATCAGAACTTGCATATTAACATGACTTCCAGATAATTATATGATAGGAGGGGGTGAGGGAAGGAAGGGGACAGCAGAAGACAGGAGGAAAGTGGTTGAGGAGAACTTATTTCACTTTGAATAACATAATCACATACAAATCACCTCAGCTATTTTATTATTTAGCATAATAAAAATCTCAGAAGCCCAAACTCCTACCTTGCTTAGTAACTGCAGCTAAAATAAGAACCATTGGACAGAAGGGGTTACAGGGACCATGAACAAGCTAAATTCATCAGAGAAAGCCAGAGTCGGGAGACAGATGGACAGAGAAAAGGTTTACAACAGACAGTATATACGTGGTAGGCTGGCTTCCCACAGTCCTGGTGATAGCGTAAGTATTAACTGTGCCCCCTCTGACTCCAAATGGACAATAAATTGTATGATAACCCTGTGTATAATTCAGTGAGACCAAGGCTAATTCATGGGCCGGCTGCTCTACTCTTCCTATTCTTGGGCTCCTTAAGTCACTGTCTCCCTTATTATGACATCATTCTTACAGACACTGACCCCTCCCTTCTGCCCTCATTATTTGAAGTAACTGATGCAAAAAAGTATACTGCTTAATTAGTGCTGACTGTTTGCCATTAAAAATAATTTAATATTATATGCCGGGTGCTTATTTCATTATATCTAATCCTCACAGCAGACCCAGCTAATCTAAAATCGCAGAGGCATATTCTGGAATCTCGAGCAAATGACTCCCATTAAAACACCACAGGTGCCAAGGCTCAATTCACAATCAGGGCAGCGGACTCCAGAGCCCCTGTCTTTTCCCCTCACCCACATATCTCATGTCATCCAGTTCTTTGGGTAATGCTGCAAGCACCGGTTATGAAAAAAAAAATGGTAGTTATTGTCTCTGGAAGCATATAAGTACTTTTTTTAAGATACCATCCTCTATTTTTCTGACAAAATGCTTAGATGCTTTGCAGATATGGGCTGAGCATTGTTTTCTAGACTATCCTAAAGCAAGACATGGACATTTTTTATCATACTCTATTTAAATATATTTTTACCCAAAATGTGCCTTTTTGCTATAACCACCAAGGTATACTAACCAATTTGCTGCAGTAAATAGTGACAAAATAACTGAAAATAAGTTAATGGATGAAACCAGGGCAGAATTTCACATGTATTCACATACAAATCACCTCAGCTATTATTTACAACTGTTATTAAGTAGTGCGAGTGATTTAATGTCTCAGAAAAAAAACCCCACAAAACTATTTCTCCTTTTCATAGTAAGAATCCTATCTTAAAGGCAAAGGAAAGCAATGGGTTAAGTGAGATTCTAGTTTGCCCACATACTCCGGCATTTGGAAAGGAATCATCCTAATTGTATTTATAATCTTTTTGTTTAAAGGTTTATTTACTTGAGAGAGGGAGAGAGAGAACGTGTGTGCACACATATGGGGGTGGGGCAGAGGGAGAGAATCTTCAAGGAACCTCCCCCGCCCCAAGTAGGGAGCCCAAATCGGGGCTCGAAGATCTCAGGACCCACAAGATCATGACCTGAGCTGAAACCGAGAGTCAGAGGCTTAAACAACTGAGCCACCAAGGTGCCCCTTTATATTCTTAATAATAAAAGCTTTGAATTTCAACTTCTATATGCTTCATCTTAATGTTATCTCTGTTTTTTTTAAAGGGTACATGCAATAATGCATCCTAAGACTGCACGTGTTTGGGTTAAATATTCACAGATTCCTAATTCCAGTTCTAATTACTTTTGCTTATTTTTCATTTTAGGGGTAGGAACAGGGAATGGGAGGCAGGGGTATATGGGGAGCATAGCACAAGGCTTGCCACATACAAGAAGCTTAACAAATTCTAAATAAATCTAAATAATCTAAATCAAAATGAAAGGAAGGAAGAAAGAAAAGGAGAGAGGAAGAAACACACAGGGATGGAGACACATACTCTTTAGCAATCAAAGAAAATATACATACTCCCCCTGAATTGGACTATCTGAGGAGTTCTGTTTGTTGACTATGATTAAAACCAAGGTTATTAGAGCACCTGGGTGGCTCAGCAGCTAACCGAACCTGCCTTCTGTTCAGGTCATGGTCCCAGGGTCTTGGGATTGAGTCCCACCCTGGGCTCCCTGCTCAGCAGAGAGCCTGCTTCTCCGTCCCGTCCCCCCACTCCCCCCCCTGCTTGTATTCCCTTTCTCTCTGTCAAATAAATAAATCAAATCTCCAAAATTAAAATAAAAAAATAAAATAAAATCAAGGTAATTATTTATTCTATTGTGTAGACTGATAAAATTTCTCAGATACATAAGGCAGAGTAGGTAAAAACAAATGAAAGCTTAAGGGGAACAGGAGGAAGAGTGAGTCATAGCAGGGGAAGGGAGGGGGGGACGAGGGGTGCATGGGTGAAGTGGGGGAAGACAGGAGACCGGAGGGAGAGAAGGGGGAGGGGAAAACAGGAGCGAGGAGGAAAGTGGTTGAGAGGAAGCACTTAAATCACTTAGATATGGTTACTTGATTAATATCTGGGTCTCTCCCAGGACCTCCAGCTCAGAGAGAATAGGGATTAGGTCAATTTTTGCTCTTTGATTAATCCAGCACAGCTCCAATTCCCAAGGACGGTGCTTTTCAAAGAATCTGCGATGAAGAATCGATCTTTTCATTTCCACTCTGCCATGGATAAATAGTTTGTGAAAACAAATACTGCTGGTAACAGAACGTACAAAATACAAGCCCATTTATTTATTATTAAATTCTACTTACATAAAATTGCTGTTATTGTGCACTTATCTTGTCATGGACCAGTAACCGTTGCACCATCCACTAACCACTCCTTGAAAAGCCTGACCTGGTAGAAACTCATTAAAAATTTGTAGGCTGTCTACTCCAGCCATCAGAACATTAACAGTTCAGCAATAAATTAAAGTTAGATTATCGTTTTCCTGGAACTTGATCTCTTTGGGTTTTCCCCCGATTTTATTGCCAATTCTGAGAAGTTAACAGGGTGGTGAATCTGACCCCTATTTTTAAATGGCTACACTAAGGACAAAAGACAGGCTTGTAGGGGAATGGTCCCTTACTGAGTAGCAGAACAGAAAGGGACTCAGTTCGCTCCACTCCCAGGCCACTGCTTTTTCCCATAGGCCTCAGTGGCCCTTTTTTTCCTGCAATCAAATTGGACATGCAGCATTAATTAGCGAGCTGTAAGCACTTTTCGTTTTCACTTTTGGCTAGCAGATTCCAGTGAATCTCTAATTTACACATTTCAGCTCTGCAGACATTTACAGACCAATATTCTGAGAGCTAGTCTTTAATTTGGCTTAGCATCCATTACTGTATTTATAATGTTAAGATGTGTATTTAATTGTCATTCCAGAAGAGACCCTGCCACAAATAATCAATGGTTCCCAAAAGATAAGTGTGTGGTCAATCCCATTCTACTTTTCTTTTAGTCTGTAAATTGTTATGCCTTTTGTAGTATTGGCTAAGAGAAAACAACTAGTAAAAAAAAAAACAACGTAATAACTATGACAACTTTAGCAAATCATTGGCAAAATGTCCTTTCCAACAACTGATTCAAAATGATAAAAATGAAACCTATATTCAAAATCTTGGTGACCATTTTTTTAAAGGATATTTGTTGAACAAGCTATCATTTATCTATCTTTTCTGGACAAAAGTGCAAAACAAACTGTTAACAGCCATGATCTATTGAGAGTACAGCAGACTGGCAGAAGGAAATAGGGGATCCTTCCTTCTTTGTACATTTCTGTACTTTTAAAAATCTTTCTCATGAATATGTATTTAAATGAATATGTAATACTTTATTAATAATATATTGGTGATGGAAGTGATTCTAGGAAGTCTAAATGTTTTAAACATGAATATATATTTAAAACAAATGTGTAATATTTTATTAATACATTTTATTACTTTATCCACTGAACTTTGAAATAAAGTAATACGCAAGGTAGCTTCTTAGCCCTTTAGTAGATAGATGAGGGAACTACAGGGAGGTACAGGGCTGAGATTCCAAGGGAAATATGTGTTATGCCAAATTTGTGAGCTTCCCACTTCCTTATGCTGCAGGGAAAAGACAAATGAGCACATTGTATCAGTTAATGGAATCTCCTTGTATTTCTAACTTAGGTCTCCTGGGGTAGATAAACAATAAACAGGACCCATGTGAAACATACACTGTGACAGTGATATAACCTAGAATTTGAGGTAGTCCTGAGCCAAACTTGTTCAGGTACGTTTGGTCAGAAGTATATTTTATATTTTAATTACCCTACCAAACTTTTCCCCTGGTCTGGTAAAACTAGTAAGAGATTCACTTAGTCTCTAGAAGGTTGGCGATGAGTGCAAAGAACACGTTAAGTTGGCAAAGGTCACATACCACACTGAAGATAATTTTATCTGATAACCAAAGATATTTTAGGAGGGAAAAAGCATAAAGTAAATATTTGCCAGATTATAAACTAAATTTTACACCACAGGTCCAATAACATATAATTTGCTTGCAACAGACTATTTCTTGAAAAAAAAAAAAAAAAGAAAAAGAATGCTTAAGGTATTTAAAATGGGAAAGTTACTAACAATATCGTGTTAGCCCCCGTACAGCTTTTCCTCTTGACCAGTTAAAAATTATGGTATTTGTTTTAAGAGAGGATAGGCCACTGAGAAAAACCAAGCCTTGGTGTTGAGAAGAAACAATGCTAAATTAACAGGTTATAGTTTTAACTATAAGTTTTAACTATAAGTTCTAAAGAAATCTTAAAAGAACTTGAGAAAAATGCTGTGAAAATTAGTAACAAAAAAAGTGAGCAGAAAAGAAAAATCACATTCTTGGGCCTTTTCTTGCCCCCCACTCCCCACTGTGTAGAATGGCAACCAGAGGAAAGAAGTAAAGGTTAAGAAGATCCCTGATATCCTCTATTTGGCAGGAGTTAAGAGAAGCACATGTCTCCTTCCTGATATGGGTAGAGTCATCCCTTGGGACCTTATTAGCTACAGAAGAAAAAAAAAAAAAAAACTTGGTTATCACCCTTAAATTCCCTACTCGCTTAAAGCAATTTCTAGAGCAAAGATACACACGTGTAGCATTCTCTAATAAAGTCATGGCTTCTGGGATTTTCCAAATTTCTAAGCTTCCTCTCAAGCATTAGAGAAGTGTTATATGTGATTTTTCTTTCTTTTTTTTTTTTTTTCCTTTCTTCCTCCTCCCCCCCCCCTTTTTTTTTAACTAATTGGTATGGCCATTTTTAGACAAGGTTGGAAGGTACAGGCAGTGAAAAAGTTCATTTCTCATTTTCTTTTTAAAAGAAACCTTAGGTTTGTTCCACAAATCATTGTATTCCCCATATCGTTATGTAATTGCTGTTCTTAATATTTATTATACAGGGCTAAACTTTATAATCATATTGTTAGTTTTTACAAAAAAGTATGAGATATAAGTGATTCTGTCACAGATAAAGTAAGAGCCTGCAGAGAGTTTTCCAGGGCATGAATTTCTACATGTGATTTAAAAGCCTGACCATAGAATACATATGCATGCATTCAGGACCCATGTGTGAAAACCTTTTTTCTACAGGTTACAAAGTTGGAATATCCTTTAGTATATTTTGATGTTTTGACTCAGATATTGAGCCATTTACTCCTCTGAAGACCTGGTTATAAATGCTTTCCTTTCCTTCCTCTGGTGCTAATTATCTTACTCTTCTCTACTACACATTCAGTAAAACCTATGAATGAAGGCCGCATGCAGAAAGAGGCAAGCTCCCTAGCCAGTAATGGCATCCTTACTTGCAAACATGAAAAACTCTTAAGACATTCCTCCCCCCAAGCCCCTTTCTCTAAACAAACAAACAAACAAACAAAACACAAAGCAACAACAACAACAACAAAAGAAATCATTCAGACAGAAAACATGATGGTGTTTAGAGGAATAGGTCCACCATTGCCTATCCCAATTGTTATGAACCCTAATGGATACACACGGGAGGTAAAATGCTGGAAAAGTTTGTGAACCTTTAATCACCCCCCAAACTGTTAGGCAAAGTGAAGGAGACGTAGCATCGATAGTCGCAGATTGTCTATGAAACAAACAATCAAAGACATAAGAAAGAGAAAGAGAAAGGGGGAAGTCTAAACAGTGACTGAGACTTAACCTGCTAGTTGAGTGACAGTAAGTGGTTGCTAACACGTATTAGCACCTGGTGCCCTGTAAATTTTTTCTGGTTACCTCCCTTAATTCCCAAAACAGTTCTATGGAATAGTTATTATACAGAGAAATTATATCTACTAAAGGAAAATCGTAACTGCTAAGGCTTTACCACCTAACCACCCCACCCTGTCTCCCCTTTCCTTTGTGACAGTTCTGTATCCCATGCTAATGCTCCTCATAGCACTTTCACACATGTGCAACAGAAGGAGTAACAGTGTGGTTGAGAGAATGGGTGTTGTGGCTAGAGAAACATAGGTTCGAACCCAGGTCTGTCATTGTAAGTCAGGTGGTTTGGACACTCTCTCTGAAACTTAGCTTCCCCCTAGAAACAATCGGGGCAGGGATAGCATTTACATCACAGGATAACTGATATGATCAAGTGAGTTAATGACTGCAGAGTATTTAACTCCATACCCGGTCCATAACAAGGATGAGTTTAGCATTATCTTTGAAGGGAGGGGTAGCTTCTGGTTTTCTTCATTTTCCTACAATGTGTTTAGGCAGAAGGAGGCCCAGGGAAAGGGTTTATTATGTATTATATTTTATTTAAATTCAATTAATTAACATGGAGTTTATTACTGGTTTCAGAAGTAGAGTTCAGGGACCCATCAGTTGCATGTAAAACCTGTTGCTCATTACGTCACGTGCCCTCCTGAATGCCCATCACCCAGCTACCCCGACCACCCATCTCCCCCCTCCCCTCCAGCAACCCTCAGTTTGTTCCCTAGAGTCTCTTATGGTTTGTCTCCCTCTCTGATTTCACCTAAGGGTTTTAAATGCTTGTTGAATGAATGATGAATAAAGAAATAAACAGATGGACGGCTGAATAATTTTCTGACTATCAGGACAGCATTCTTTTTTTTTTTTTAAAGATTTATTTATTTATTTATTTATTTGACAGAGAGAGAGATCACAAGTAGGCAGAGACACAGGCAGAGGGGGAGGGGGGAAGTAGGCGCCCCGCTGAGCAGAGAGCCGGATGCAGGGCTCCATCCCAGGACCCTGAGATCATGACCTGAGCAGAAGGCAGAGGCTTAACACACTGAGCCACCCAGGCGCCCCTAGGACAGCATTCTTTTTACTAAAGTTCCAATGGCAGGGGTGCCCGGGTGGCTCAGTCGATTCAGTACCCAACTCTTTGATTTCAGCTCAGGTCATGATGTCAGAGTTGTGAGATTGAACCCCACATCAGGCTCCCCACACAGTCTGTTCCTCCCCCTGTTCCTCCCCCTGCTCGCTGGCGCTCTCTCTCTCTCTCACTCTTGCTCTTTCTCTAAAATAAATAAATAAAATCTTAAAAAATAAAAAATAAATGAAGCTCCAATTACCTTCATTATTTTCCTCTTCCTGGAGTGGAATAAGTTTCTATGACTGTTCTCAGTTAATAAGCACCTGGTTCAGTGCAAGTTTCTTTGCATTATCTCTTTTAATTCTCCAATTTCATGAAATGGTTATTACACAGAAAAATTGGACCAGACTGTATCCAATGGCCTGCATATTTATAACATGGGGCATAGGTGTTCTTACATACCTAAGGCAAGAACAATAAAAATGATTGTTTCTTTATCATTACCTCTCCATGTAACATCCAAAAATGAGTTTCTCCAATGCCTCATTTAAGAAATGAGAATGTGAGATAAAGAGAGGTGGATAATCTCCTGCTGTTAGTTCTATGACTTTAAAAATAGTCCCTGACCTTTCCAAGCATCAGTTTCCTTATTCATAAAATTGGGACACAATGGTAATTATATGTGTCTGACAGTATTGTGATAATTAAATGAGATAATGTGTAGAAAAAGGCATCGTGTAAGGATAAGTGGATGGATTTTTCTTTGAGGGGACAGGCAGCTGCTTCCCTACCATCCCCCTTATGGGGCCTTCTTGAAAATAGTCAGGTATAGCAGGATCACCATTTTGATTTTCTAGTGCAAGGTTAGGACTTCTGACCCTTCAAACAGTAAAAGCAAGCCTCCAGAATTAGTTCAGAATTAGTTTTCCCTCTCAAGAGAAATAGGAGACAATCACGTGCATCTATTTTTCTCTCAAGAACATAGAGGAGTTGTCATTGTTCTTCACTCTACTTTACTGTATAAATATGTGTGCGATTCTGTACAGACCTAGTAGTCACTTTGATGTCACCATACATCCCTACACTATGATGAATTGTGTTTTCTCTCTTTCTTCTATACAGGTACAGAAGGGTCTTTTGGGGGGCAGCGTTGTTTTTATTTCCCCAACAATTATAAACTGTAAAGTGCCAAAAATTCTTAATTGTTGAGGTTGTTCTTGTAATTACTATAATTATCACCACTTCACAACTATGGTGATGGAAAATTATGCCATTATCCAGATAAAAAGATGATAAAATACTCCTGACCCTAGCTCATTGGGTAAGTTCTACCAAAAGTGGTTTTCTCAAAAGTTCAGCTGAATATATTCTTTTTTCCTTTTTATCAAACTTATTTTTACCTTATTTTAATGCCAAGAGAAGAATGCAAAGGTAAAAATTATTAAATTTTAGACTGTCAGACCCCTGTAATGAAAGATAAACTTTTTTTGGATCATACTAAATGGCTGAACTTCAAAATGAAAACACATGCCAAGGTTTTGCATACTCTAATTGCTATATACAAATACTAAAGAGGAAATAGAATAGAGTAGTAAAACAAATGCAAAAGATGCTATGAAATTCTGTGCACTAACATGACCTTCTAAAATACAATACATCATGGGGTTCCTGGGTAGCTCAGTCAGTTAAGGGTCCAACTCTTGATTTAGGTTCAGATCATGATCTCAGGGTCATGAGATCAAAGCCCTGTATCAGACTTTGCTATACTGGGTGTGGAGCGTGCTTAAGATTCTCTCTCCCCGGGGCGCCTGGGTGGCTCAGTGTGTTAAAGCCTCTGCCTTCAGTTCAGGTCATGATCCCAGGGTCCTGGGATTGGGCCCTGTGTTGGGCTCTCTGCTCAGTGGGGAGCCTGCTTCCTCCTCTCTCTGCCTGCCTCTCTGCCTACTTGTGATCTCTGTCAAATAAATAAAAATCTTAAAAAAAAAAAAAAAAAGATTCTCTCTCCCCTTCTCTCTCTGCCACTGCCCCTGCTCGCTTGCTCTTGCTCTATCTCTCTCTCTCTCTCTCTCTCAAATAAACAAATTATGGGTAAGTTAAGTCTTATAATTAAATGCAGTATTTGTTTTTTAAGGCTTAAAGATCAAACAGGATGCCCAAAATCAAATTCACTGCCGTCTCCATTACTGTCAGTTCTCTCCTCACATCTGCTCACAAACGCCCTCTTCCAATAGACTTTCCTTCTGTCTAGTAATGGCACCCAATGGGTTTCCAATGGGTTTCCAAGTCTGAAAGTTCTTTAACACTTTCCAGTCATGGGCCAAGTCTATCCCCTGTGCTTATTTTAGCACACTTCTTACCACAAAATATTTTTTAAACTATTTTATTCATTTATTTGACAGACACAGATTACAAATAGGCAGAAAGGCAGGCAGAGAGAGAGGAGGAGGCAGGCTCCCTGCCAAGCAGAGAGTCCCATGCAGGGCTTGATCCCGGACCCCGGGACCATGACCCAAGCCAAAGGCAGAGGCTCCAACCCACTGAGCCACCCAGGCACCCCCATCCCCACAAAATATTTTGATTTTCTATCTCTTGGTCATTCCCACCAGACCAAGTATTTTTATTAATGCCTGAACATATGCATTTTGCTTTGTAATTTTTAGCAACCATCTTGGCAGTGGCCAAATAAACCTTGGTTGAATAAATTAACACGGGAAATTCCTTAGAGTATATGGCTATGATTGCTTTCGCGTCTATTCCCTACCTTTAATTCTCAGTTTTTCTATGTTAGTTTAGGTTCTCAGTCCTAATAGCCTCCTCTTAACCCTTCCCATACCATCTATTTATCCTCTTCACATTTGTAGGATACATTTTCACAAAACCCTGCTCCGTTTCTCATGCCTGGCTCAGAAATGCCCGCTGGCCCCCATCTGCCTTCGAAAGTGTCTCTCACCAAAAGTACATAGCCCCAACTAACATTCTGGTCTTTCTACATATAACCCAGTTTCAACAACTGTTCCAGCCATCTTCCCATACACGATGCTACACATTTGCTTACATGTAATCCTAAGAAGACAGATAAATTTAGCATCTTACATATTTGTCCTGAAACAATATAAAGTCAAACTTAAAGAATATAAGGAGGTTTTAACATGAACATGAGTCCCAAAATCTAAAAAAGAGAGGAGGAATCCTTGCTGTATTACTGTTCTCTAACCCAACAACATGTCATAGAATCAAAACTAATATAGACAAAACTGAATCTTGATTTTTAAAGCAAAAAGCATTCATATCACAGTATTATCTTTTGTGCTAAATCTTTTTATCTTCAATATGTACTTTAACATATATAAACCATCAACCATACTGGGTTGTCTTAGAAGCAATCCTTAGTACACATGATAACTGACTATTATAAAATCATGCATTAATGCCTCCCTGTGTGTGTTTGTGAGTATTATTCCCTAGCAGAAGCTTCTATTGTGATCTTCCTGTGCCACTGCTTCCTCCTTCTCTTTTCTGTACTCTGGTTTCCCCTGTAAAAGCTAGGACCATTTCCAGATCACTTACTAAACTCAAGACCTTGGCATCCCAAAGATTTTTATTCTTAAACTGAATTCTGGACTTTCCAAAAGACATTCCAAACCTCTAAGGCCAGTTCGTGAATAGAACAGCTTGCCCCTTCGAAGGTTCCTGAAGCAATGCCTTTCAAGGGATAATTGGGCTTTGGAGTATGACCTGTTCCTCACCAAGCAAGACCCTGACATAGCGGGAGCCCAAATCAAACTGCCTCAGGGACCTAATAAATCCGCACAAGTCATCAGCTCACAGCATTTGGCTCCAGTTCAATCATTACTGTTTTACAAAAGAAATGAGCCCAGAAGACAGGAAATGGAAAACTCTTAGTAATATGATATGATCGTTTTTTTTAAAAACTGGTTAGGACCACCTCTTGAAAAACTTTGGTTAGGGTAGTGAATGAGCTAAACCCTTTCTGCCTTAGCTATCAATTATTATTCAGTTACCTGTGTATATACTTTATTCTGTGATCTCAATCAGTGTGGCTCATTTTTACCTAGCCATCCTTCTCTTTCCCCAATTCTGTTGTACTTATTTTGAGCCTGGCATCATATAGTGAACTTGAAGTTTCTCTCCTTTTGGAATAGGGTCATTGGCTTCCTCATTTTTGCCCAAAGTCAATAAATGAAGAGAAATAAGTTATTCCAGTTTGTTTTCAAAGGGGAAGGGGGGGTAAGTCTGGGGAGAAATAGCAGATTTGCCTCTTTATGTTTGTGATTTCTAAGGGCTCTATCCTGAACTACTGATAGAAAAGAGGTTGTTGTAATAATTTGCAATCATTTACTGAAAGAGGCTCCCTGACTTTCTGCTTTGTCTCCATTTTCTTAAGAGCATCAGGCTTCTGCATAGTTATAACTTGAATGCTATTCAGCCAGTTGTGACCCTTATGGTTTTGTGTATATTTCCTGACATATAAAGAGAATCATTTCATGTAGCCATTTAATATAATCGCTCCTTCAGGTCTAAGACCTACCGTCTCTTCTAACATTGAGTTTTAGAGAAAAGGAGTCTATGTTTAATCTGCATTCACACCCAAATCTCTTTCATTTTGGTAAATTAAAGCAGTAATCTTCAAATAACAACTATTTTCTATGATATTGGCTATATTTAGCATAGACTGCAATGTTCGTTGTAGTGTGGTAGTATATTAGTAGCCTGAGATTTTGTACATAGGAACTAAAACCCAGTTTTCAAATACACATTATAAATATATGGCCATGATCAAAGCAATAAAAAAAAACATGATGAATGCAGCATGATATAATTTTCACCAGGAATACTTCAAAAAATATATATATATATGTATATATGTATACATACATACACACTTTCAAGGTAATATACACTGATCTTCAAAACCACAGTTTACACATAAGTAATATAGAACATAAAATCTACATATTCTTGGAATATTCTTTTTATTTTTGGATATGGATTAAAGTATACTTTGAAGTAATTAAGTTTTTCAGTGAGTAGATATCTCAACAAAAGATACCAATAACAAACATTTCAAACCCATAACAAGGTTTCCCAGTTCTTAAAGTAAAATCCATGCACCACTTAGTAATTATAGAAGGAACTGTGCCCATACAAACAAATGGGGGAAAAAACAAAATAAACCCACATAGTCCCCTAGATTAAAATCCGTTTTAGACAAGCAACAGAAAATCCTGAAAGATTACACATTGAACATACTTTATGCTGACAAGTTGAAGCAATAGCACCAAAGAGAAGACCTAAATAATCTTCCCCAAAGAATACCTTTTTTTCCCATCATATTTTAACTACCTTAAAAGAACTATACCACTTTTATGCTTTTAAAAGGATTTTCAAAAATCGTATACATAATTGAAAACAAACATTTGTAATCCTAAAATGAAAACACATTACTTTTGGTGTTAAAGAAACACACTTGCTTAGAAAGAATAAATATTTTCATGAGTTTTTTCTTTTCTTTCTCTCTATGGAATTTTCAATTTAAGTACACAAAAACCTGGGGTAAATAAATTAAATGCCAAAAACATAGAACACATTTTTTTTTTCTTATCTAATTTAGACATGCTCCCAGGATTTTAGATGGATGTTTCAAAAGTACCTAACATTTTTCCTCAAGTTTCTGATGTGGTCAATCCTTTAAATACCACCTAAAGTAGGAAAACATTGGCAGTCTTATCAGAGTCTCCTGCTGTCATTCCACTGCTGCATGGGACAGTCTTCAACAAGACTTAGACAAACCTCATTCATCAATATTCTACTCTGGAGAAGCTGACACTTACTGTGAATTCTGCTCTTCAACTTAAATACCAGTGTCTGTGGCAGCCAATTCTATCATTGCAGAGGCAGCATCCCTCAGGCGAGGTCCAACCTTTCTCTCCAAGTGCACCCAGGGATTAGTCTGACTTCCCCTAAATTCTCTCCTCTGCACAGTAAGAGCTAATCTTTCCTGTATGAAGCAGGAGATGGTGTTGCTATGACAACAGAGCACATTCTAGCAGTGGGACTACCGAGATGAGCCTTCAAAGACTCAGGGAAACGTGTACTCAGTTTTCCTCCAGGGCTATGGGCTCCTTCCTTTAGGATTTAATCCCCCCAACAAGTTTACTGACAGACTGAGTTGTTGATTATCTATGCATTTTGCTACAGGGAGATCACTGATTAAGAACATGGCTGGAAGATCACAGAGTTATTTAATAAAAGTGCCATTCTCAGTTATATTAAATTTCCAGTTGTAACTGCTTTGTATAGCTGTTTTAAAACACAGCCTCACTTAAATTTAAAGCATTCTGCTTACTGTGAAGTTTTTCGAAATGATATTGATGTGTTAAGAAGGGCATTATCAAGGGGAAAGCTTTATCTTTTTTCTCTTGTTTGTATATCATCACCAATGTATCAACTTGAAGGTTGGATACAGACACACACACACACACACACACACACACACACACACATCCATTTTCTCTCTCCAGCATCAACGTCTGGAGCCTTGAGGTTTCAGGGTGGGGGAGGGGATATGCTAACAAAAGCAAATCCCTGCAGCTACATTTTGCATACATATATTAGCTGGAGAATAATCACAATAAGCGTTAATCATTTAGAAAAATAATCACCAGTAGAATTTAAGTGCCTTCGCAACCACAGAAGAGAGCTAGTGATGGGTCATATTGTATAGGGGCAGATCTCTCATATTATTTTCAAACACGGCAGTTATGTTTTTTGGAAAATAATTAACACGTACGTTATCACGTATTTTTAAAAGTTGATCAAGCATGTTAATAGTCGTAACTTTGTACTATTTGGGATATTCATTTTTCTTCAGAAAGCATTCCTGTGAATTCAAACATGTCCATCTCGTCCGTAAGAAGGGAAAGACACAGAGCAGGGAAAGTTTTCCCTTCTCAGCAGCGGATGAGACGTTCAGTTTCTGACCCCACCATGAGAGAGGCTTTGACCCATGGACTCGTCCAAACTGTCTTTTCTGCTCCTCTTGATTTCCCCAACACCTCTTCCATTTCTCAATCCTTTCCTTCAGGAGCCGCCCTTACCACGCCACCCTTCCCCCATCCTAGGCTGCAATTGCTGTCCTTTGTAGCTGAAGCAGTATCATCTGCATCACCAGTTGTGGAGGGAGAACATGACTTCCTGGGTGTCGCTGGGGCTCAGAAGCAAGGGGTTCTATAGATTAGAGGAATTCAGTGTCCTACTGGCCTTCTAGGAGAATCATCAGGCTTTCTTGATTTACTTCTGGTTTCTCACTCAAATGTGTGTGAAAAGCTTTAAGATATTAACTAGAATGTCAAGATCGCAAATTATACATTCATTTACATCGAGTGACTCACGTAAAACGAGCAGGGCATTTTGAAACTCCTTTTGATTTGTGTTTTTTTTATTTCTATCATAGTAAAAACTAGCAGTTAAATTTGTTTAATGTATGCCTTGGTCTATACCTCCAGACACATATATGCTTACATCATGGGCATATACAGAACACTTTTCCCTCATGATCCTATTCCCAGAGCATGTTCTGAAGATACATTCTCATAATTCAAAAAGTTATGGCACCTGTTTTCATTATGTTCATTATTATCTAATTAGTAAAAGGCCCCCCCCCCCATTTTCACTTTCATCTTCAGGGAAACTGGATAAATGCCAAAACATGTAAACAACATATGGTTTACTTTCAAAATCAACCAACCAGAATTACTCATTTTCAAAGAATCTCTTAGCTAAAAAAATACGTTGAAGAAATAATTTCCTGCTCTAATAGCTAATGTTTACCATCTGCTATTCCTTTAGACTAACTACCTGGAGATCAATCATATTATATATTTTCTACTTCTCCTTCCCTCTAAAAAAAACCGATATGATTAGTATTTTTAAAAAAGCATTGAAGTAGGTCATACTAGAGTGTCACAACTTAAATTCAAATTTTGCAAGCAAGTAACAACCAACTAAAATAATATGAATGCCAGAAATCCTTCCTGTTAGAAATTTATGAGCTTTTTTATTGTCTCCTATGTATTATTATTTTTTTTCAAGACTTTATTTATTTATTTGACAAAGAGAGATCACAAGCAGGCAGAGAGGCAGGCAGAGAGAGAGGGGAAGCAGGCTCCCCGCTGAGCAGAGAGCCCGATGTGGGGCTCCATCCCAGGACCCTGGGGATCATGACTTGAGCTGAAGGCAGAGGCTTTAACCCACTGAGCCACCCAGGTGCCCCTCCTATGTATTATTTTTAAGCTTCTATTTTTCAACATAATAATCAGTATGTCTGTTAAACCACCATAGTAACTTTGTCTTAGGGAAACAGAGATAGCGAGAGTAGCAGAAAGAGTATTTTTCTCAAAACCAGCTTCAAAGATGAACCCCAAAGCAGTTCTGAGGAAAGAGACCGAGATACTGGAGTCCTTGGCAAGGGGAGCAAAGTGTGGGTCAAGAATCATTTTTTCTAAGAGGCTACCTTTGGTAGAAAGGCTTAGGTACGGTCTCTAGACTTTAGCTGGACACTGAGCACAGATTCTAATGACAAAGTGCATTGCTAATCTGTCTGTGCCTCAGTTTCTCACTTTCAAAATAGGGAAAATAATAGTACTTCTATCATGGAATTCCCATAAGAATTCAAAGAATAAATATATATAACGTTCTCATAACAGTGCCTAGCATACATAAAATATGATGTAAATGTTAGCTATTATTTAGGATTTTGAAGACAGGCACTAAATATTGTTCATTTTGTTCCTCCTATTCCTAACACAATATCTGCTATAGGATATGTACTCAGTAAATATGCAAAAGTATTTTTCACATCACCTATATGATTTCAATATCTTATAAAGCAAAGTGAATCATCATATCTAAGGATTCTAAAATATAACAGAAGAGAAATAGGAAATCTGTATATATAATTATTATGGGTTTATAAATTTCAATAAGTAAATAAATACATATTCAAGGAATGGAGTAGGTTTTTAATATGTAGCCCTCTTGCATACTAATTCTCTAAGAACTATTTGCTGAACAATAGCTACAGATTACAGCAAGTAGAATTATCCGAACACAAGCACTATAATCCCTTTAGTTTTACAAGAGAATGAGTTATCACTTATTACAAAAGTATTTAACACCTGCTTTAGTAAATATTATGCTAGATGCCAGGGTACTAAGATCTAGATCATGGTCTCTGTTCTCTCTGAGTTCACAATTCAACACATACTCTGTGTCCCAGGCACTGTTCTAGGTGCTGGAGATACAGCAGTAAACCAAACAGAGAGAAATGTCTACTCTCAAATCTACTCATGCTGTGTGTGTGTGTATGTGTGTGTGTTAGGGTGGAAAATGTGAGTATATAAATAGACTGTAATTGCTTGTGAGCAAAATGACACAAGCTTGAGAAATAGGAAGGTTGGTGGAAACAGGGTCGAAATTCTAATGTTAAACAGACATACATAATGTAAATTGATAACAGCCATAAAAGGGCAACAAAGGACCATGGGCAGCTACAAAAGGGATTGCCTAACTCTTCCCTAAGTAATCTGGGAAGATGTCATAGAAGGAGCAGTCAAATTCCAACTAAGACATTTAAAAAAACATATACAGAAAAGTTCTTGTTTGTGTATTCAGGAGTATTTTTCACACATCTGTTTGATTTTAATACCTACCACAACAAAGTGAATAAGTAACATCTAACAATACTAAAATATGTCAAAAGAGAAATATACATTTATTAACTATTATGGGTTTACAATGTTCAAAAATTTCATGGTCAGTTAAAAATATGACATTCTAGCAACTGAAATAACATATCATTGATCTACAAAAGTAATTACCCCTTACTTTGAAAAAGTAATTTTCTTCTTACTTATGTTCCTAAGGTAAAACATAACTGAAGAAACATAATTATAGGAGTGCCTGGGTGGCTCATTCGGTTAAGCATCTGTCTTCTGTGCGGGTCATGATCTTAGGGTTCTGGGATCGAGCCCCATATGGGGCTCCCCTGTTTAGCTAGGAGTCTGCTTCTCCCTCTCCCTCTGTCTACAGCTCCCCTGCTTTTGCTCTGTGTGTGTCAAATAAATAAATAAAATATTTAAAATGTTTATACACACACACACACACACACACACACACACACACAAACAGAGGGAGGAAAACAAATTCTGAAATATTCTGTCAGATAATTGACATCCTGAAATCTACAGATATATACCCATACCCACTTTTAAATTATTTGTTAAATGATCACTTATTCAGTGCAATGATATACCAGATACTAGGAATTCAAAGAAAAGTGAGACAGTCTGCCTTCTACAAGTTTATGGTCCAGCCCAGTAAAGACAGACAAATACACAAGTCTTTACCACAACAGAGTGATAATTATCATAAAATTATGCACAGGATGTTATGAGAGGATCTAGGAGAGAATTCCGTCCTGTTACAGGCATATGAAATCATCAAAAGAGCATGTACCTGCAGCCAGAATGGAAGAGATTTGAGCGCGTCAATGCTATCACTGAGAATAGCCAGAAAAGCTAATTTTTTAAAAATATATGCCTATAATCCATTTGAAGATATCAGACAGCTAGCAGACAACCAGAATTGAGAGCCCAAGATCCATAAGAGAAGGAAATCAGAGAACTGTGAACCAACAACGTTCTCTAAGCAGCTTTTTTTACTCTAGGCAAATGCTGGTGTTCATGTGAAGAGACAGACCAACACTATGAGCACACATTGTTAAGAGGCAGAGAAGACAGCAGAACTTTTGGAAATCTCATAATGCTGTAAAGAAAATAAAATGGATTTCACACTGAAAAAGGTAGCCAGATTGTGGGTAGTCAAGATTCTGGAGAAAGGGTAGCAGCATGGAAGTGAGATCACAACTTGTGGTTTTGGTCTTAAGACTTTTGCCTATCTATAAGTTGTACAGAACAAAAGGCCAAGAAGATATGTAAAAAACCTCTAAACAAACAAGCAGACAAAAAAATAGAGCAGTGTTTGCTTTAGTCCTGCTCTTGACTGAAAGGCCAAGGACCACGCAGTGGGCAGGGCTTTTTGTAAACAATCCAGGCTATCCTTAGAACTTCTGGAAGGTTACAGCCTTCCACTGATGAAAAACAGATAGGGTTAAGGAAGCTTATTATAAGACCTGAGACCCAGCATCAAATCAATTCAATCCCTGATTTGATTGAAATGATCTGTGCCGCCTTATCTGATTACAAGGAGATAAGGGAAACTCCCTGAGACAGACAACAATCCCAAGACCATCCATTATTTTTCAGAGACTATAATAATAAAAAAAAAAATTATAAGGCCTACCGAGCTACAGGATTGAGAGGAAAAACATTTCATAGAAAGACAGACAATAGAAAGAGACAACCAGTAACCGGAGTTATCAGAGTAAATTTTAAAATTACTGCGGCTATTACATTAAGTGGAACAAGAGGGGGGAGTTTCACCAGAGCTGGAATTTACAAAAGAAAATCAAAAGGAAATTCAAGAATTTTTAAATATGAGAACACTAAAATCAGGCATTTAAGAAAGCCTTTATCGTTGATAATAGTTGGAGAGAAAAGCAGAGAGGATTAGTGAATTGGAATATAGATGAGCAGAAAATACCCAGGTGGAAACATTGAGTTAAACGCATGAAATGTAGAGAAAGAGTATTCAGAACATATATGAAATGGGAAAACGATTTAATACTTTTGATGTGCTGGTAAATATTTAACAACCAGTTCTCCAAAAAAGTGAGCAAATACTATAAATTTCACTGATACAAAGGATATCTAGCACACATTTTATAAATAATAAGAATAATGAAACATACGATATTGCCTGTTGTAAATTGCATATAGCAAAATGATTCTTTCAGAATACTTGGCTTCCGGGTGAATTTCAAACCCTCATCATGCCAAAACAAGTTGTTATATGCAAACAAGGAATCATGAAACACTACATCAAAAACTAATGATGGGGGCTCCTGGGTGGCTCAGTGCGTTACGCCTCTGCCTTCGGCTCAGGTCATGATCTCAGGGTCCTGGGATCAAGTCCCGCATTGGGCTCTCTGCTCAGCAGGGAGCCTGCTTCCTCCTCTCTCTCTGCCTGCCTCTCTGCCTACTTGTGATCTCTCTCTCTCTGTCAAATAAATAAATAAAATCTTAAAAAAAAATGACGCACTGTATGGTGACTAACAACACAAAAAAATATAATAATTATAAATCTTAAAAAAAATGTTATCTAATATATTGACAACATACATATATATATATATATATATATATATATATATATATATACTGGATATTTGATATAATTTAATCTTCACAGCAACTTTCTGAGATTCAGTGCTGTCCTTATTTTATGAATACCCCTGGGTCAAAGCTGTCTTCGTCTTTTGCTATCTTCCTTAGTATTTACCAAAAAAGGCTGTACTCTATTCTCATACTGAGTAACTGGAAGTTCTCAGAACACATCATCCTCTCCTCTGACACCATGCCTTGTGATCTCTCAGGCTTTCTCTCTTGCTCACTTTCTCAAACACACACGCACTCTCTCTCTGGCTGGCATATCCTGTTCTTCATTCACTGGCTAATTCGGAATTTTCCTGTAAGATCCAGCTCAGCATTCTCTTGTTCTTGGAAGCCTTGCTTGAATGTCTCTAGATTGGCAAATGCCCTTCATCAGTGTTTCCACAGTACCTGCACATATCGTAAGCCCAGTCTCCTGAAACTGTTTGTCTCCAAAAATGGTCCCGGATGATCTGTGAATCCCACAGTTTCGCCCTCATGAAAGACTCTCCCTGAATCTGAGTTGTCCCCGGACTTACTTTAACCATTAGTAGGCAGAGAAAGGAACCTCGTATAAGTTTTGGACCAAACACGTAAGAAGGTCTGTCAGCTTCTCCCTTTGCTCCTTACGGACTCTTGAGCCAACAGAGAAGAAGTCTCGTTAGTGTTGGAAGAACCATGTGGAGAAACCCTGTGCAGAACTATTTGAGAGGTGAAGGGCCCTGACACATGGAGTAAGAAAAGCAAGGCCAGCTGCCCCAATGACCCAATGTCCTACCTGAAATGGTCCTTCCAGCCTCCCCCAGCACAGCATCTACCACGGGAATGAGCCCCCTCTGATGTTCCAGGACAATCAAGCCCTCAGATCACTGCCTTCCTAGCCAACATCAGGAGAAGCAGAAGCACAACCAGCTAAGCTGTCAACCCAATAAATCACAAGATAATAGAGTGTTTACTGTTTTAAACAGCTACACTCTGAGGTGGTATTTTTATACAGAGACAGATAACCAGCATATCTTGTCCTTCAGACTCTGAGCAGCTTGAGAGCAGAATCCACACTAGATCAACCCTTGTACTCAAAACAACTAGAACAGTACTTTGTACAGAACGGTTCTAAGAAATGTTTGCTAAATTGAGTTAACAAATTCGAGTCTCCTCAATCCGAACATCTGAACATGCAAAAACCTCCCAAACATCCCTGCTTTTAATTTTCATTTCTGAACCAATTTTTATTGACATTGTTGTACATAACCGGGAACATAAGTTATTTCTGCAAGGATTGTATTAACCTATTTATATGTTCCTACCTCACTGTCTAAATTTTTTCCACTTTATTTTGTCTTTGCTTTTTCCTCTCATCATGATATTTATTGTCTGTGTCCCCCACTCTGTCCCCTTCCTCCCATTAAAATATAAGTGCCAGGAGGACAAGGGAAGGTCTTTTCTCTTTTCTGTTTGGTTTGTTGATTTATCACAAGTACCTAGAATAATACCTAACAACAGCAGATACACAATACTTGCTGGTTGGCCTGATTCATTATTTTAGGAGGAAACTGGGCATACTCATGAGCCACACTGTAGAGACAACCACGACATAAAGAAGGTATATAGTCAGTGGCTAAGGAAGATGAGTACATGACCCAAGACAAGAAAGTTTACTTCTCCGGGTTTTAGCAATTAGTGCAGAAAGAAAATCTGGGTGGAAATGAGATAAATGTGTATGAAACACCTTGACCTCTTCAGAATAAAGGTGCTACGTAGATGGAAAGACATCACATTCCGCCTTACGGCATGACTATTCCAAGTTGCAAAAGTATTTGTTTCTCAGTCGGTACTTTTTCTTCAGAAAATAGAACGTCAAGTTAACTTAAAGGAATATACAAGGCTGACATGCTTAAGTGGTCTGAGTTTCATACAGAAAGAAATCCTGTGGTGTGTTATAAGACAAAAACAGTTTTATACTATCATGCAGCAGTCAATGATAAGATATAAAAATTTCGGAGAGAATATAATTAAGAACTAGGAGTATTCTCATGTGTTTACCTTAGTCAGTAACCCATAATGTTTGAAAGATGTTTGTGTTGAATTAGTGTTGAATAAATAAACATTAATCTTACACACAACAATTTTAGTAATAACATTATTATTAAGATGATAAATTATCTTAATGGTGCTCTTCAAGATATGGTGAATAAGAAAAATTTAATGAGGTGTTATCACTAACATTCTAATCCTACAGACCTAGCTGTGTGGAGAAAGAAGAGTGTATCGGTCTCTTATACTGTTTATTACAGTGATTTTAAGCAGAGACAGCTCAAGTGCTCTTTGGAAGAATACCATATGCACAAGGTGACCTTATGGAACGGTGACCAGGACATTAAAATGTTCCTTCAAGAAGGTCAACCAGCAGTCTGGCTAAACATATTCTTTCAAAGCACATATCCTTGGTCTGCTGGAGTCACACTATTGGGTTGGTTGAGGGAGGACAGATTTGTTGTTTTCATCAGCTCTACATTGGTAAAATAGTAACTCATAAAAACTATGCATAAATGAAGGGAAAAAAAGTATAGTCAGTTTGTTTTAACATCAAGAGTTTATTTTATTTATATATAATGTGCTACTTTCAACCAGCAATATTATAAAATCATTAGGTAAAGGGACAAGGCCTTAAATATTTAAACTGTTGTATCTTACAGTATTTAGAAAGAGTGAACAATTACTAGAGAGTTAATATTGCTTATCATAGTTGCTACAACTCCTCTAGCTACATTATTAGAAATTAACTCTTGCTTCAATTACCGAAGGAACCGATTATGTATTATTTAGAATGACATATACCAGAAAAGACATTTGATTTATCAGAATAGGACAAAAGATAAAGCAGGGACCTGGAAAAAGGGAAGTAAGGATACTGGTCAAAAGAAGAAAAGGAAAAATTAAAATAAGAAATAGCATTATCAAAGCCTAGAATGATAGTAAGTAACATGAAGATTCATTTGAAGGAACAAAAGATAAACAGCTGTAGAAGTCTCCTAAAAGACAGATAATGAAAGATAAGAGCTAAATTCTTTAGAGAGGTATAAAAATACGGCACTGTGTGATGGACCTTAATTCCCAGTTAAATACACGAGCCTCACCTGAGGGGCAAGAGGGAGACATCGCAGAACCTCAACAAGCATGAATTCTTCCCTAAAGAAGCCTTCTAGTAAAGTTCTGCTAGAATATTAGAAACTAACTAGAGATATAAACAGTATCCTCTCTTCAGATATATGTAATATGCTGGAGTAGTAATACCTGTTATTTCCACTCTGTTCCTCATTTGAAATGCTCAAAATGTCTAAGAGACAAGTTTAATTAAGTTTGAGAATGTGTCAAAGGGAAGATCTAATGTTTTAAAAAAGGGTCATAATATAGTCAAATATTCATTTTTATATATCCATGCAATATATAGGTACATACATTTTTACATATCAAAATTAAAAGAGGCAGGTGGATGGAAAATATATCAACATAATATCATAGAAAGAAGTCATTTAGACTTGGTTAGCAGCAAGTAGAAAACAACAGTGCAAATTCATATGAAAAATTAACTCTATCCAGAATGAAATGTTTGGACTATGTGAAGTGAATGTAAATCACAAGCCAAAAAGACTGCCAATTTACAGAACTGGTTAGTCATCACAAAATTTGTCATGCAAAACACCACTTATCATTCAACCAAAACCATGAAATTACAAAGAGAATTTACTTGTTGATGCTATATTGTCTTTTCTATCAGTAATCGATCCCTACCCCTGAAGAGGTCATTCACGTTTGGTAAGTTTTTACCTTCTCACTCATTCCTCAAACACTGTATTGCTGGGTGAGACATAGGCAAAAGATGAATAATTGAACCCAAATAAAATGAACAGAGAAGAAAAGCCATAGTTGTATCTTGATTTGACCCAACAGAGATGATCAGACCTTAGAGAAATCAATCTGAAAAGACAGCAACCTTGACGTTATCAGCAGTGTAAAACCATCTGCCAAAGTTTCAGTGCAATGCCTCCCTCACAGGGGTAAGCACTGAGCAAATAGTTTGCTGTCCCAAAATAAGTTAAATGGCATTTTCGATTTTTATCATCCTGTTACTCAGTGCCCTCAACTTCACCCATTAACTATCTTACATTTTTTTCTCCCATTGGCAGTATACCTTACCCCCAAAATGCATGTTTTATGATACCATATGTGGAACTATTTATGTCAAAATTTGGTGATCTCTAATTGAAAACAGAAATTATGCTTTAGGGGCACCTGGGTGGCTCAGTTGTTTAATAAGTGTCTGCCATGGACTCAGGTCATGATCCCAGGGTCCTGGGATCAAGCCCCACATCGGGGCTGAGTCAGGAACCTTCTTCCTCTCCCTCTACCACTCACCCTGCTTGTGCTTGCTCTCTCTCTCTCTCTAACAAACAAACAAACCAACAAATAAATAAATAAAACCTTTTAAAAATTGTGCTTTAAAAGAAAATAAGATTGGCTATTAAAATAAAGAACTGAATGGAGACCTTTGTTCTTACATGTGTAGTGTTATTGGACACTAGAAAAGTCATCTCTTTCAAGTCTGAGCTTTCACATATTTCAAGTGAGCCATGTCAGAAAACCAGCCTATAAACCAAGACAACAAAAATGTAAAGAAATATTGTTTCCAGACATTAGGTACTACTTTATCATTATGTGTTATAATTAATATATAGTTATATCAATAGTATATCACTGAATGTTACACTAAAACTCAATTATTTTCTCTCAAGGTGAGATTGTCTTGCTACTTAAAAGCAATACATTGTAGCAATTCTACAAAAGAGCTTTTACCATGATTAAACTAATGTACAGAAAATAATAAATTCTATTTACATTGTTGGAAACTGCTATTTTTTTTCTTCCTTGCCATATAGTGACTGGCATGGCTGAATGGTTCTTGTGTTTATAAGGAATTAATTATTATGACATAAGACCTTCATATGAAGCACAACTTACTGAGTACCATCAGCAATATATTTACTCTTTCACTGGTGCAAGATGAGCATTAATAAAGGATCAAATGAGTCCAAGAAAAGTAAAGCAGGGACCACAGGACTAAAGAGTTTCCTTTGCCAACTTCTCTTATTCATTAAAATTTTAATGAGGAAGGTCAAGGGATAAAGAGAAACAAAGGCTACAACATAGAATTGTCATCAACACCTTACATAAATATCATTATGGTTATACTCATTGTATTGTAGAGACTATATATAGCCCCACAACACATGTCCATTTCCTCTTTTCACTTACACTACAATATCATAAAAAGCCTTATAACCTCCATTCATAAGTATCTGAAGTAGTGTCAGTAAAATTATGGGGTCTGACATCTAATCATTCATAAGGAATAACTGTTTATGAGGATCATATGCTACGGTATACTTTATTCTGGTGTATTAGCATGCATTCCAAATTATGAAATATCCATATTCCCAGATCATTATTATGAAAATTGGTCTTTGAAATTATAAAATGCAAAACAAATAGGTGTTATTATTAATAATAGATGTAATATAAATATTTCACTTGTGAAATGTGAAATATAATTCAATAGTATTATCAATCATGATATAATGTATCATATATAAATTTCTGTAGTTTGTCATTATGTATTATTGATTTCCCTAGAACTGAAAATGATCATTCAAGTCTTATAAATCTTCCAACCATGTTCTAGATGGTTTACCCAAAGCATCCTACCATGATTATCCTAATGCATAAAATTTTCTAAAAGTATAACTTTTATTCCCTATGACATTTTAGTATATATTTAATTTATAAACATCTTGTTTTATGCTAAAAAAATTAAAATATGCAATATTTACTCATGTACTAGATAACACAATCTACATGGAAAGTTATTTGGTTTTATTGAACCAACTTAATAAAACAGGCAATTAACTTCAATAATAAGTTATTCAAATAAGGATATAATTACATTCTCAAGAACAGAAAGGAGTACAATTTTAGTAAAAATTGGCTCAGATGTGTTCTACTGTATCTCTAGTTTCTAACTCATTGATCTCTGCTCTGTTCTTAATATTTTCCTTTCTTGTGCATGGGGTTGACTTAATTTGTGGTTGATTCTCCAGTTTCTTAAAGTGTAAAAAGAGTTTGTGTATTCGGGATTTTTCAATTTTTTTGAGCAAGGCTTGGATGGCTATGTATTTCCCCCTTAGGACCACCATTGCCATATCCCATAGGTTTTGTGTCTTCATTCTCATTGGTTTTCATGAATTGCTTAAGTTCTTTGATTTCCTGGTTGATCCAAACATTATTGAGCAGAATGGTCTTTAGTTTCCAAGTATTTGAATTCCTTCTAAATTTTTTCTTGTGATTGAGTTCCAGTTTCAAAGCATTGTGGCCTGAGGATATGTATGGAATAATCTCAGTCTTTTGGTATTGGTTGAGACCTGATTTGTGACCTAGTATGTGGTCTATTCTGGACAAAGTTCCATGTGCCCTCGAGAAGAATGAGTATGCTGTTGTTTTAGGGTGGAATGTTCTGTATATAGCTATGAGATCCATCTGGTCCAATGTGTCATTGAAAGCTCTTGTTTCTTTGTTGATTTTCTGCTCAGATGATCTGTCTGTTGTTGAGAGTGGCTTGTTAAGATCCTCTACAATTAACAATATGACTCTTTATTTTGATAACAGTTGTGTTATATAGTTGGCTGCTCCTATGTTGATGGCATAAATATTTACAATTGTTAGATCTTCTTGGTGGATAGATCTTTTAAGAATGAGGTAATGCCCTTCTGTATCTCTGACTACAGTCTTTAACTTAAAATCTAATTTATCTGATATGAGAATCGCTACCCCAGCTTTCCTTTGAGGCCTGTTGGCATGAAAGATGGCTCTTCATCCTTTCACTTTCAGTCTGGGTGTATCTTTAGGTTCAAAATGCATCTCTTGTAGACAGCATATGGATGGGTCCTGTCTTTATCCAGTCTGCAATCCTGTGTCACAAATGACACTACAGACAAAGGGCTGATATCCGAGATCTATAAAGAATTTCTCAAATTCGACACCCAAAAAACTGATAATCGTGTCAGAAAATGGGTAGAAGACATGAACAGACACTTTTCCAATGAAGACCTACAAATGGCTAGCAGACACATGAAAAAATGTTCATCATTTTTGGCCATCAGGAAAATTCAAGTCAAACCACATTGAAATACCACCTTACACCAGTTAGAATGGCAAAGATTAATGAAGCAGGAAACAACAAATGTTGGAGCTGATGTGGAGAAAAAGGAACCCTCTTACACTGTTGGTGGAATGCAAATTGGTGCAGCCACTTTGGAAAACAGTGTGGAGATTCCTCAGAAAATTAAAAATAGAGCCATCCTATGACCCAGCAATTGCACTACTGGGTATTAACCCCAAAGACACAGATGTAGTGAAAAGAAGGGCCATATGTACCCCAATGTGCATGGCAGCAATGGCCACAATAACCAAACTGGGGAAAGAGCCGAGATGCCCTTCAACAGATGAATGGATAAAGAAGATGTGGTCCATATATACAAGGGAATATTCCTCAGCCATCAGAAAGGATGAATACCCAACTTCTGCATCAACATGGATGGGACTGGAGGAGACTATGCTGAGTGAAATAAGTCAAGCAGAGAAAGTTAATTATCACATGGTTTCAGTTACTTGTGGAACATAAGAAATAGAATGGAGGACATTAGGAGGAGGAAAGGAAAAGTGAATTGGGGAAAAACGGAGGGAGAGATGAACCATGAGAGACTCTGGACTCTGAGAAACAATCTGAGGATTTTAGAGGGGTAAGAGGTGGAGGGGTGGGGAGCTTGGTGGTGGGTATTAAGGAGGGCAAGTATTGCATGGAGCACTGAGTGTTGTACATGAACAATGAATCTTGGAACACTGCATCAAACACTAATGATGTATTTTATGGTGACTAAGGTAACAAAATAAAAAAAAGAAATTAGTTCAGAAATCTACTTTAGTGCAGTTGCAAGAAGTGTTAGAAGGGAGGTCAGATGCTTGAAAGAGAACACACACACATAATTTAATTTATTTTCTAAAATATCACCAATATCTCATATTCCCTTTGACTATGTATCTTTGACACTTGGTATTTATTAATTTTATTTGAAAGTTAAATCATCAACTAAAAGCCAATAGCAGTTTAGTAATCTTCATATAAGCTGGCTTCTATTACTCTTTCAGTTAAATGCATTTTCCCTATATCCCACTGATGTTAAAATGATGTCACAATGCATTCTAAAATTCAGAGCTCAAATTGTAAATATCAAACATTCAAAAATTGAATACCAAATAGTTTCATCAAAAAAATGAGTTTTCAGGGGTGCCTGGGTGGCTCAGTGGGTTAAAGACTCTGCCTTCAGCTCGGGTCGTGATCCCAGGATCCTGGGATCGAGCCCCACATCGGACTCTCTGCTCAGCAGGGAGCCTGCTTCCTCCTCTCTCTCTCTGCCTGCCTCTCTGTCTATTTGTGATGTCTGTCAAATAAATAAATAAATAAATCTTTTTAAAAAATGAGTTTTCTCTTTTTTAAAAGACTGAAATGCAAAAAATTATAAGTAAATAAAGACTAAAATGCATGACTTTTCTTTTTTTTTAATTTTTATTTATTTATTTTTATTTATTTGACAGAGATCACCAGTAGGCGGTGAGGGAGGCAGGGAGAGAGGAAGGGAAGCAGGTTCCCTGCTGAGCAGAGAGTCTGATGCCGGGCTCGATCTCAGGACCATGGGATTATGACCTGAGCTGAAGGCAGAGGCTTTAACCCACTGAGCCACCCAGGCACCCCTGCATGACTTTTCTTATTTGTGATACTAACAAGGATTTCAGCATGCAAATGAGTTTTCCCCTTAAAAAATATTCTGTAATGGATTGGTATACTATTATACTATGAGATGCACTAAAATTATGATTTTTCATTTTATATTTTAACTAGAAGATGCATACACATCTATGTTTCCTGACTATTACGTAGTACAATAACTATTTTATAACCTTAAATAATCTATTAATTAAATAGTGTGATGATAGGTGTACCTGAGTGGCTCACTGGGTTAAGCCTCTGCTTTTGGCTCAGGTCATGATCTCAGGGTCCTGGGATCGAGCCCCACATTAGGCTCTCTGCTCAGCAGGGAGCCTGCTTCTCCCTCTCTCTCTGCCTGTCTCTCTGCCTACTTGTGAACTCTCTCTGTGTCAAATAAATAAATAAAATCTTTTAAAAAAATAGTCTGATGATAGGGATTAAGGGCTAAGAATTTCTGACAGGAGATATAAAAAATTAGGAGATATAAAAAATGTTAAGTACTTAATTTGTAGGAATTTTTAGAACATTGGTTTCTTTGATTTAATTGAGGACTCCACTTGAATGTTTGAGAAATTTCCAAGAAAAAAGTTCTAATATTTTGCCATTAAATGATACACAACACTCTGAGTGGTTTTAAGTATCTAAACAACTTTCAAAACACAACTCTAAAGAGTTTGACTTGGGGATTATCAGTCTCCAAAAATTATAAACAATCTCTTAGGAAGAACTGATTTCCAGTATATATTCCAACAAAAAAATAACAATTTGCAATTTGCTTGGGATATTTACATGGAGATTCAAAGTAGTGTCTGTATAAATTTTTAAAATAGTGGCCATAAATAATTAATCTAAGAAAAAGAAGATAAATTTGGGTTATACTTTTTAGTCACTGCAAAATTATAATGGTAGAATATCTCTTAGTTTTGGATAGTTCATTCACTCTTGAAAATTATCAAAATAGCTCTCAAGAGATTTTATCATTTTGTTACATTAAAGTACAAAGTCCTTTAGTTCCGTTCTTTTTTTAAATTAAGTTTTATTTTAATTCCAGTACAGTTAACATAGAGTGTTATATTTATTTCATGTGCACAATATGGTGATTCAACAATTCTGTACATTACTCGGTGTTCATCATTGTAAGTGTACTCAAATTCCCTTCACCTATTTTGTTCTATCCCCCATGACCCACCTCCACTCTTTAATTCTGTTCTTTTACAGGAGCAGCTACTCTTAATTTTCTATTGTTTTCAATTATTTAAGAGTCTTTTTACCTGATTAAAATATGGTACCTGAGTATAGGTTATAGCTATAAATTTAAATAGCCTTCAGTATGCTATAAAGGGAAAAGTATTTTGGAACTGTTATAAAAATATTAAATTATTTACATAGAATTTGAATATTTGGAGTTTACTTACACTGTAGTCTCCACAATATTTAAAAGCAGCATGTAGTTGTAGTAGAGAGCTTGCATGTCAAATCAGTACTAAATTATTCCAAAGCTGTCTACTATGCAACATATTTTAATTTCTTATATTTGAAAAGTGTTTTAATATTTACAAAGCAGTGTTTGAAAGATAGAGTACAAATATATGTTCCTTTCTCTAATATAACATTTAACCTTTGTTCAAGAAATCTGTGTTTGCTTTTTCTATTTTGACTATAAAAATAATCCTGAAACTCTAATATAATCAATATAACAATATATAAAAGGGGCCAGGAGGTCACGATAAAACAACAAAACCTCTTCACCTTTAGATTGCCATAATGTAAAGGACCAAAGTGGGAATATGAACCAATAGGAACAAACCAAGGGACAAAAGCACAGCTGCTGATATATAGAAACATTATTGAAATAGCTTCTATGCGTCAGGAATTATTCTATGGATACAGCATGAACAAAATAGGAAAAAAAAAAAACCTCTTTCACCCCATTTATATTCCCAACTGGGGGCAGGGAGAAAATAAAATACTAAAGTCGGTTACAGAGACAGTTGAAGAAAATACTGTTATAGGGAAAAATAAGGTGGGGGAAGTGTATAGAGTTTGCAATTTAAATAAACTGGTCACTTAAGAACTCGCTGAGAATACCAGCAAACCCTTGATGGAGGCAATGAGGCAAGAAATGTAGTAGATGAGAAAAGTCCAGTCACAATTAACAATAAGCACAAAGAACCCAGAGACCAGTGTATACCTGGCATGTTTGCAGAGCAGCAGGAAGCTCACTGTAGCCAGCCCATATAAAGGACTTCAAACTTTACACTGACAGATGGGGAAGCGTGTGACTAGTTTTGAGCAGAAGAGTAACGTGATCTGACTCAGGCTTCAAAGGATCACCAGGTTGAGAATAGACTGTGAGACAGAAAAGAAGACAAGAGAGGTAGCAGGAAGACTAGATATGAGGCCACTTGAATAAGCCAGGCAAATGATGTTGGGAGTTTGGACTAGGAGAATAGGTTTGGCAATGGAGATAAACATCCAGATTCTGGAAACACTCTGTAGATGAAAGAACCAGAAAATTATCTGACTGAGAGAATGCTGAGTATTAAAAAGAAGGAAGTCATAGATAACTCCAGGTATTTTGTTCTGAGCAACTAAGAGGATAGGAGTTGCCATGAGGTGGACAAAAGTGCATGTGGAGCGAGACTGATGGATTGACTGATTGATAGGTTATTTTATAAAGAGTTAAATTTTGGATGTATCAAGATGTTTACAGGGGTGCTGGGATGGTACAGGCAGTTAGGCATCTGACTCTTGGTTTCCGCTCAGGTCATGATCTCAGGGTCCTGGGATCGAGCCCAATGTTGTGCTCCATGCTCAGCATGGAATCTGCTTGCGAGGCTCTCTCTCCATCTCCCCGTGACCCTCCCGCTTGTGTGGTCTCTCTCTTTTTCTCTCTCTAGAATAAATAAATAAAATCTTTTTAAAGATTTTAAAATGATGTCTATGTCCAAATGGAAATGTCAAATGGGCAGTTGGGAATACTAGTCTGGGGTTAATAGTAAAAGTCTAGTTTGGAGATGTAACTATGAGTCATCATTGTGTAGGTGAACTGTAAATACACAAGTCTGATATCACCAGAAGGCTGTACATAGAAAATAGAAAGTATTCAAAGACTGAACCACAAGGTGCTGTAAAGTTAAGGGATGTGACACATGATGAAAAATTAAGAAACAACATGAGAAGGAAAAGCCAGTGAGATAAGAGGAATAGAGGAGATAAGAGGAGGTGAGGAAAGTAGTGCTGCAGCTTCCACACCTGGTAGTGGGCACGAATACGTACGGACAATGGAGGCACAGACTCACGACAGCAGGAGAGGCTTCAGAGGGATGAGGAAAAGTCAGGCAAGACTAGACGACAGTGTGGTCTTGCAGAATGGCTTAAAAACTGGGGCGCCCCTGTGGCTCAGGGAGTTAAAGCCTCTGCCTTCAGCTCAGGTCATGATCCCAGGGTCCTGGGATCGAGCCCCACATTGGGCTCTCTGCTCATCGGGAAGCCTGCTTCCCCCTCTGTCTCTCTCTGCCTGCCTCTCCGCCTACTCATGATGGCTGTCAAATAAATAAATAAAATTTAAAAAAAAAAAACAAAAAACAAAAACTGGGGCGCCTGGGTGGCTCAGTGGGTTAAAGCCTCTGCCTTCGGCTCAGGTCATGATCCTGGGGTCCTGGGATCAAGCCCCGCATCGGGTTCTCTGCTCATCAGGGAGCCTGTTTCCCCCTCACTCTCTATGCCTGCCTCTCTGCCTACTTGTGATCTCTGTCTGTCAAATAAATAAATAAAATCTTAAAAAAAAAAAAAAAGAATGGCTTAAAAACTGAAAACAGCCCCAAATGTAAAAACTAGTATCTTAGGCTGTGAATTCTTCTTCCTCCCCTCCTCAAATGTTAACAGGAAGAAACCATGGCAAAGAAACAACACAAAGAGAAATTGTTTGTTCCTAAGCATTATTTTAACATAAAAAGTACTAGTCTATAAAAAGTTAATATCTACAAGCTGAGATCAAGGTTTAAGAAATACTATATTTTAATAAACTGAGTAATCAAACAAGAAAAATTAACTCTAAATGTTCCCTTCCAAGCATAAAAGTTGTCCTTGGTGAGTAAAAACACACCGACAATTCACTAGGCTGTTATGTTATTATTTTAAACCTTCTTTTTGGATATTTAAAAAATCGCAGTCATAAACTAACTGAGAGTTGCCAGAGAGGAGGTGGGTGGAAGGACGGGTGAAACAGGTGAAGGGAACTAAGAGGACACTTATCATGATGAGCACTGAGTAACGTACAGAATTGTTGAATCACTGTATTGTATACCTGCAACTAATATAACACCATGTATTAATTATACTTGAATTAAAATAAATAAAATACAAAATAAAAGCCATTGTGAAAATAATATAGTAATAATAACAAAGTTAAAGATAGCAAGACAAATCCCCTGGAAAATTATCTTATTCCTAAGCATTCCTGCAGTAAGTGTATTTCAAAACACTTTCCATTTTGAATGAGTGAACAAACATACTTAAAACTGCAACTCAACACTCCCTCTATCCAAATACAAACACCATGAAAAAAGGGGTGGTAGCTTGAAAAAACAAAGATTAACTCAATGTAATTAAAACTGCGGCCCAGCTATAAGAGGAATTTGGAATGATTAGCTCGTTACCCCAATAACCAGATAAGTGAAAGGGCTTTATTACCTGGGAAAGAAATCAAAACAATAACTATACTTTAACCATTCTAACAATGTTCAGAAAAAAAAAAAAAACTTTATAAGTTACATGAAAGAATGTATTACCCATAATAAAGATAAAGTAAATAGAAGATCCATAGATAATTCAATTATTGAAGTTAGCATGCCTGGGCTTTATAATAATCATTATTAATAAGTTGAATAATTTACAGCAGAAGATTAATATATTGGATGAAGTGATAGCATATTTCAGCAGGAAATTAGAAGAAATAAAAAAAGTAGCAAATGGAAATGATGGAGTTAGAGAACACATCTCCTGAAATTAAAGTTTACTAGATGAGTTTAACAGAAGACATGACATAGGTAAAGAAAGGATAAGTGAATTTGAAGTCAAGTGAAAAGAAATTACCTAAACTGAAAGCATAGAAAGAAAAACATTGTTTAAAATATGACAGTAAAATTGTTAGTAATCTGTGACATATCAATAATAGACATGTAATTATGCAACAGAATAAAAGGAGATAAGAGGGAAAATGAGACTGAAAATGATTTTGGAAAAGAAAAGTCTGAAAAATTGAAGAAACTGATGAGAAATCTCAACACATAGATTTTATTTTATTTTTTTTTTAAGATTTTATTTATTTATTTGTCAGAGAGAGAAAGAGCGAGAGAGCACAGGGAGACAGAGTGGCAGGCAGAGTCAGAGGGAGAAGCAGGCTCCCTGCCGAGCAAGGAGCCCAATGTGGGACTCGATCCCAGGATGCTGGGATCATGACCTGAGCCGAAGGCAGCTGCTTAACCAACTGAGCCACCTAGGTGTCCCTCAACACATAGATTTTAAAAGCTCAACAAACCCTAATCAGAATTTACACACACACACACACACACACACACACACACCCCTGAGCTTTCCATAGGCAAACTGCTATAAACCAAAAATAAAAGAAAATCTTGAGAAGACAGACAAAATACAAATAGCTGAAAGAATGAATATACAGATGGATAATGACCAGACTACATTCAAAAATAGAACTGTGACCCACAGTCTTCAGCAACCATCCCAGGAAACCAACCCATTTTCTAAAGTAACTAGCCCAGGAAGTCACACTAATTCTAAGTCAGATGTGTAGGAGATCAGGTGACTATCTCTAGCAACCACCCTAAAAATACCAACAAAAACCCCTATAAAATTGGTCCAAAATGGCCAGGACCTGATTAATAACTGACAGCTTTGCTAATTTGTCCCACATCCAACTTATGACTAACCAAAGAAAGCCCTATGCACCCCTAACTAACTGCATAGAATGTATCACTTCTAATTAGCCCACTTGCAGCTTCCCCAGGCCAACAGCTTCCAATCTGGACATTCTTGAAGCCTTTCCTTTTTTTTTCATTATAAAGCTTTCCTACTCCTCGGCCTGTCTTTGAATTCCTGCCAAACCTAAGTAATGGCGGCTGACTCTTGCTATAGAAAGCTCCGCATAAATAGCCTTTGCCTGTTCTCATTTGGTGGGTCTTCATTTATTTCCACATAATATACAGAAAAAGAATGATTGCTTGACTATACATAATAAACAATTCAACCCAGAACATAAAAAACACAATCTTTAAAGTGTGATATAACCTAGAATTTCACAATCAGTGAAAAAGTCCTTGAGAAATGAATGCAAAATAAAGATACATCCACTAAGCAACAGCTGAGTGAAGGAATCTGTCACTAGGAGAATCTATACAACAAAAATGGTAAAGTAAATCCTTCAGGACAAAAGTAAATGATTCCAGATGGAAACTCAGCTTAAAAGTGAAAGAAATTGGGCGCCTGGGTGAGCCCCGCATCAGGGTCCATGCTCGGCAGGAGCCTGCTTCCTCCTCTCTCCACCTGCCTCTCTGCCTACTTGTGATCTCTGTCTGTCAAATAAATAAATAAAAATCTTAAAAAAAAAAAAGTGAAAGAAATTATAAATATATACAAAAATATAAAAGTCTATTTTTTAATGTTTCTTACTCTCTTTAAAAGGTTGTTAAAAGCAAAAATGGTATTATAAACGTGGAGTTCATAAATTTTGAAGTGAAACATGAAAACAAAAATACAAAAAAAAGGAGCAATTGGAAATCTATAATGTTAAGATTCTCACATTAAAAATAGAATATAAAATATTAATTCAAAGTGTCTCATAGGGACATCTGGGTGGCTCAGTCGGTTAAGCAACTGCTTCATCTCATGATCCCAGGGTCCTGAGATCAAGCCGCTCATTGGGATCTCTGCTCAGGGGTGAGCCTGCTTCTCCCTCTCCCTCTGCTGCTCTCCCTGCTTGTGCTCTCTCTCTCACTGTCAAATAAATAAAATACTTTTTTTAAAAAGTGTGCTATAATAAGTTAGATACATATTGAAGCTCTTAGATAACCATGAAATAAGTTAGAACTAAAAATATTCCTATAAGAGTTTGTCAGACTGGAGATATATACCTAGATCTAGATCTAGGTCTATGTACCCACCTAACTTATGTACCTATCTATCTATTTATCTGTCAGTCTAGAGAGAGGTGGTGAAGGGCACCCAGCTATATATAGCATACAGAGCTGTATTTTAAATGTAAAGGAACAGGTGGGTGAAAAGAAAAATGACAGAAAAGGGCACACCATTCATATGAAATATGATGAGGCTATATTAGCATTAGACAAAACAGATTTTAAGATAAAAATGTACTACCAGAGATATAAAAGTACATTTTATAAAGACAAAGGGTCAATTTGTCAAGAAGACATGTTCTAAATGTGTGTACATCTAATAACAGAGCTTGAAAATACATGAAGCAAAAATGGGCAGAATTAAAGGGAGAAACAGATAATGTACAATTATGTTGCAGATTTTAATACACGTTTCTGAGTAATTAATAAAACAAACACATAAAAACCAGTAAGGATATAGATTTGAATGACACTATCAATCAAATTGACTTAATTGACATATGTAGATTATTACACAACACAACTACAGAATATTCTTATTTTCAGGTATACATAAAACTTCCATTAAGTCATATCATATACTGCACCATGGAACAAACCTCAGTAAATTTGGAAGTATGTAAATCATATAGAAGACAATTAAAAGTCTCTTAAAAAACCCTCAAAGAAACCCCCAAAGAAATGGACACTTAATTCTAAATAATCCATGAGTTGAATATCACAAGGAAATTTTAAAAATGTGTTCATTTTAATTAATATGAAAACAAAATGTACATGTGAGGATGCTAGAACTACTTAGGCAGCTAGAAAAAGAAAAACAAATGAAAACTACAAAGAATAAAGTAAAGCATTAAAAATTAAGAGTGGTAATCATTTAAGTAGAAAATAGAAAAAATATAGACAATAAGCAATATGGCAGAAGTCGGTTCTTTGACAATAGTAATAAAATTCATAATCCCTAGGAATAACTGTTTATGAAAGTAAAATCAAAATCCATAAATTACCAATATCAGAAATGAGTAATGTCATCAAATGAAGACTCTACAAACATTAAAAGGGCAATAAAATGATATTCTAAACATTTAAGCCAAAAAATTAAGTGAATTAGATGAAATAAATTTCTTAAAGCCACAAATGTAACCGAAAGAAATAATAAATCAAAATATCCCTGTATGTGTTAGATAATGAATCTACAAAATAACAGAAATATAGAAATACAATCAAATAAAAAATTAGGCACTTATTTTCTTCAGAAAAGAAAGAACAGAAAAAGTTTTATAGAGAAGGAGACACAATAATCCATGAATACCATTTACATGAAAATTAAATATATCTTAACTAAAAAGTGTGATATAACAAAATTGGGAAGACAGGAAAGAGAGGATGAGTGAGTGCTATAGAAAACCAATACAAAAAAAAAAAAAAGAAAAAGAAAAAAGAAAACCAATACAAAATGTCCAAAATATAAACCAAAAAAATCAAGAAGTAGAAAGAAGCAGCAGTTATTTAGAAATATGTTAGAAATGAAAAAGAAACAGTTAAAATATTTTAAAGCAGTTACCTTTATGATGCAAGAAGACATTAAATTTATTAAAATTAAAATAATGTAACCTCATTATACTTAAAAGACATTAAAAAGTCTAAAGAAAAATCACATGTAATATAACTTAAAACTAGCCATTCTTCATATTGTTTTGGTATTGTATAATATCATGTAATAAACACATAAACAAAAAAATAAATATTTCACTAAGTTAGAAATGTGCTATATATGAAATTTGGCAAATTTTGTCAATTAAAATTATATCATGGATATTTTGTGAATTAAAATCATATCACAGATATTTTCCCATATTATTGACTATTCTTCAAAGCTAATATTTTTAATGATGATATAATTTTCTATTAAGAATATTCATTAAACATTTATGAATATTTAATATTACCAGAGAAACAGCAGTCTAAAAACAAGTATTAGCTGCCTGTTACTACTCCATTACTGTGGAACATTTAGGTTTACTTATTTTGTTATTGTTGTTATGATAATGCTTCAGTAAACATGTCTGCTGCCAGATAATATATATCTATTTACACCTATAATTATTCTTTAGTATATATTTCTAAGAGTGATTCTTGGAAGTAAAATTATACTTCAGACTTATGAATAATTTACAGTTTCTTGAAACATACTTGCAGATTGTCTCCTAGAAAAAGTGTATCGATTTACATTTTTATCAGTACTGTTTGCTTTACAAAATTATATCACACCATAACAATTCCATTATCTTCTAAAAGTATTTTTCAGTTTCATGGGGGAATAATTCTTTTATTAGTTTCCATTCTTTTAATTATTTATTAGATTGCAAAGTTTTCCCATATTAGTTATCTCCTCTGTTGATTTTTATTCTTTGCAGGGTTGACTTTATATCTTTTTATCTCACAACTACTTTTTTGGGGGGATTTGGGGGTTTATTTTGGTTTTCTGTTTTTTGTTTTTGTTTTTGTTTATTTGTTTGTTTTTGGTTTTTAGGTGAGGGAATAAAACAAAATGAAATCATATCCAGTTTCCAGTTCCGCATGGAAGGAGCTTGGAAGTCACCACTGTATCTTAATGAGTAAAAAGCCAAAGGACTGAAAATCGACAAATCTTTTGGGTCCCTAGAGGGGAGAGGACACAGGGTAGATAGCAGCCACCAAGACAGAACAGTCAGACAGGTGAATGCATGAAGACTTAGCTTACTAGAACACAGACACATAAAAGGAAACTGCCATGGGAGCCAGTGCCTGAGTAGGAATGCATGAACCGTGAATGATGAATTGCTGAAGGTTCAGTGTGGACAACTCTGAGAGTGAATAACCAGTGGGATCCAGTCCTAGGCAGGCCCCCACATAATGTGAGATTTACCTCATGGAGCTCAACCAGATTCTACAGTAAATAACAGAGGAAAAAATCCCCCTGGGTATCTGGCACTGGGAGGGGAAAGGAACTATTCTGAAATAAAACAGAGGACTCTTCTAAACAAAGCCTGTACTCAAGGAAAATGAGTTAACCAGAGTAAAATCTGCTGCAGTATTTTAGAGCCTGTGTGACCTAAGAAAAGGAAATACCCAAATCCAGCCCAGTCTTGCTATCCTGTCCTACCAAGGGCAGGGAGAACAAAACTGAGAAACATCTGAGCACAAGGCCACTAAAAGACTGAGAGTGAATTATAGAACTATGGAAGGCTTTTCTCACCTCCCACATCTCACAGCACATCACTAAAGCCTTTTAAAACAGTTCCTTTTACTTATTATGTCACATCTAGCTATCAAGAAAAAATCACAAGGCATACCAAAAGGCAAAAAAACCCCACAATTTTAAGGGACAGAACAGACATCAGAACCAGACATGGTAGGGATGTTGGAATTATGAGACCTAGAATGGAAAACAACAGGGATTAATATGCCAAGGGCTCTAATAAATAAAGTAGACAGGTGTAAAAACAGATGAGAAGTGCAAGCAGAGAGATGGAAAAACTAAGAAAGGACCAAGAAGAAAGTTTACATATTAAAACAAAAAAAGTAACAGAAATGAAGAATGCATTACATGGGCTTATTAGTAGATGACACAGCTAATGAAAGAATCTCTGTGCTAGAAGATACATCAATAGAATCCTCGAACCAAAAGGCAAAGAGAAGACCAAAAAAAAAGAGACAGCATTGTAGGACAACTAGAAAAGGTAAAATATTGAGAATACCAGAAGCAGAAGAGAGAGAAAAGAAGAGAAGAAATATTTAAAAGCAGATTGCCTGAGAATTTCCCCCAATTTATGTCAGACACTAAACCACAAAGCTAGGAAGCAGGTAAGATGAATGTCAAAGGGGGAAAGAAAAACTACACCAAGGCATATCATTTTCAAATAATGGAAAGTCAAAGATAAAATTCTGAAAGAAGCCAGAGAGAAAAAACACCTTATCTACAGAGCAACTAAAATAAGAATTACTCCTACTTCTCAGAAACCATGAGAGCATGAAGAGAGAGGAGTAAAATATTTAAAGTATTAAGAGGGAAAACCTACCAATCTGGAATTCTGTACCCTGTGAACACCCTTCAAAGTGAAGGAGAAACAAAGATTTTCTCATATGAACAAAAATTGAAGGAATATGTTGTCAGTAGACTAACCTTACAAAAAAGTTATAAAAAAACAAAAAAAAACTTTGGAGAGAAGGTAAATAACATAGGTCAGAAACTTGGATTTACATAAAGAAAGAACATCAAAGAAGGAATAAGGAAAGGTAAAATTTTAAAAATTATTTTCTTATTCCTAATTGATCTATCAGATATTAGTTTATACAAAATAATAATTCCTATATCAATTATGTCTGGTTTTGTATCTATTATATATATATGTATACACACACATATGTGCAATGATATAAGGGGCAGGAGGGAGAAATTAGGATAATTTTATTATAAGGTATTCACACTACCTGTGAGGTGGTGTACAGTGTTACTTGAAAGTGGACTTGGATTATTTATACATACATGTTCACACCCAAGTGAAACTACTTAAAAATGTAAAAAAGGAAGTATAACTGACATACTAAGAAAGGAAGGAAAATGAAATCTTAAAATGCTCCATCAATGCTGCAAAAGGCAGAAAAAGAGTGGAAGACAAAAAGAGAAAAAGAACGAGGGGAACAAATAAACAGTGACAAATGTGGTAGATATTAATCCACCTGTATCAGTAATCACTGTGGATGTCAGTGATTTAAATGCACCAATTAAAAGACAGAGGTTGTTAAGAGTAAATCAAAAACACATTCCAACTGTATACTGCCTATAAGAAATCTACTTTAAATATGAATACAAAACCACATATAGATTAAAAGTCAATGGCTGGAGAAAAAGTTACCATGCTAATGATAAACAAAAGTAAGCAGAGTGACTATATTAATTTCAGACACAGTAGACTTCAAATTAAGGAAATTTATCAGGAATAAAGAAGGGCATTATATAATGATAAAGAGTCCAATTCTCCTCCAAGAAGACATGAAAATTCTTAACAGGGATGTGTTTAAGGACAGAGTGTCCAACTATGTGAAGCAAAAACTTATAGAACCACAAAGGACAATAGATAAATCTACCATCATAGTTGGAGATTTCAACATCCCTCTCTCAGGAATGGAGAGATTCAGCAGCCAGAAAATCAGTATGGACATAGTTGACCTCAACAACGCCATCAATCAACTGGACTTAATTCACAATTATAGACTATTTGATCCAACAACAGGAGAATATACACTCTTCTCAAGCTTCCATGGAACATTCAACAGGTTACACTACATTCTGCCATAAATTACACCTTAACACATTTGAAAGAATAGAAATTATACAATGTATGTTCTTAGACCACAATGGAATTAAACTAGAAATCAATAACAGAAAAATTAATGGAAAAGTCCCCAAATATGTGGTGTTTAAACAAAATACTTCTATCCTTTCCACGCAAAGAGTCCCCTTTAATATTTCTTGCCAGACTGGTTTAATGGTCACAAAGTCTTTTACTTTTGTTTTTCTGGGAAACTATATTTTCTTCTATTCTGAATGATAGCCATACTGGATAGAGTATTCTTGGCTGCAGATTTTTCCCATTCAGCACTTTGAATATATCATGCCACTCTCTTCAGGCTTGCCAACATTCTGTTAAGAAATCTGCAGCCAAACTTATGGGTCTTAACTATAGAGAATAAACTGATGGTTACCAGAAGACAGGTGGGTGGGAGGATGGGTTAAATATGTGATGGGGATTAAGGAGTACACTTGTTGTGATGAGCACCAGGTGTTGTATGTAAGTGTTAAATCAGTAAATTGTACACCTGAAACTAATATTATACTGTATGCTAACTGGAATTTAAATAAAAACTTAAAAAACAAAACAATACACATCTAAATAACACATGGGTCAAAGAAGATATTTCAGGAGAAATTTTAAAATATTTTGAACTAGGGGCGCCTGGATCGCTCAGTGGGTTAAAGCCTCTGCCTTTGGCTCAGGTCATGATCCCAGGGTCCTGGGATCGAGCCCCCACATGGGACTCTCTGCTCAGCAGGGAGCCTGCTTCCTCCTCTCTCTCTCTCTCTCTCTGCCTGCCTCTCTGCCTACTTGTAATCTCTGTCTGTCAAATAAATAAATAAATAAATAAATAAATAAAATCTTTAAAAAAATTAAAATACTTTGAACTAAATGAAAATTAAAACACAATTTATCAAAATTTGTGGAATACGATGAAAGCAGAGCTTAGAATGAAACTTACAGTCTTTAATGTATGTATTAGAAAAGATGAAAGATCTAAAATCAATATTTCCATTTTATGTAATCAGAAAAAGAAATGAAAATTCAACCCATATTCAACAACAGAATAAAAATTGGAGCAGAGATCAATGAAATGGAAAATAGAAAATCAATAAAGAAAAGCAAAGAAAACAGAAAATAATTTTTGTAAAGATCAATGAATCTCTAAGCAGGCTAACCAAAAAGGTCGGGGGGGGGACACATATTACTAATAACAGAAATGAAAAAGGATATTATCACCACAGATCCTGACATTAAAAAAGACACCAAGGGAATAGTATGAACAACTCTTTGCCCACAAATAAGATAATCTAGATGAAACAGACCAATTCCTAGAAGGAGACAAGCTCCCAAACTCATACAAGAAGAAATAGACTATCTAAATAGGCCAATATTTATCATTGAAATTGAATCAGTAATTAATAACATTCTAAAACAGAAAGCACGAGGACCACGTGGGTTTACTGGTAAATTTGACCAAACATTTAATGAAGAAATTATACCAATTCTCGACAATCTCTCTCAGAGGACAGAAACAAAGAGGATATTTCTTAATTCATTCAATGAAGTCAGCATTATTCTTATACCAAAACCAGATAAATGCATTACATGAAAAGAAAACTACCTACCAGTATCTCCAATAAATAGATGCAACGAAATTATTAGCAAACTGAATCTTAAAAAGCATAATATTAATTATATACCATGACTGAGTGGGATTTATCTCTGGCATGCAAGACCGATACTACGTTCCAAAGTGAATTAATGTAATTCATCACATCAAAAGATTTTGAAAAATCACATGATCATATCAATAGAAGCAGAAAAAGCATTTGATAAAATCCAAAAGCTATTCATGATAAAAAAAAAAAAAACCTCTCAGTAAACTAGAAATAGAGGGGCACTTTCTCAACTTGATAAAATCTGTCTACAAAATACCCACAGCTAACATACTTAATGGTGTGAAACTCAACGCTCTCCCGTAAGATCACATACAAGGCAAGAATGTCCACTCTCACCAGTTCCTCCTAGCATCATACTGGAAATTCTAGTTAATGCAATAAGTCAAAAAAAGCAAGTAAATTATATGTGTATTGGGAAGGAAAACATAAACTGTCTTTGTTTACAAATGACATGATTATATATGTACAAAATCTGAAGAACTACAAAAGCCTCCTGAAATAATGTGATTAGAAGAAGGTTGTAGAACCAAATTAATGTACAAAAGTCAATTGCTTTCCTACATATCAATAATGAACAAGTGGAATTTGAAATTAAAAACATAATATCCCCAAAAATGAAATACTTAGGTATAAATCTAATAAAATATGTAGAATATCTATATGAGGAAAACTGTAAAATTCTGATCAACAAAATAAAAAAGAGCTACATAAATACACGTTAATAGGTAGAAAAACTTACTATTGTCGAGATGCCAGTTTTCTAAAATTGATCTATAGATTCAATGTAATGTCAGTCAAAATACCACCAAGTTATTTCTTGGATATTGAAAAACTATTCTAAGGTTTACATAAAGAGTTAAAAGACCCAGAATAGCCAATACAGTATTGAAGGAGAAGAATAAAGTTGGAGGATTAACATTACCCAACTTAAACACTTACTCTAAATCTATAGGAGTCAAAAGAGTATGGTATCAGCCAACAATCAGATAAACAGATCAATGGAAGAGAAGAGAGAATCCAGAAATAGACCCCTATGAATAGAATCATCTGATCTTGACAAAGGAGCAAAGGCAATAAAAGGAAGCAAAGACAGTCTCTTCAACAAATGGTGCTGGAACAACTGATGTCTGCATATAAAAAAAAAATTAATCTAGACCCAGACCCTTCACAAAAATTAACTCAAAATGGATCATATATCTAAACATAAAATGAAAACTAGAAAATTCCTAGAAGATAACCAAGGAGAAAACCTAGATGCCCTTGAGCTTGATGATGAGCATTTATTTTAAGATTTATTTATTTATTTCAGAGAGAGAAAGACCTGGGAGAGGGGCAGAAGCAGAGGGGAAGGAAGAGAGAGAATCTCAAGCAGACTCTCTGCTGAGTGTGGAGCCCAGTGCAGGGCTTGATCTCATGACCCTGAGATCATGACCTGAGCTGAAATCAATAATTGGACACTTAACTGACTGAGCCACCCAGGCACCCCATGGTGATGACTTTTATATAAATGATCAATAACTGATAAGCTGTACTTTGTTAAACTAAAAATCTTCTCTACAAAAGACAGTATCAACGTAATGAGAAGACAAGCCACAGACTAGAAGAAAAAATTTGCAAAAGACACAAGTAATAGAGGATTGTTATTCAAAATACACAATGAACTCTTAAAACTCAACAATACGAAAACAACTGTTTTAAAAAAACAGGCCAAAGACTTTACTTGATGTCTCAGGAAAGAAGATACACAGATGGCAATAAGTACATAAAAAGATGCTCCAAATCATACATCATTAGGAAAATGCAAATTGAAACAGTAATGATATACAACCACATACCAATTAGAATGGCCAAAATCCAGAACACAAACAACATCAAATGCTCATAAGGATATGGAGCAACAGGAACTCTCATTCATTGCTGGTGGGATACATAATAATGTAGCCATTTTGGAAGACAGTTTGGTGGTTTTTTGAAAGCTAAACATACCCTTATGATACATTCCATCAGTCACACTCCCTAGCATTTCTCCAAAGGAGCTAAAGATTTATGGCCACACAAAACCTGCACATAGATGCTTATAACAGCTTTGTTCATAATTGTCAAAACTTGGAAGCAACCAAGATGACCTTTAATATGTGGATGAATAAATAAACTGTGGTACATTCAAATAGTGAAATATTATTCATTGTCAAAAACAAATGAGCTATCAAGTTGGGAAAAGATACAGAGGAAACTTAAATGCACATTACTAAGTGAAAGAAGCCAATCTGTAAAGGCTCCATAATGTATTACTCTAACTATATAACGTTCTGGAAAAGACAAAACTGTGGAGACAATAAAAAGATCACTGGATGTCAGGATGGGTAGGAAGAAAGATAAAAAAGCAGGACACAGAGGATTTTTAGGAGACTGAAAATACTCTATGATATTATAATGATGATATCATCTTACATTTATCCAAAACCAAAGAATGTATAACACCAAAAATGGAGCCCAAGGACTGTGGGTGGTTATGATGAGTTAATGTAGACTCTTCCTTGGTAAGAAAATGTACCATTCTGGTGAGAAGTTTTGATAATGTGGAGACTATGTATGTGTGGGAGCAAAATATATATGAAAAATCACTGTACCTCCCTCTTAATTTTGTTGTAAAACTAAAACTGCTCCAAAAAATAGCTTTAAAAAATAAGTAACAAAAAATAAAGCCTCATATTTAGTTTTTAGGAAAAATACTGGCAAAAATCACTTTATATTTTAATTTTTGTAGCAGGAAAATACCAAGTAGTCATGTTCTTTTTGCTGATCACAATCATCTATGTTTTTCATAGCTTTGAAAATAAAGTAGCCTACAAAACCATAAGAAATCCAAGTTCTTATATAGTTTTACTTACCTCAGCTGATAACATTTCGAATGACCAGTTTTTACAGTGCTCATTCATTGCTTATCTAATTTTATAAGCAATATTTCATAAATTATGAAACTAATTCAAGAATGAAGTCATTAAGTGTATTTTTTAAAACATTCTTTTATTTATTCATTTAACAAAGAAAGAGAGAGAGAAAAGCAAGGGGAGCACTAAGCAGAGGGAGAGGGAGAAGCAATGTGGGACTTGATCCCAGGACCCTAGGATCACGACCTGAGCCGAAGGCAGATGCTCAACTGACTGAGCCACCTGGGCGCCCCCATTAAGCGTATTTTATAGAGGAAAATGGGGATTACAAGTTTCATAGCCCAAGAAAGGTTGTCTTTTCTTAGGTACCCTGAACAGAATGGAGCACACTATAACAAACACATTTTTTTTTTGGACTTTTCCCTCTTAGTTATGAAACAGTTTTAATAAAAAATTCTCTTTCTTTTTTTAAAAGATTTTATTTACTTATTTGACACAGAGAGAGAGATCACAAGTAGGCAGAGAGGCCGCCAGCGGTGGGGGGGGGGGGTGGAATGCGGGGGAAGCAGGCTCCCTGCTGAGCAGAGAACCCAATGAGGGGCTCGATCCCAGGACGCTGAGATCATGACCTGAGTCAAAGGCAGAGGCTTAACCCACAGAACCACCCAGGTGCCCCAAAATTCTCCTTTCTTAAAAGAGAAACTTGTAGTTTCTAATTTGCTTTTTAAAAAAAAAAAAAGCTGTTTTGGGGTACCTGGGTGACACAGTTGGTGAAGTGTCAGACTCTTGGTTTCAGATCAGGTCGTGATCTCAGCATCATGAGATAGAGCCCTGTGTGGCTCAGTGCTAAGCACCAAGTCGGCTAAAGTCTCTCTCTCCATCTTTCTCTGCCCCTCCCTGCATCAGGTTTGCTCTCTCTCTCTCTCTTTCTCTCTCAAATAAATAAATAAATCTTACCAAAAAAAAAAAAAAAAAAAGAGGCTGTTTCTGTGGTCCATGCTTCCTCATGGAAGCATGGTATACAGGATTCAGTGCTTTAGTTTATATTATATAATTAGGCCTTTCTTTTATTAGAATATAATTCTAAGATAACAGATATCTTCCCTGCCTTGTTTACTGCTATGGTCCTAACGATAAAAATATTTCTGCCTCATAATAAGGGCTTAATATCGAAGGATGAACAAATTACTCTTGAACCCGGTATATTAGCCATCATGTCTTTTCAATCATCTTTGAAATGCTTCCAGAATTAGTAAGGAAACATTTTTTTTTCATTCATCAGATCACAGCTGAACAAAAGGAGAGACAGAATTAATCTCCATGGGAGTTTCACTATGATCTTGACATGAAAGACATGGCCTAAGTGAAGGCAGAATCCTGAAAAGTCAAATGCATGTTCTCTTTCAGGGCTCTTCATTCCCCAACTTAAATAATTTACATGCAAATAATTTTGAAGCTGAGGAATGAGTATGTTGTACTATAAATACATATGCACTTTATTGTATACAAATATACATATTTAATACATATATATTTAATACACATATATTCAATACATATATTTATATATAATACATATATACATATACATATATACATACAAAGTGCATATGCACTTTATTTTTTCCTCTATTTCTGTTTATGTTTGAAATTTTTGTATATATTTTGTAATTATATATAATATCTATATTCTATAAATTTTTAAAAAACATTCAAGTTCCTGCTGAGTCTTCCCAGTAAGTAGTTGATAATTTAAACTTAGGTGTTCATTTATAGTTGCAAAGGTTAGATTTTTGAGAAGTGTATATTATTTTAATTATAATAAGGGAGAAAATATGAGAAACTTCAGATACAAATGATATAATGGTTAAGTTTTATATATCCTGATAGGTGAATGAGGATGATACATTAGTAGGGGGCAGATAGTAGCACACATATGGATGCCTTAGCAAACTACACTAATGCTAGCTACTTGCAAGAAGTGATTTCTCTTCTCAGATGAATTATACAATGAAGCCCAATCCTCTGGGGGAATACAGCCTTGCACCTTTGGCTTGGCAGAACAGAACATGACCAATGATCAGCTTTCACTCACCCCATGGCCAACAGTAGCCTTTGTAGAGTGCACAAACTTCATCACTTCATACCTACACACAGCAGCTAGGGGAGCCATTTCTGTCATCTTCCAAATCCCAGAACAGCCGCCTATTCTGCCTACTCAAAAAAACGTCATCCTGGATAGTGTAAAATACAACTACCCAGCAACATAAGGCAAATACATAATTAGTGCTGGCTAACCAGGCTAAACAGAAGTCATCCCTTTGCTGAATTTATAACCTTGCTCCTGCCTCCATGATAGAATGCTGTCTGAAAATAAATTCAGCGGCAGTTCATTAAATGCTCCAAAAAATGTAGATGTAATGTTTCCTTAAGTTGAGGTTTTCTCTTTATTGCAGATGTATTCATAATTATTTTGACTAACAGGAAGGGAATCCCAGAACTTGCACACTGTCCTTCCTTCTAGTTCCAACAAGGTGACACCACATGACTAATTTCACTGTTCCTCTGGGCAAAAGAATGGGGCTGGAGCTCGATGGTTTGGATGAGTGAATAATGAAAGTGACATTTCTACTGAGCTTTGAGAGCTGGCACTCTTTAAAGTACTGTAGACCCAGGAGACTTTCCAGCTACTGGGTGTTTCTTAGTTCCTCAGAGGTCACCTGTGGTCCATGGCAGGAAGACAGACAATCACTTGAACAGCATTTACCAAACTCCTCCCAAGCACCAGGGCTCAAAGTTGAGCTCCTCAGTTCTTTCACACAGATTTCAATTACTACCTTCTTTTATGTAAAAGAATGTGAAATGGCACAGTATTTGAAGAGTACAATAACATATAATACTTCGTGGGGATTCTTAGGCACAAATTTTCTACAAAATGGTGTCTAGTAACTCATTTGTTTCTAACAAAATAGAAGTCATCTATTTTTAGCAACATGACTGACTACAGCATGAGTCCCTGAAAGGTGAACTCCACTTATGTTTCATGTATATGCGCGCTGCAAAGTCCCGGAAGGTGTACCCACAAGTCAATGTGAAAATGTGAAACACCAGGCAGTAAAGTCTTGCTTTGGAATCAAATGGAGTTCATATAATCTACTGAATGAAAGGCAAGCCAGATATTTTTAAGCTAATGTTATCATATATACATATGTGGGATCTATAAACAGATATACACACAAAAGTTAACAGTCATGATACAGTATTTAAATACGACTTGAGAGGAAAACAAACAAAAAATGAACATCCAAACAAAAACAAGCCCCCCAAACTGCCAAATACCCTCAATTTTAAGTGGAATTAAAGTCCACAGAAAAAAGATACTTAACAAAAAAGAGGAAATTGATTTTAATTCGTATCGAATTTATTTACAGAAATGAAGGATGTTGGCAGAAATTTGATATCAGTAGACCTCTAGTGGTTAATGGAGTAACTGGTGATTTTACTATTTTCCATTACTCTTTCAGCATGAAAGAGTGTTCAAGTGTTGCAGGATATTACCTTCAATGGCAACAGGGTAAACAGTAACAAATGTCTGTTCATATCTCCAGAAAAGCAAAATAATTAAAAAAAAAAAAACAAACTAACTTCAAAGTAGGTTGGCCACAAACTATCACATAAAAATATTCTGTTATTTTTACACTTGAAAAATGCCTTTATAGGTTTTTAAATCCAGAGGTTTACCTTTCTGATTATAAAATAATTTCTAAGAAAAGGGAAATTCAATGCACCTATGTGTTATTTCTTTTCATCTCAGATAATTAAAATGTTACCATTTTCTTGAGTCAAGGTGCTTTAGTCTACATTTAAATCTGTGAGCTATGAATACATGATTTTACTTGCAAGGAATACAATAAATAACATGATTTTTCTTTATCTTAAAATGAAATCAGTGTCAGTTTTGAACGATGGTGGACATAAACCTCTCAGCATTGGTCAGGCCACAGAAAATCGCATTAGGTGGTTGTAAACTTCTAGTCAAAAGTGAAAAGTCTCAGGTGAAGTTAATTTCCTTCTCTCAAATTAAGTCATTCTTGTTAATGATGGTGTGTCCCTGATTAATGGACAATTGGTAAAATGCAAAGGTTGTCTTCAAGCAGCAGCATTCTTTAGGTGACACTAGATGTTGTAACTTTAGAAAGACTCCCAGGAGCCAATGGCACACACCTGCAATGACATCACTTTAACAAAAAAAATTACTTCCCACAAGAATGTGTTCCTTCATTACATATTATCAAATAATATGTGTAATCAAATAAGTGATAATATGTATAATTTGATAATTGTGTATCAAATAAGTGTAGGAGAAGATAAACCATTTAGTAAGTTGTGGTCAAGCAAAATATGCATACAAAATAACAAGCCAGTATGAAAGCAATTACTCACACAGGATCAAAATAGATAGCATCTTTTGATCTGGAGGAGAATTTCTGAAATGCCTAGTGATCCGTATAAAAGAACATAGGTAAAAAAAAATAGAGCTTCCCTATGACCCTGCAATTGCACTCCTGGGTATTTACCCCAAAGATACAGATGTAGTGAAAAGAAGGGCCATCTGTGCCCCAATGTTTATAGCAGCAATGGCCATGGTCGCCAAACTGTGGAAAGAACCGAGATGCCCTTCAACGGACGAATAGATAAGGAAGATGTGGCCCATATACATTATGGAGTATTATGCCTCCATCAGAAAGGATGAATACCCAACTTTTGTATCAACATGGACGGGACTGGAAGAGATTATGCTGAGTGAAATAAGTCAAGCAAAGAGAGTCAATTATCATATGGTTTCACTTACTTGTGGAGCATAACAAATAACATGGAGGACATAGAGAGATGGAGAGGAGAAGGGAGTTGAAGGAAATTGGAAGGGGAGATGAACCATGAGAGACTATAGCCTCTGAAAAACAATGTGAGGGTTTTGAAGAGGTGGGGGGTGGGAGGTTGGGGGAGCCAGATGGTGGGTATTATGGAGGGCACATATGGCATGGAGCACTGGATATGGTACATAAACAATGAATTCTGTTATGCTGAAAAGAAATTTTTTAAAAAAATGGACCTGCTTTCCAATTTCCTAAGGCATTAGAAAAGGAAGGACGTTGCTCAGGATGATAAATTTAAGGTAAATGAAAATACCCTAGAAATGTTCACTTCTAAGCTCTGCCTCAAATTTAATGATGATTACTGTTGACATCTGTATTCTATGGAGAACTGGTTTAAATCGACATGGTCACCAACTCAAATGTACAAAAAGGGGGCATTTTCCTTTTTAGCTGAATTAACTTTATTTGTCCCATTCCTGGTCAGGGAGGGAAATTTATGCCACATGAAGGATGTTCAGTCCTTTCCAGTGAAAATTCAGTCTTGCTTGTGGAACTACCCTCTCTTGTAAATTTGTCAGGATTTTAACCACCAGCACTCCTTTCCCTTCTCCCTAGGGATCTCAGTGATCATGAGATCATGATCATGTCTCAGTGACATGAAGGAAGGAAGGAAGGGTGAGAAAGAAAAGGAGACCAATGTATTGTGTCTTCACTGTCCTCCATGGAAGAGTAACCTTCTCATCAAATGCCTATCCTTGTGGAATCTGCTGATGATGACCATGAGTCTGCCAGCTTCCAAATGGTAGATTTGGGGCTTGGTCCTCTCAACCTTGGGCATTCTTCGGAATCATCAGACCTCACAGTTGCTCCTTCCTGACACCTTACCCCATGCTAACCAGTGTGTCTGTGAGATTTTCCTTAGCCCTCATGTTATGGCTACTGTGCTCTCCAGATGCCATGTTGGACACAGGGCATCTCTTTCTGAGGTTTGCAGTCTTCCTAACCATACCCTGGGTACAGAGTCCAGTTGTCTTATCCTTCAAGCGTATTCCAGTTACTCTGCTGCCCTGGCCATGGCCAGTAGACTTTTCCCAGAGAACCATGTGGCTCATCTCTCTAAATTGCACTTTCCCACATGGAGTAGGAAGTCTAACTTCTTTGGGGAGGAAAAAAGTTCTTATTATGCATTCTTGTCCTTTCTGCAATTTATTCATCCAGGCCTCTAGGCTTTTGCTCCTATTTAAAACCAATTTCTTAGAATTCTATTCTATGCTTGGATCTTGCCAGTGAAAGCCATGGTTTTAAAAAGGCACATCCATGCTATCAGTTTTAAAATATCTACTTAAGTACTCAGAAGCCAAACAATTGATTCTTTATTCTTTCCATAACATGCTTACCCTAAGGGCAGTTCATTTGAAAAGACCTGGACTCTGCTTGAAAGGAGATGTGACGAGCAGAAGTAAAAGGATTTGAAAAACGAAGTACACGTAGTTTAACATCAAAATATGGCCCCATTATACCTAACAGTTTATAAAGCACATGGCTTTTGTACACGCAAGTGCTTCTGCCTGAGGTGCTCTTGGGCTTTTCTTTACCTGAAACAGGTTTTCACCTTCTGGATCTACATCACTGTTTCTTAGAGACATTCCCAGCTCTCCCATGGCCAGGTTAAATAAATGCCACTGCTATCCTCTCTCATGAGTCTCCTTCCATTCATAGCGTTTGTCACAATTTGTAATCACAAATTTGGTCTTCTGTCTCCACCCTACTAGACTATATGTCAACGTTAATAGCGTAGACCTTTTTTATGTTTTGCACACTGCTGAATTCCAAGCACCATATATAGTTCTGGCATATAGTAGGTAGTCAATATATATTCGTTGTAAATGGCCATCTTATGTTACTGGTTCCTGTCATCGATTCCGTGAGGATAATAAGGCAAATACTACCTTAAAATGGAGGACCCTTAGGTTAATATATGTGAAATAGAATGCATCCAGATACATTATCTCATAGAACTGGGATCTACGCTTTGGTCCTGTGAACCTTGGCCCACTGCTGCCCATTGTACCACTCCCTTGTCCACCGTCATCTTTCATAATGGCTTGGAATCTTATTTATAAAGAATTCTTAGTAAACACTTGTTTAACAAGGTAAAACATTGTTTTTAGTAACAAAAAAAGCAGCATGATTTAATGGAAAGAAAACAAAAGACAGGGTTCGATTTTGAAATGAGAATAATATATGACCTAAGAGACCACTGTGATTATTAAACTGAATGACATTATTATAACATCACCACGATGGGGTAAGAAACATTTTCAAAAGAAAGTCAAAATACCTAGTGTATCTGGAACTTATTTATAGAAGTTTCATTTCCAGAATAACATTTTATAGTCTCCCTTCTAAGAAAATATGAAGTGATCCTTAGCTATAGATACAAATGCAAAAGCTGGACCATTTACAGATTGGCCAGCAGACAAGCCCTATGAACATGCAGGGACATTTACAATCACTAGACAAAAAAAAACACCCAAGTGGGGTGCCTGGGTGGCTCAGTGGGTGGGTCTGCTGCCTTTGGCTCAGGTCATGGTCTTGGGGTCCTGGAATCAAGTCCTGCATCGGGCTCTGTGCTCAGCGGAAAGCCTGCTTCCCCCTCTCTCTCTGCCTGCTTATGAACTCTCTCTCTGTGTCAAATAAATAAATAAAATCTTTTTAAAAAATACACCCAAGTGGTAACTGGTTCTATTATTAACCTTCAGTGCACTCAATATAAGTTCTCAAAGCCACAATATTTCACGAGAATTTAATAACCTTTATGGGTCTAGTGTGTTATTTTCACAAATGCAAGTGATTTCAATTTATAATATTAAAGGCCTTCTTTTACAGTTTGATGTTTTATTTTTAAAGTTTATTCACATTTGGGTACAGTTGAATATACCATCATTATATAAATTTACCTAACTGGGGGCGCCTGGGTGGCTCAGTGGGTTAGGCCTCTGCTTTCAGCTCGGGTCATGATCTCAGGGGTCCTGGGATCGAGTCCCGCATCGGGCTCTCTGCTCAGCAGGGAGCCTGCTTCCTCCTCTCTCTCTCTCTGCCTGCCTCTCTGACTACTTGTGATCTCTGTCAAAAAAAAAATGAACGGATTCTTTAAAAAAAAAAAAAATTTACCTAACTGAATCTGGATAATTTCCACATTTTGTACCCTTTAACATTCTTTCAAAAATGTCTTTTTTTTTAAAGATTTTATTTATTTATTTGACAGAGAGAGAGATGACAAGTAGGCAGAGAGGCAGACGGGGGGGGGGGAAGCAGGCTCCCCACTGAGCAGAGAGCCCGACGTGGGGCTCGATCCCAGGACCCTGAGACCATGACCCGAGCCGAAGGCAGAGGCTTTAACCCACTGAGCCACCCAGGCGCCCCTCAAAAATGTCTTTATTAGGGGTTCCTGGGTGGCTCAGTCGTTAAGCATCTGCCTTTGGCTCAGGTCATGATCCCAGGGTCCTGGGATGGAGCCCCACATGAGGCTCCCTGCTCCGTGGGAAGCCTGCTTCTCCCTCTCCCACTTCCCCTGTTTGTGTTCCCTCTCTTGCTGTCTTTATGTGTTAAATAAATAAAATCTTTTTTTTTAAGTCTTTATTAGATTAACATTAGTATTATGGCTATAAAGTGTGTTATTTTAAGACATGTACCTTGTATGATTGATATTTCAAAATAGCCTATTCATCTAGATGCTTTCTGTAGGAAAATGGTACTCCTCATCAGACAGTGTACACCTAATTGTTGCTCACACAAAGCAAAACTGAAATGTTACCCCCCCCAAAAGCTTATAAGATAAATCATTATTGGCATGAGTGGATGGTCATGAATGAGTAATGTTTTTTTCCCCTTCTGCCAAAGCTAGGTCTTATTATTTAGAATAAAGAACAGTAAAGTAAAATGAGAAGCTCTGAAATAATGAATGCAGTAAAGGAGGTCAATCATAATTTCTTATTGTATTTCCAACAAGGGCAGAATAGGGGGAAATGAAAGAAATTGTCAAAAGTCAGTTACATATTTAACAGATAAAAGAAAATATGAATTTTAAACACAGGGCAATTATTGTCAAGGGGTATTATTAAAATAAACAGATTTTAAGTTTGCTACTTCTCTTTTAGAAAGCTAGATGAAACCACGAAATTTCAGTGGCTAGAAATAATATTTTAATTTTTTTAATACAATCCAGAAACAAGATACATCATGAAAATAGGAAAGTATGGGGAAAACATCTACAAGTAGCTATTGTAGGCAGTTAAAAAAAGCATAAGCGAGACTAAAATATGAACCAGAATATTAATTCCCTGTTCAGAAATAAGAACATGATGGCATAGTTGAGCATGTATGGCATAAAATAATGTGTGTAAGCAAGCATAGGTTACAGAACATAATAAACGCAATGGTTATAATGGGCTTGTATTCTGCCTTCGGTTCGGGTCATGATCCCAGGGTCCTGGGTTCAAGACCAGCATTGGGCTCTCTGCTCAGCGGGGAGCCTGCTTTCCCCTCTCTCTCTGCCTGCCTCTCTGCCTACTTGTGTTCTCTGTCAAATAAATAAATAAAATCTTAAAAAAAAAAAAAAAAAGAAGAAGAAGAAGAAGTGGGCTTGTAGCCACTTAGAAACTTATCTTTAAAGACATAAGCTCCAGGTCTAGAACGTCTGTGTTCCAATCCTGTTTCTACCACTCTGCAGTTGGGTGATGACAGACTAGTTATTTAGCCTCATTGAACTCATCTATGTGACAAGAAGAGTAACAGTTTGTACCTCATAGGACTGTTGTGAAAATCTGTAAAGTTAATTCCTAGGGCAGAGCCTGCCATTCAGTAAGCAATCAAGACAGTTCTCGTCATCACCTATCCTCACTTTCTGTTGGAAATACCTTACAACAATTTGATTTTAGATGGTTAAATTCAGATGAGATGTTTTTCATCAATTCAAAAATAGAATAATGCACATCACATTTTAGATAAACAAACTGCTGATACTGTTGACATGCGTTAAGTAAGTATGTTCTCACTGAGCCCAATTTAGAACCATGGCATCACTGTTCAGTGCACTAACCTCCCTGCACCTATAATGCTAATCTGATTTTTCTTGATTGCTTTATCATAGATTTGAATAAAGGCAGAGCTAAGCAGTGATGAGTTGTACTTTTTTACTCTGTATGATGATAGAATGGATTCTCCAAGATGTTATTATGCAGTAGCAATAATGATATGTTAGTGAAATAAATCCCCAGACTGAGAGATGTGCTGATTGATACTTGACTGCCAAAAATCTCAACGTTTCTGAAATGTATATAGACATTTAAGGTTGTCAAAGCTTCAATGATGTTGCTGTTAAAGGAAATCCTAAGAACCCTCCAGTACCTCAGGAGCTCAGGATAAATTTTGTGAAAAGTGCTTGAAGGAAGATGATAATCATAATTGTCAAAAGTACTAAAACTAACTCCTTTTCCCTCCCTCCATCTCCCTCTCTCTCGCGTCCTTTACACACACACACACACACACATACACACACACACACACACACACACACATTCCCCCCCGCCCTGTTCTTTCTCTCTCTACATACATGCACAGCCACTCATACATATGTATGTACATACTATATACATATATTCAGGAAGGAATAAGGGATAAGAGTTCTTAAGCATGATGTTCATAAAGAAGAGGGAGAAAAAAGGGGAGAAATAATTTCATATATTGGTAATTCCTACCAGCCTTTGTGTTGACTGCAGTTTCTTGCCAAAAGCATGGAAGATTGGCAGCAAAAACAAGACAGAAAATTACTGGAAGATTCTTGCAGTCAAGATTGGAGGGGAAGTGGGAAGTATGCTCCTTCAGTAATCACCCTGGTTTCCTAAGTTCTCACTCTCTCTCTCTCTCTCTCTATATATATATATATACCTACCTACCTTGGAATTAAAATGGCTGAAACTAACATTACACTGTATGTTAACTAACTGGAATTGAAATAAAAACTAAAAAACAATAAATGAAATGGCTCTTTAAAGATAGGAAGGGCCAGCTGGAGGAAGGACGAGGGTTTCTCCATCATTCTTTAATCCCTTCCTCTAGCCTGAGGAAACACTTAAAACAGTTTAAGGACATATAGAAAATGGTGGAGGGGCACCTGGGTGGCTCAGTCAGTTAAGCATCTGACTCTTGATTTCAGATCATGATCTCAGGGTGGTGAGATTGAGCCCCAAGTCAGGTTCTGTGTTTAATGGGGCGTCTTCTTGAGATTGTTTCTCTCCCTCTCCCTCTGCACCCCCCTCACACACTCCATCTCTAAAATAAATAAATATTTAAAGAAAAAAAAAAGAAAGGAAATGGCAGAGTCCCATTTATTTTTTTAAAGGAAGTGTTTTGTTAGGATGAAAACAAAAGAAAGTGTTATAGACGAGAAAGGGAACCTAAAAGGGTGAACACTCAGAGTTTTCTAGAGCTAGAATGAATTTTAGAGGGTATCTGAGGTTCCCATTTACAGATATAAAAAGGTTGCCCAAAGATTTTAATTTTAAGTAGTCACTGGAAGATCTGGGATAAGAAATCAGGTGTCAAGGGGCACCTGGGTAGCTCAGTGGGTTAAGCCTCTGCCTTCGGCTCAGGTCATGATCCCAGGGTCCTGGGATCAAGCCCCACATCGGGCTCTCTGCTCAGCGGGGGGCCTGCTTCCTCCTCTCTCTCTCTGCCTGCCTCTCTGCCTACGAATGATTTCTGTCTGTCAAATAAATAAATAAAAATCTTTAAAAAAAAGAAAAAAGAAATCAGATGTCAAGATGTAAACTTAAGAGTTTCTCCCTGATGCCCAGTTAATGAATTCACTTTAGGATCTCAAAGCTACTTTATTGTTCCATTGCTCCTCAGTGGGTTGAGAAGTAGATAACAGAGACAGCTATAGGCCTCTGAAACCCCAAAGTGAGACGTGAAAAGGACAGAAGATTCATTCATGGGCAAGGAAATCAACTGCCATCTAATGTTTGGCAAGAAAGACTGAGTTGAAGAGTTGAGGGCACTTCCATCTCAGAAACAAGCAGATGGGGAGGAAATTTCAAACACTTCTTTAATTCAAAAACTACATTCTGTGATATGTCAAACACCGTTGTTGGCTCCAAAGGCCGGGAGCACGGATGCAGATGATACAGTTTCCTGCCTGCAGGCTTCTCAGTCAAAAAAGTGAGAGTGATAAGAAAACAATTAAACTATAAATATGTAATGAATACAATGAAATATCCTTTCAACTGTTTTCTTCAATATCCTCTGATTATTCTTTCCCTTTATGAACCTATCATCTAATTATGACCTTTGTAAACCTAGTAAATAATGATTTTTATGGTCAATTTAGCACCATTTTGTAACTGCTTTATCTCTCTGTACAACTCTTATGAAACACCAGCTTCAAAGCCCCGAAATTATTCAACCCTGAAATTATTTTTAGCCAAAGACTAAAGCTGTTTCTTTTCTTTTTCTTTTTCTTTTTTTTTTTTTTTTTTTTAAGTAATAGCTGGCTGACCCACAGGAGCCACAAGAAAGTTGTAAAGAAACACAGCATGGTGTTGACTTTACAGTGATGGTTTATAAAGGTTAGCCAGGTGGCAGTAAAAACAAACAAAAATTTAGAAAAAAAAACCTACTTAGGCTTTCAAATTGGTAAAATTCAAGTGGTTCTGATTCTATAAGAGACCTGGATACATAAATTTATAGGTTCAAAGTTGATTTGAATAAATGCTCAAAAGATATATATTTTCTAACATCTCTTTGGTGTCATGTGTATTCTTAGCTTATTTATGCATTCATTATCAGACAAACAAAACTCAATATTTAAGGACTAAAGGGTCTAGTCTTTGCTACTTCATCCTAACAGAATTTTGGCGTCTCCTGGAGGTACTAAAAAATTGCATGTTGGATCCATGTAATCATTCATGGACCAGTGAACACTGTCATAAAGGTCATGACAAAGCACAAGTAAAATACTTCAAAACAAAGAACTAACCCAGAAGTAAAATTCCAAATTAATCTGATATCCTTCACTGATCAGATTAGACTCTCCAAGTCAGGACTGGAACCTAGCCAATTTCCCTTAATTTTCCAGAGGTCCAGGAACTTGGCAGCTAAGACTGGATTGGTGTCTGGAGTTTGCAAGCTTTAGGCTGAAATCAATAAGTTAAATTTCTAAACAAGCACTCACTTATTTGAAAAGCCATATATATGAGTAAAATATCAAGAAGCAGAATTTTAATTCAAGAGAAAAGTAAACTTTCAGATATTGTCACCCTAATTACAAGAAAATATTCCCTACAAAAGTATTTAAAGTAAATGCATAACTAAGCATCTTTTTGCCATAATTAATGTTTCACATGTAAGCCAAATTGTTATTTCTTCTTCTGCTTTTAGAAACAGAGTAACTGCCTAAAAGCAATTTAAAATGATCAAATACACACACACAAGCATACATAATATTACAAAAGAATCTAGCAATCAAAATTTCCTCCAATTCATAGACATAGTCCATCTAATTATCTATCTTCTTCATAGCACTTATAAAGATGCTTTCTATTTCTGACAATTATGAGACAATTACTTACAGAGGAATTGCCATGAAGAGAAAACTTTCTTAAAACTTGATTGATATAACTACCTCAACCCAGAATAATTAATTAAATAAGTTTATCATGTAAATTATTTTTAAATTTGGCATTAAAACAATCTGAATTAAGAGTAAGTGCCATCATTGTGTCACTCTTAGGTATTTTAAGTCCAGAAGTGCATGCAACTTAAAAATTGGGAATTAACACCAGTAAGAACAGAATCAATTTGGGAAGTCAAATATTTTATTACATTTATGTAAAAAAAAAATCTTTCTAATTATTTTTTTCTCTATGCAACATTTCCTAAACAATTAGAAGCCATTAAAGGAAAACAAAGTATTGGAACAAAGAAAGTGACTTACATAAGACAACATAATGTCAGTAGGGAATTTGGTGTTCTGCCTAAAAAAATTTTAATACATTTTCTAATTAAAACTTACCATCATAAAAAATTAACCACTAAATTTAATTTCATACTAAGTATACTGTTTTACATCATTTTTATTAAAAACATGTTTTATTAGATTTTCCAATTAAATTAAATGGTGAATAGTAATTGCTTTTATTATTGGTTTGTATGTTTTAATAATTACTTGAAACTATCTCATTTGGCTAAATTAGATGCAATTTTAGTCACAAACCTACTTCTAATAAAATTTTATTCACATATACACAGCAGTTAAAGAATGTTATGTGTATGTTTGTGCATGTGTATATTCTAAAATTAAATCTAAATGTGTGCAACATCCAGATAAAAAGGACTGCAAACAGATTGTAAAATTTAGTAGACGAGGAGCATTTTCAGAAGTATTATAAAACTGCAGTACACAACAAGCTGTCGTAACTAAGAAAACAGTGTTAATTTAAACCCATGCGTATCAATCCTTACTCAGAAGGTAATTCAGAAGATAACACTGGCCAAAACCACATTGGAACAGGACCATACCCACAGGATTCAATACCCTTTAGACTGTTGCCGTCTTGACACTGCCAGTAGAAATGTGGGGAGTATCAAAGTATGGTCTGGAACACCAGCTCCACACTTTTCCCATGTGATGGTCTTAGTCATCCCATTTGAGGTGGTCCCGTGAATCTGTTGTGGGTTTTTTTGTTTTGTTTTGTTTTTCAGGTTTTTTTAGGTAAGTTCTCCAGGGAAGAATCTGCATATAATGAATTCCAGGGAGGAATTCAGCATATAATCTAAATTAGGACAGAAGAAAAGTAAAACTTCCACTGCCATATCTCTTTCCCAACTTTTTTATCTCACAGCTAATTTGCTATTTTTAAAAATTTACTCCCTTCTGTTTTCACTCAAAACAGGGCTATTGATGGTCATTTTACAAATGTTGAAATCAAGATATACACTATGCACATTGTTCTGAAACAGAAATCTCAATTTCAAAAACAGTTTGTTTTTCCTATTCTTTATGTTCTACTGTAAGTTATTTTAGAACATGAAGATCAGGCTGGACCAATATGACAATTTCATGTGGTTAACATTACATGTCATGTCTGTGCTTCTAATGCCACTATGTAGCTCATTCTTGGGTTCAGTAAATAGTTGTTTAAATAAACGAAATACTGAGTCTCTCAACACTTACCCTTGCCTAAGTATGCTCAAAGTTCCAAGTAAGATATTTACTAAAATTCTATGTCTGAATGGGACATATGCTTCCTTTTCGGCCACCTACGTCCTAAATATACTTCCTTGTGGAGGGGCGGGGGGGGGGGGGGGTATCAATGCTATATAATGTATCTTAGTAAGAACAAAGATCCCCATTACAGAAGCCAAAGGGGCTCAAAGAATCTTGGAAAAATATTTCACATAAAAATGTCATTTTGATGGGTTTCTTACTAACACTCTTGGAAGTCAGTACACTATGGATTATTTTTTTTAAAGATTTTATTCATTTATTTGACATAGAGAGAGAGATCACAAGTAGGCAGAGAAGCAGGCAGAGAGAGAGGGGGAAGCAGGCTCCCAGCTGAGCAGAGAGCCCAATGCGGGGCTCCATCCCAGGATCCTGAGATCATGGCCTGAGCCGAAGGCAGAGGCTTAACCCTCTGAGCCACCCAGGCGCCCCCACTATGGATTATTAAACAGGAAAGTGTTCTAGACTACTATGTTACCAAACAAAACATTTATGCATTCCTGGAAACAGGAATTTAACCCTAGATTCTAGAGAGGGATATTTGTTCTAGTCATCTGTTCTTTTTTTTTTTTTTTTTAAGATTTTATTTTATTATTTACTTGACGGATGGCGATCACAAGTAGGCAGAGAGGCAGGAAGAGAGAGGGGGAAGCAGGCTCCCTGCTGAGCAGAGAGCCAGACGCGGGGCTCGATCCCAGGACCCTGGGATCATGACCCGAGCCGAAGGCAGAGGCTTTAACCCACTGAGCCACCCAGGTGCCCCACTAGTCATCTGTTCTAATCAAACTAGGCTTTGAAAGACTAAGTGGACATCAAAGGGATTATTTTTTTTTCTAACAAGATTCAAAACAAGATATTTTTCTGACTTTTAGAAACCATCTTCTGATCTTTTAATCCTGAGAGCCATAACACTTTCAAAGGAAAATTAAGATTTTACTCAAAGGTATGCAATTCAACTTATTAGAATGCAGAATATTTACCTGTTATTTAATTAGTCTATAAGATATTTATAACATAAATTATTTTATTTTCACTAAACTGATATTTATGGTAAACAGTTTCCCTGTTTTTTAGCAGTGAAATAAAACCTAAAATTCTTCAAAGTTTCTTATAATTAAGCATGATTGTGTGTATGTGTGTGTATATACTCTATATAATATACATATGTTGTAGTTTAATATTTGTATGCAGGTTAACTACTGAGTTCTAATTCAATTTTTTTCCTGTTTCTCAAAAATGATCTGATGAATTGAAGCATATCAAAACATTTCTAGGATACAAATATTATGCAGAAAGGGGGAGATTTTTATTTAAAAAAAATTTTTTTAAGATCGTATTTATTTATTTGACAAAGAGTGAGAGCAGACGTGGAGTGAGGGTCAGAGGGAGAAGCAGACTCCCCACTGAGCAGGGAGCCCAATGCAGGAGTCCATCCCAGAACTCCAGGATCATGACCTGAGCTGAAGGCAGACACCCAACCTACTGAGCCATCCAGGCATCCTGGAAAGGGGGAGATTTTTAAGTTCTAGTAAATGAACTATACATTTCTACAATCTAATAGAATTATCAAACACATCCTTGAATGAAAAGTTGCCTTGAATATTTTGTTTTCATTCATCATGGGTAGACACTAAAGCATTAGTGAACTCTTTTTTTTTAAATGTATTTTTTTTATTTTAATAAACATATAATGTATTTTTATCCCCAGGGGTATAGGTCTGTGAATCGCCAGGTTTACACATTTCACAGCACTCATCATAGCACATACCTTCCCCAGTGTCCATATCCCCACCACCCTCTCCCATCCTCCCTTCCCCCAGCAACCCTCAGTCTGTTTTTTGAGATTGAGTCTTTTAAGGTTTGTCAACCTCCCAATCCCATCTTTTCCTTTTTTCTTTTCCTACCTCCCCCCAACCCCCCACATTGCATCTCCACTTCCTCATATCAAAGATATCATATGATAGTTGTCTTTCTCTGATTGACTTATTTCGCTAAGCATAATACCCTCTAGTTCCATCCATGTCATCGCAAATGGCAAGATTTCATGTCTTTTGATGGCTGCATAGTATTCCATTGTGTATATATACCACATCTTCTTTATCCATTCATCTGTTGATGGACATCTAGGCTCTTTCCACAGTTTGGCTATTGTGGACATTGCTGCTATAAACATTCGGGTGCACGTGCCCCTTCGGAGCACCACGTTTGTATCTTTAGGATATATACCCAGGAGTGCAATTGCTGGGTCGTAGGGTAGCTCTATTTTCAGTTTTTTGAGGAACCTCCACACTGTTTTCCAGAGTGGTTGCACCAGCTTGCATTCCCACCAGCAGTGTAGAAGGGTTCCCCTCTCTCTGCATCCTCGCCAGCATCTGTCATTTCTTGACTTGTTAATTTAGGCATTCTGACTGGTGTGAGGTGGTATCTCATTGTGGTTTTGATTTGTATTTCCCTGATGCCGAGAGACATGGAGCATTTTTTCATGTGTCTGTTGGCCATCTGGATGTCTTTCTTTGCAGAAATGTCTGTTTATGTCGTCTGCCCATTTCTTGATTGCATTATTTGTTCTTTGGGTGTTGAGTTTGCTAAGCTCTTTATAGATTTTGGATACTAGCCCTTTATCTGATATGTTGTTTGCAAATATCTTCTCCCATTCTGACAGTTGTCTTTTGGTTTTGTTAACTGTTTCCTTTGCTGTGCAAAAGCTTTTGATCTTGATGAAATCCCAATAGTTCATTTTTGCCCTTGCTTCCATTGTGTTTGACTATGTTCCTAGGAAGAATTTGCTGCGGTTGAGGGCAAAGAGGTTGCTGCCTGCGTTCTCCTCAAGGATTTTGATGGGTTCCTGTCTCACATTGAGGTCCTTCATCCATTTTGAGTCTATTTTCATGTGTGGTGTAAGGAAATAGTCCAATTTCATTTTTCTGCATGTGGCCATCCAATTTTCCCAGCACCATTTGTTGAAGAGGCTGTCTTTTTTCCATTGGACATTCCTTCCTGCTTTATCGAAGATTAGTTGACCAAAGAATTGAGGGTCTATTTCTGGGTTCTCTATTCTGTTCCTTTGATCTATATGTCTGTTTTTGTGCCAGTACCATACTGTCTTGATGATGACAGCTTTGTAATAGAGCTTGAAGTCTAGAATTGTGATGCCACCAACTTTGGCTTTCTTTTTCAATATTCCTTTGGCTATTCGAGGTCTTTTCTGGTTCCATATAAATTTTAGGATTATTTGTTCTATTTCTTTAAAAAAAATGGATGGGATTTTGATAGGGATTGCGTTAAATGTGTAGATTGCTTTAGGTAGAATAGACATTTTCACAATATTTGTTCTTCCAATCCAGGAGCATGGAACATTTTTCCATTTCTTTGTGTCTTCCTCAATTTCTTTCATGAGCACTTTATAGTTTTCTGAGTATAGAAATATAGAGTATATTCTTTGCCTCTTTGGTTAGATTTATTCCTAGGTATCTTACGGTTTTGGGTGCGATTGTAAATGGGACTGACTCCTCAATTTCTCTTTCTTCTGTCTTGTTGTTAGTGTAAAGAAATGTAACTGATTTCTGTGCATTGACTTTATATCCTGACACTTTACTGAATTCCTGTACAAGTTCTAGCAGTTCTGGAGTGGATCCTTTTGGGTTTTCCACATATAGTATCATATCATCTACAAAGAGTGATAGTTTGACTTCTTCTTTGCCAATTTGGATGCCTTTAATTTTTTTTCATTGTCTGATTGCTGAGGCTAGGACTTCTAGTACTATGTTGAACAGCAGTGGTGATAACGGACATCTTTGCCGTGTTCCTGACCTTAGCGGAAAAGCTTTCAGTTTTTCTCCATTGAGAATGATATTTGCAGCGGGTTTTTCATATATGGCTTTGATAATATTGAGGTATGTGCCTTCTATCCCTACACTTTGAAGAGTTTTAATCAGGAAGGGATGCTGCACTTTGTCAAATTCTTTTTCAGCATCTACTGAGAGTATCATATGGTTCTTATTCTTTCTTTTATTAATGTATTGTATCACATTGATGGACTTGCGGATGTTGAACCAAACTTGCAGCCCTGGAATAAATCCCACTTGGTTGTGGTGAATAATCCTTTTACTGTACTGTTGGATCCTATTGGCCAGTATTTTGGTGAGAATTTTCACATCTGTGTTCATCAAGGATATTGGTCTGTAATTCTCTTTTTTGGTGGGATCCTTGTCTGGTTTTGGGATCAAGGTGATGCTGGCTCCATAAAATGAGTTTGGAAGTTTTCCTTCCACTTCTATTTTTTGGAACAGTTTCAGGAGAATAGGAATTAATTTTTCTTTAAATGTTTGGTAGAATTCCCCTGGGAAGCCGTCTGGTCCTGGACTTTTGTTTGTTGGGAGATTTTTGATGACTGTTTCAATCTCCTTACTGGTTATGGGTCTGTTCAGGTTATCTATTTCTTCCTGGTTCAGTTGTGGTAGTTTATATGTCTCTAGAAATGTATCCTTTTCTTCCAGATTGTCAAATTTGTTGGCGTAGAGTTGCTCGTAGTATGTTCTTATAATTGTTTGTATTTCTTTGGTGTTGGTTGTGATCTCTCCTCTTTCATTCATGATTTTATTTATTTGCGTCCTTTCTCTTTTCTTTTTGATAAGTCTGGCCAGGGGTTTGTCAATCTTAGTAATTCTTTCAAAGAACCAGCTCCTAGTTTTGTTGATTTGTTCTATTGTGTATTTAGTTTCTATCTCATTGATTTCTGCTCTGATCTTTATGATTTCTCTTCTCCTGCTGGGTTTAGGCTTTCTTTGTTGTTCTTTCTCCAGCTCCTTTAGGTGTAGGGTTAGGTTGTGTATTTGACACCTTTATTGTTTCTTGAGAAAGGCTTGTACCACTATATATTTTCCTCTCAGGACTGCCTTTGTTGTGTCCCACAGATTTTGAACCGTTGTGTTTTCATTATCATTTGTTTCCATGAATTTTTTCAATTCTTCTTTAATTTCCTGGTTGACCCATTCATTTTTTAGAAGGATGCTGTTTAGTCTCCATGTATTTGCGTTCTTTCCAAATTTCCTCTTGTGATTGAGTTCGAGCTTCAGAGCATTGTGGTCTGAAAATATGCAGGGAATGATCTCAATCTTCTGATACTGGTTGAGACCTGATTTATGATCCAGGATGTGATCTATTCTGGAGACTGTTCCATGTGCACTAGAGAAGAATGTATATTCTATTGCTTTGGGATGGAATGTTCTAAATATATCTGTGATGTCCATCTGGTCCAGTGTGTCATTTAAGGCCTTTATTTCCTTGTTGATCTTTTGCTTGGATGATCTGTCCATTTCAGTGAGGGGAGTGTTAAAGTCCCCTGCTATTATTGTATTACTGTCAATGTATTTCTTTGATTTTGTTATTAATTGGTTTATATAGTTGGCTGCTCCCATGTTAGGGGCATAGATATTTAAGATTGTTAGGTCTTCTTGTTGGACAGACACGTTGAGTATGATATAGTGTCCTTCCTCATCTCTTATTATAGTCTTTGGCTTAAAATCTAATTGATCTGATATAAGGATTGCCACCCCAGCTTTCTTCTGATGTCCATTAGCATGGTACATTGTTTTCCACCCCCTCACTTTAAATCTGGAGGTGTCTTCGGGTCTAAAATGAGTTTCTTATAGGCAGCATATTGATGGGTTTTGTTTTTTTATCCATTCTGATACCCTGTGTCTTTTGATTGGGGCTTTTAGCCCATTAACATTCAGGGTAACTATTGAGAGTTTATGAATTTAGTGCCATTGTATTGCCTGTAAGGTGACTGTTACTGTATATTGTCTCTGTTTCTTTCTGATCTACTACTTTTAGGGTCTCTCTTTGCTTAGAGGACCCCTTTCAATATTTCCTGTAGAGCTGGTTTGGTGTTTGCAAATTCTTTCAGCTTTTGTTTGTCCTGGAAGCTCTTTATCTCTCCTTCTATCTTCAATGATAGCCTAGCCAGATATAGTATTCTTGGCTGCATGTTTTTCTCATTTAGTGCTCTGAATATATCATGCCAGTTCTTTCTGGCCTGCCAGGTCTCTGTGGATAGGTCCATTGCCAATCTAATGTTTTTACCCTTGTATGTTACAGACTTCTTTTCCCGGGCTGCTTTCGGGATTTTCTCTTTGTCGCTAAGTCTTGTAAATTTTACTATCAGGTGACGAGGTGTGGACCTATTTTTATTGATTTTGAGGGGCGTTCTTAGCATCTCCTGGATTTTGATGTTTGTTCCCTTTGCCATATTAGGGAAATTCTCTCCATTAATTGTCTCCAATATACCTTCTGCTCCCCTCTCTCTTCTTCTTCTGGAATCCCAATTATTCTAATATTGTGTCGTCTTATGGTGTCGCTTATCTCTCGAATTCTCTCTTCGTGGTCCAGTATTTGTTTGTCTCTCTTTTGCTCAGCTTCTTTCTTCTGCCTCATTTATCCTAGCAGTAAGAGCTTCCATTTTTGATTGCACCTCATTAATAGCTTTTTTGATTTCAACTTGGTTAGATTTTAGTTCTTTTATTTCTCCAGAAAGGGCTTTTATCTCTCTGGAGAGGGTTTCTCTAATATCTTCTATGCCTTTTTCGAGCCCGGCTAGAATCTTGAGAATCGTCATTCTGAACTCTAGATCTGTCATATTACCAATGTCCGTATTGATTAGGTCCCCAGCCTTCGGTACTGCCTATTGTTCTTTTTTCTGTGGTGAGTTTTTCCGCCTTGTCATTTTGTCCAGATAAGATTTGCTTTCTCCTCCTCTAGAATTCCGCTGTTCTTGGTGAGTGAAGTTGGTCTTGGCTGGGTTTCTTGTTGATCTTCTGGGGGAGGGGCCTATTGTAGTGATTCTCAAGTGTCTTTGCCACAGGCGGAATTGCACCGCCCTTGCCAGGGGCCGTGCTAAGTAATCGCTTTCAGGAGCTTTTGTTCCCTGAGCGCTTTCCGTAGAGTTCTGGAGAATGGGAATGAAGATGGCGGCCTCCCAATCTCCAGCCCGGTGGAGCCGAGAGCTTGTGGTTCCGCTCCTCAGTGCACCCTCAGAGAAAAGTGCCCAACCGCCCGGCCTCCCTGGACTGCGGTTGCCCCTGGAGGAAAGCAGTCATTTGCTAGCACTTGGAGAAAAGCACCCGGTTGCTTCCGTCTCTGTGGCCTCCGGCCGCGCTCTGAGCCCACCCAGCTTGCGACCAGCACAAGGTAACCCCGGGCTGAGAGCTCACTCCTTGGCTTTGTTGCTGTAGCCGGCTTCCCCGCTCTAATACCTGCAAGCTCTGCGGCACTCAGACCCCCCACCCCCGTCCTTCTGCGACCCCGCAGGACCTGGGGCTACACTGACCCCACCTGGGCTTCCCCCCGGTTTAGCCTCTGGAGCGATGTCCCTCCATGGAGCAGACTTTTAAAAGTCCTGATGTTGTGCTCGGTTGCTCCGCAGCTTGCTCAGAGCCGGCCCCTCCCCCCTTGGTCTGTCTTCCCATTGCTTTGGATTCACTTCTCCGCAGGTCCTACCTTTCAGAAAGTGATCGATTTTCTGTTTCTGGAACTGTTGCTCTTCTTCTCTTCGATTTCCCATTGGATTTGTAGGTGTTCACAATGGTTAGATAAGCTATCTAGCTGATCTCCTGCTACCTGATGTAGTCTCAGCCTGCTACTTCTCCGCCATCTTGACTCCTCCCTCCGCATTAGTGAACTCTTTAAGAGAATTCTTAATTCTCAAGTCCTTCTCCCTCTTTTTTGTTTCTAAACAATATCACAACACTTTGCTTGGCAGAAAGAATGCTGGTTGTTAAGGTTTCAACGCATAAAGAAGTCAATGTTTGATACATGAATGAAGTACCAAATACTACAAAAAAACAAAACAAAAACTATGATATGAAAATCTCTATTATTATTACTTCACTGAGTTGAGAGACAATCTGGGGACATGGAACACACTCTCCTAAGAGCAGTATGTTCTGTGATGTCATCACCAAAATCATTAAAAACTGAGGGCTTAAGGGAAATGTATGTATATTCTTTCTATTGCAATCCCTTAATTTAAAAGCTGATTGAGCTAATATGCAGAGTTAAAGGGGTGTCTCAACTTCCCTTTGTACTCCTATAATCTTAAAAAAAGGGCAAAAGGGGAAAATACAACAATTTGTTGTGATTTAAAAAAATAGAAATCCTTTGCTGGTTATCTAATAATGTTTTTGAGATTAATAAAATATAAATAATCCCTTGCAAAACTATCAATAGTATAAAATATTAACTCAGAAAAGCAATTAAAATGGTTTAGAAAAGTATATTTCTATCAAATGAAGTTGAATGTTTATTTTGAACTGAAACATTCAAGTCTGTCTCTAAATCTGACTCTTATTTTGCCAGATATCCTTTAATAAATAACTTCAGATAACAATAACAACAACAAATAAGTCATCTCTTTTCAGAATGTACAAACTTAGAATAAAGCAAATAGGGAAAAAGGATGTTTTTTGAGCTATGGGATGTTCCCACAAATTTCTAGACTCAGGATTCAACGAGAGAAGCCTATATGAGCACATTTCTATTTATAATCCATTTAAATGGATGGTAGAACAAAACACTAATTGATAAACACCTGAATACAGAACATTTTTAAGCTTTTTAAATTTTTTTAAGATTTTATTTATTTATTTGAGAGAGAGGATGAGAGGGAAGAAGGTCAGAGAGAGAAGCAGACTCCCCACTGAGCAGGGAGCCCAATGTGGGACCTGATCCCAGGATTCCGGGATCATGACCCGAGCTGAAGGCAGTCACTTAGTCAACTGAGCCACCCAGGTGCCCCCATCTTTAAGCTTTTGGATCCACAGACCTTTTGGAATTCTGTAGACCACGGCCATTGCACTGCATAGGGGAGCCTCTTTCACAATCAGCTACTTAGATTTCATGATAGCTCTAAAGACCTCCTGCTTTTATGATTAACTCAAGTGATTAGGTAACCATTAAATGATTTTAGCCTCCAGGTATTACTTGAAGTCTGTAAAAAAGTTTTACATAGCTTAATATGTTTTACTCAAAATTGGGTAAAGGTGGCCAAAGAGAACAAGCTTCCAGTTATAAAATAAATAAGTCCTGGGGATATAATGTATGGCATAGTCACTATAGTTAATAATTCTATATTGCATATTTCCAATTTCTGCATTGTTGCTAAAAGAGGAGATTCTAAAAGTTCCCATAACAAGAAAAAAATTATAAGTATGTAAGGTGATAGATGTTAACTAGACTTATTGTGGTAACCGTTTCATAATAAATACCTATATTGAACCATTATGTTGTAAACCAGAAACTAACATAATGTTACATGTCAATTATCTCGTAATATTTTAAAGGTAAAATAATTACTATGCTAAGATTCAAGGGTTTTACACATTTTTTACCTTTGTTGTTGTTGTTGTTGACTTAGGGAAGCATTATAAGCTTAAAATAAACAAAAGAGGGGCATCTGGGTGGCTCAGTTGTTAAGTGTCTGCCTTCTGCTCAGGTCATGATCCCAGGGTCCCGGGATCAAGCCCCCCCCATTGAGCTCCCTGCTTGGTGGGAAGCCTGCTTCTCCCTCTCCCACTCTCCCTGCTGTGTTACCTCTCTTGCTGCGTCTCTCTCTGTCAAATAAATAAATAAACAAACAAAAATAATATTATCCATAAATTTTCCCTTTTCTAAATTCTTGTTCTAGTTTACCTCCTCTAGACCTTTACCTAAATATCTGACCTAGTGGCAAGACATTTCTCTTCTTTTTCTTTCTCCAACACACATAATATACATATATCCCCCAAACAAATTTGTATTATCTCTCTTTGTACTGATTAGGTTGCAAATCTTTCATAACCACAGTGAGGGAGAAAAAAAAGGATTTTTAACTCTCCATTTTATATGGTGTCTAATAAAGACTTTGTTATACCTATACCTACCTGTGTTATAATTATAGGGAAAGATGTCTAAAAATCACAATATTTCAATTTCTTTATAATAATAAATTGATCACTTAGTATTAAAGAAAATAGAACCTTTTAATTTAAAATTTTAAATGCTATGTTATTCATATTCTACAAATATTAAACTGGGGTTCCAGCTGACTATTAAAATGTGAGTTTCACTATTATTTCTCTAAAGACTTCAGAAACATCAAACCCATGGCTACAGAGAAAGACATTTAATGGCCAGGTCAGAATAAAACAATATTCTAGACTACCCCATCTAATATAGTAGCTATCAGCCACATGTGACCATTTAAATTTCAATTAACACTGATTAAAGTTAAATCAAATTAAAATTAGCATTAGCCCTTCAGTTGCACTAGCAATATTTCAAGCATTCGGTGGCCACAGCATGGCTAGTGACTATCTTATGAGAAGCACAAATACAGAACACTTCCATGATCTCAGAAAGTAGACTGAATGTGATTCCTAGAGTCTTTTCCAACCTCTACTTCTCAACTGCTCTTCATTAGGTCTCTTCAGTCTCCATCTTACTGTTTCTTACTCAGACCCTCCTTCTCTGCTTCCACCAGTTGTTCTCAGCTTGGGGAGATCATGCCCCCCATGAGACATTCGCAATGTCTGAGATATTTCTGATTGTCACAATTTGGGAGACAGGATTTAACACTGACGTGTGGTGATTGGAGGCCAGAGACATCGCTGAACACCCCACAATTCACAGGACATCCCCACAACAAGGAAGGTTATGCCAGTAGTGCCCAAGTGGAGAAATTCTGGACTAGACTACTCGGCGATGAAGCTGTGTGTGGACTGCCCACCCAAAACTGGATTTGTTATATCACAAGTCCCCAGCTTCTCACTGCTCTCAAAGATCAGTGTACACCATCTACAAGAAAGTAATACAACCCAGATCCAATGTATGTCTAGCACTCAGAGTCCCCACTAACTTAAGAAAGATAGACATGAACTACAAAAGTTTTACTACCATGAATTCTTATTTTTACAGAGCCTGGAATTTCCCCACACTGGGTGGATGAGCAGTAATCAAATGTGAGTGATGTCATGTACACTTTGATTCCTTTAGGTTGTGTGTTACATGAAGGTAGGGCCCATGCTTTGCCCACCATCATATATATATGCATTTCATAACATATGCATTCATATATAGGAAGCTCCAAAAGAAAGGTAACACTGGATGAGAAAAACAAGATACAGAATACTGTAAATGATATGAACTTATTTTTATAAAAGAATGGTGAGAAAATATTCTGAGTATGTACATATGTTTGCGGGTGTGTCTGGGTGTGTTTGTGTGTGTATGTGTGTATAAGTACAGAGAAAAATGGAATGATAACAGTAGTTGGCCAATACAGATTCCCTAGGAGAATGCTATCATCAGGGGAAAGGTGAAAAAAAAAAAAAAAGTAGAACTTATGTGGCAAATCATGATAATGGTAAAAAGTTATATTTTCATTGTAAATAATAGGGCATTCAAGACTACCTCAAATGGAGCAAGTGAAAGGAAAATCAAAAGCATAAAGTCTATTCATTAATATGGCATTTGCATTTTAGAAGTGAAACAGCTAATAAATAAGAAAAAAATATAATTTCCTACAATGATAAGTCTTCTGAGGAACATTAAAATGTAGCTGTTTGGGGGAGACAGTCCTGAGCTCTGGATAGATAAGAGGGCTTGGAGAAGCAAATTTAGGATTTATCAGGGTGCAGTTGGTATTAAAAGCTACATGACTCAATGTGATCATCTAGAGAGTGAATGTGGGGGGCTAGAGAGTTAAAGGTTGCACCCAAGGGCTCTCCAAAGTGGAGTGGCAAGGATGAAAGTTTACCCGAGATGAGCAGAAAGAGTGGAAGGGAGAAAGTGGAGATGATGGGACAAGTCCTTAAATGAGTTTTGCTGGTAAGAGTGTTGTGGGCATGGTACAGAGGAATGGGGCACGGAATGGAAGGGCCCAATGGGATCAGTGGAGGCTTCTAAAGAGGACATTTATGACACAAGGCTTGTATGTAGGAAGAGAAAGGAAGTTCTTGCAAGAGAAAACTCAGTGAGAAGTGTGAAGGCCCTTATATAAAGGAAGAGTTAGGCTTAGGGTGGAGAAGGAATGACTACATATGTCCTTATCCTTGAGGCAAAAATTGGTATGTGATGAGAAAGTACTTTCCCCTGATAGTATATAATATTTGAAATTATTCCACTGGATTTTATTAAAATCAATATAAGTTTATATCACATCAGCTATTCCCTAGCCAAAGATCCACAACTGACAACTTCAAACAAGAAAATCATGATTTTGCATCATGGGACACATCCTCCTATTATTTACATTCTCTAGAATTATAGACTAAAAAGATGATAGCATAAACAGGCAAAACACATGAACAAATATTAGTAGAGTTATATATCACTGATATATAGTTCTGTTATACGACAATCCCAGTGCTAGACAATTTCCAATAAAAAATCAAAATCTGAAGATGTCTACTCATACTTTAAAAGAAAAAAGATTGGGGTACTTGGGTGGCTCAGTCGGTTAAGCGTCTGCCTTTGGCTCAGGTTATGATCCCAGAGTCCAGGGATCGAGCCCTGCATCAGGCTCCCTGCTTAGCAGGGAATCTGCTTCTCCCTCTCACTCACCCTCTGTACTCTTTCTCTCTCTCTCAAATAAAAAATAAAATTTTATAAATTTTATAAAAAATAAAAAAAGAAGAGGAAAAAGATAATTTATATCCAAACCAGAAAAACTTTATTCTTACAAATTTCCCAAGAAAATGTCCTTTCTATTCTAATAGCCATGCTACTCTGTAGTGGGTCAGATGTGATTTTAAAGCCACTGATCAACACACTCCTCCTTCCTTGTAATTTGTGCCAAGGACACCAACATCTTCTGGACTCATTTAAACCGTGAAAAAAAAAACAACCTTGCCAATTTTTTTTTTTTTCCTTGAACTTTTGGTGTACTTCAAACTGGGGATTTCTTAAACCTTGACAACAAAAGCAGATCACTAATAGCAGCTGGCAATGTGGCAATCTTTTACAACAAGCTTTTCACAGCAAGTGTCAGAGAAAGCAAGAAAAATGTTTCATTTCGCTATCTACAGAGGTAGGCACAAAACTATACAGTCCAAAAAATTGATGTAAACTTGTTAATTACAGGGATTATTAACTAATGTTGAATAAAATTGGTCACTTGCCATCTATAGCTCTTCATTTTCATTCACCATTACCCTAGTAAGGTATGTTTACTATCACACATTATTCTATATTTATAAAGATCTCTGCAAATAGGAGACCTAAAACATTCACTGCCAGGCTACTTTCTCTACATTCCCAGTTGTCTTCCCATCAAGAACAACTGGATAATTCAGGGATTGCCAACGGACCCAGGAATAAAAGATCGTGATCTTTTTTTTCCCTTTACTACTGAATAAAGTAGATCAAAATCCCGCAAAAATCCCCTTACCCAGCAAAATCACTTTGGTAAAACTGGCCTTTTACATAAATTGTTTTTTAATTACAATTTTGTCTTTTAGGAAAATTAAAACATCCAAATTATTCTTCTGATCATTTTTAAACTCTTAATTATTATGGCTCAAGAAACCAAAGCTAGGAAACATCACAGAAACCGAAACTACATGATATGACACATTTTATGTTCAAGGAGCAAAACGTGGGCAAGCTTGGATTTTTATAACTAACATCTGTTTATAAATCAGTCTATCACCCTAGTTTTGAACAAAGTACTTGAATCCAAAAATAATGAAAGTGGATAATGGAACCTAAGTATATAGATAAAGTCCCTGTAGGAACAGATAAAAAATTGGCACAAGAGAACGAGATGTTTTCATACATTCTAACTCGCCTTTTTGTTGTTGTGTTTATTCGGTTTGAAAGGCTTACCATCTTGCTGGCCATGAAGAGCTTGAGGACTTTGCATTCTTTCCTCCAGATTGGAGCTAAGATCAGAGTTCACAGCTGACATCCGTGTTGAATCGCTCATATCAAATTCATCACTTTCTATGGAACTTTCATCCTGAAAATGGTTTTAAAATATCATCAAACATCATAAAGTGTAACGTTCAAATAGTGACCGTATTATCTACAGGGTCAATTAGAGTTTAGCCAGTAAGTAAGCTTTTACAGAACTCAGTAAACATGTAACCTATTAATAGATACTTGAGATAACAAATAATGGGATAATGTCTCCTTTTAAGGAATTTCAAAACTTGTGAAAAGTCAAACAATGTTTCTATGCACAGGCAGATTTCAAAAGTAAAATAATGTGTTTGGGAAGGATGTAGTTAGGGAATTATCCTAAATAATGAAAAAAATTTTTTAATTAGCCAAAAAAAGTCCAGGAAGAAACAAATCACAAAATATAACATATAGAGAAGTCTATGTTTTGAGTCCAAAGATAAAGGACAATAAAATAGTATAAGCAAAAATCTTAGGATGGGCTAAGAAAACCTTAACCAAAAAATTGTCATTGGCAAACAGGATGGACAAACTTAACACGGATAGACTGAAAATCCACATTTACTGACAGCGAGGTTTTAACACATCCCTTCTTTCCTCATAAGCGAACATACACTACACGGCAACCCACAAAAAAAGTTCTGGGTAGAAGTGTGCAAGTCCCATTTCCTATAAGCCAGTTCACCAAGTGGTGAAATTATCAAAAGGCCAGTTTTCCGAACACCCAATTCATCAAAACCTGCCAAAAATTAACTTAAATCAAATTCAAGGTATTTTGCTGTAGCTATTTCACTGAAGCAAACTCCTGCTGGTGAACTGATTTTTGGCCAATGGTGGGTTTATGTAGGCAGAGGGGCCTGAAAAGTCTGTGGTGACATACTAGAAGAACTGAATCGAAATCACCAGGTTTGACTTTAATTTGTAAGTGTCTGATCTGAAAGGTTAGCCTTAATCTAATAATTAACAATTATTAATTGTTAATCTAATAATTAACAGCTGTGGTGGTCGTGTCATTTATGCTACAGATAACCGTTCTTTATATTCGTTCACTCACTTCAGCTTCATCACAACCTGGGAGTCAGGTCCCAGGATTCATCCCATTTTATAGACTGAGAAATCGAGGCACAGAGCAGTTAAAGAATGTATCCCACTATTATACACCAGAACCGGGGTTTATATGAAGTCACTCAGGCTTGAGAAAATAGCTTCTTTGAATAGGAAGAGTTACCTTGGCTTCATAAATGACATCTTGGTATCAGCAAAGAAGTTGCTATGGTTAGGGGGCAGGAACGTTCTAGTAGACTAACAAATTGGCATTCTGATCCATAGGTCAGGTCAAGGTGATTTTGGTGTCCTTCCTTTACGAAAGGTCTGATCATGTCTGGGTCTACTGAGTAGCACTAGCTCTTCATTAATTCAGCAAGGAAATGCCACCCTGCGAGGCCTCTGGGCAATCAGCCACATAGACTTCTCCCGGCGGCATGCCCTCTCTCTTGGTACATTATGTTTTCTCCAATTCTAAATTCTAAGAAAATCCAAAGCATCTGAAATAAATATATATGTTAAAAGAGAAAAAATAACAGAATTCAATGTGCACATCAATGTTATCAGTGTGTACCATATACATATACATACATATATATGCACACATAAGTAAGTGATAGATATTTACTATATACACTATCTATAGTGTCTATGATATGATAGTATTTTGGAGCACATTCTCTAGAGCAAGACAGAAATTATTTAGACCCATGCTCTGCCACTTAGATGTATTACCTTAAGCAAGTTACCTAACCTTTCTGCGCCTCAATTTCTTCATCTATAAAATGGGAATTATAGCATCAATCTCATAGGGCTATATAAAGATATAAAGGAAAGATATAAAGGAAATATAATAATACTTAGAGTACTTAGAACAATGTCAGATATATATAATAAGTGTTAACAGTTTAATATTTTTATGTAGAATATATAGGAAATTCTATAGCATAAAATAGGATTCATGTTGATTATATTTTATGAGCACATACAAAAAAGAAATTTAAATATAATAGTAAAGATGACCAACATGTGTTTATAAAATAGCTGTGTATTCTATAAAAACATAGTCTTTAGAATCAGCATTTATTATATATACTACAAATAGCTAACTATGTGTAATCCAGTAAAATATCATTTCTAATATATGCCAACTCATATATATTATGTGTGCAAGTGAATAAGTGTGTGTGCAAAATGTATGTGTCTATGAGAATGTATGTGTGTTTAAAGAAAAGCTAGACACAAAGAGATCACAACCTCTGATCTACAGAATCATTATATAAACTGCTGTTAGGCATTATGAATAATCAACACACATTTTATCATCAGCAATAAATAACACTCATATCAGCATGCTTTTTAAGAAATGTGGACAATAAATTAAATGGTTATATAACCAAATGTGCTTGTTATTTTATTTTTTTTAAAAAATCATTATTCTATTTATCATGAGTGACTTAATGACTGTGACTCTCTTAAATATTTTCCTCCTTGATTTTCTATGAAATTCACTTTTCACAATTCTACTCCTTATTAGAATATAAATTATCCAATTGTTTAATTTATAAAAACCTTTAATGAAACTAAGTGCATGAATTCATCCTGTAAGTTCTATTATAATTATTAAATGATTAAATTACTATCTTTTAGTAAGAAGTGGCAAAGTGTATAAAATATAATGTTGTGGAGTTTTTCTATTATCAAATAGAGGCAATGTTAATCACTCTGGAAAGAAATTACTGAAGATTTCTGAGAGTGAAGAATCAGAAAACTTGATTGCTATGACATTAAGTGTTTTATTTTATTCATGATCATCTGTAGGCCATTCATCTAAATTCTTTCCTCTGTGAGTATTTTGTTCTGAATAATAACCAGAAAAGGAGTCTTCACATCCCACAGTGTGGCCTAATTCCTTATGTTACTAAAATCTTATCATAATAAAAACCATGGCCAATTATCATAGCATTTGCTTCCCTAAAACTTAAGTTTTAAAAATCAGAATAAACATTTTCCTGTAATAACTAATTTCATCCTCGGTCCTTTTAAGACATTTGTGTGTAATTCAGATCCCTGATCTGTGCCATATCTTATTTTAGTTTTCAGGTTCCAGATTTTACCTCTAAAGGATCTGTAGCATGTAACTCTTGGTTTCCGTTGTTACTGTTCTGATCTCATGTTCCCATTTCCCAAATGATTAATAATGGTCTCCTAGTTATCTACCCACCTCCCATTTCTATCAACACCAGTCCTGTTCATCGACTACTGTTAATCTTTCCACTTCAGAGAGGTCTTCTTCTATGCTCATAAATTTGCAGCTATATTCAAGGCAATCTAAATCTACCACGTAATGTAGAAGCTGCTCTGTCAAACATTAAGAGGTTTCCATAAGATTGTTTGAAATCCACTCTCACCAATCTCATCTTTGTTCTGTTTGTCAGTTACCTTACGCTCAAATCAACGTAAAGCCTATGTTATTGGCCTTTCCATGAAATGCACCACCTCAGACCTCAGTGTGCATGAGGATAGATATTGATAAAAATTCAGATCACCAGGTGTCACACACTATGTCTAGAATCAGAATCTTGGGGTGGGGGTCCTGCAACATGCAGTCTGATGAGCTCCAGGGGGAGCCTCTAACGCTGGTTATTTAGCCAGTAATGTTCAGAAAACCATTCTGTGCTGATGGAATTGGTTCTAGAATATTCCCTACTCGAGCCACACTTGGCTATTGAGCACTTGAAACATGGCTAGTGCAACTGAAGAACTGATAATTCAACTTTAGTTAATTTAACTAGTTTTCAATTAAATTTAAATATCCACACATGGCTGGTGGCTATCATATTGGGCAGTGACGATCTGACAATTCCTCATCATTGGATCTTGAAGATACTTTTAATTATTCATGATCAGCAATGCAACAAACATCCTAATATACAAATTATTGCATTCATCACATCCCTTAGTAAATATTTCTAATCAAAGCCTATGAATAACTTTTAAAAGTCTTTAATAATTATTATCTAACTTTCTCCCTGTAAGTTTATTCTGGTTTAAACTCCATCAACAATTCATAAGGTCAACTGATCTTACATTGGATAAGGCATTTTGTAATCCTAAAGGAATTCCCATTTCTGTCTTTATTTCTCTTAATTGCATTTCGTATCTTCTCATAAACATACTTTCATTGCTTACTTCCTTTCTTTTCTCCCCTTCACTAGAATTAAGTTTAATAAAGGAAAGATTTTTGTCAATTTACTCTGTTTACCTCCATTATCTACAAGAGGGCCAGTTATGTAGAAGGTGCTCAATAAATAATTATTGAATTAATTAACACAATAAATTTTAAATATAACTGAGCACAAAGAAATATCTCACTTGAATTCCTTTTTAATGTGATTTACTTAATCACCTTCCTATCTTCCAATAATCATAACTTCTAAAATTTTACAAATGATCTAGTCACTTATCTGAATATTTTTGAGGCAGTGTACAACCAACTGGTATCTTCAAAATGTAAGATTGAGAGTTACTTTCCTAATCCAGTTATAAATTAAAAGAATCTACTTCCTTTGTGTGAAATAGTTATGATGTTTTAGAAGCCAGAAGGATTCAGCATATGTGGGCTGTACTGTTGGCACAAAGTTGATCTTCTTACTTTTTAGCCTAGAAATAAATGTACCAACATCTAAATGAGCTTCCTACAAATAATTTGACAGCTCGAACCAGTTTATGAGGTTTTAAATTTTTTTCCAATTATATAATAAATGATGGGAATAATTATTCCATTCTCCAGGATGGATGAACATTAATGTTTTTTTAGTTGTTTCTCATGTCTTTAACCCAGTGATTTTATTACTATTTGTTTAATCATTTATATGTAGCCATCTGGTAATATAAAATCTGAACTGCCACTGTACAGATACAGATCATCTCATAGAGTGTACCCTTACTTTTTGAGATAAAACAATTTTACAAATATAGTTTTAAGATTAAACCTATTCAAATACAGAGGAAAACAAAAAAGAATGAGTTTTATTAAATAAAATAAATTCAACAAAGTAAAATTGAAAGAATTTTATACTATACCAAATAATGCTATATTTGAAAGGTATTTAACCACATTTCCTGTTATGGAGAAATTTCAAGAAGGAGTGTATATATCAGCCTGAGAAATTATTCCTAATATTGATAATCTGAATGTGCTCATTGATTAATGGCCACTAACCAGTTTAAGGGGATTTCCTAAGCCCCATTGCTACAGGTTTTAGGGATAATATATATAACTTAGCCCTGCCTTTGAGATATTTCCACCAAACTGATCAGTTAATTAGTATCCTAGAGAATAGTAAACAAATGTGCATTGGTGTCTAATATATGCCATCAAGCACATTTCTAGATTCTTATGGTACAAATCAAACAGAATAACTGGAAACATCGAAATATCTCTAATTAGGAAGGATCACCATAACTTAGCTCTAGAAAATGCAGAGAAGTAGACAAACTAATATAGAGAATGATGGAAAAAAAAAAGCATTAAAACACATGAAAGATTAAATGGTGGAAAATTTATTATACTTGAAATTCTTATTAAAATGACTTTTTTTGACTTCCAGGCAAAATCACCTTCGTACTAAAGGCTTGGATACTTTCCTTGGATACTCACTCATTTGGGATACCTTCCCCTCTTTTCTAGCCCTTTACGGAGGCCAGCTTGATGGCAGTCAATTAAGGAAAAATGAATCTCTCTTGGGAACAAGGACATTCCCACAGAACACAAAGGTAGCTGTGTTGAGACAGGGACTCTCTCTCAAGGACCAGAAGTTTCTGTCCATTTCTCCATCTGTGCAATCCCAGTGACATTCCTTTCATTAAAAAATAAATTACCGTCTTCAAAATGCTGTCATGCTTAATACGATAGTCATGGTTATCAAACTTCATTCTGACTCGGAAGTCGATATTTCCATTTTACCTCATCTTGCTGTGAGTTTAGCAGCTGCAGTTTCATGTGCTTCATATAGGCCATGGTAATCGGCATGTTGTAGTCAATCATGCTGGTCACCAAAGTGGGAGGTTTTCCATTATCTGTAATAAAGCATTTTTAATGGGTATGAAAGTGATACTGCATTCTACCTGTAATTTCAGAATGATCCAATTTGTTCACATTGAAACAGGATTCTAGATAACAAGTCTTTAGGAGATTGGGAGCCGTATGGATGAGTTGTAGGAAAAAATAACTATACAAAGGTACATGGGACAAATTAATGTTACAGATTAATTAGTTATTTCTAACTGCAGGAGAGCTTTTTGATACCCCAGTAATAGTGGGTGAAGCCAATATAGTGATTAAACACAATTACCTGTATTTCTTGTAGTTTTCTCCTTTGCTGCGTAACAACTTTCTCTATGTGATACTTGAGTGAAAAAGGAGATTTGTGTGTTTTTTCTTTTATCTTTTTCTTTTTGTTTACTCATCCCCCAACACGTGGGAATGGCCTAGCCTAAATGTATTTTTGAGACTAATTTAAACTCTGAGAGAAACTGATAGATTAGGAAAAACATCTACATAATTTTTAAAGAGCACTAAAGACAAATTATAACTTGCACGTAAAAATTCAGTGAGGAGCTCTGCGCTACTCCTCACTTTCAGAAATAAGGAATTGGTAGGTTTAAAAGGACACCAATGGAACATCAATTTCCTCGCTAAATATATTTAACATACCATGCAATACACACAATATGTGAAAGTTAAAATATTATTATAGAAAAAAAAATATTTGCCACAGCCCAAACTGCCTTTCTTCAGAGAAAGGGCACAGACTTCCTCTGTAAGTGGGTATTCAAAATTCACTGCCTCCTACTCCAATAAATGAGATGATCCGACTTGTTGAACTGTTTCAGTCTACCACATTTTTATAAAAATGTGGGATATAAATTGCCATTATGAATAAAATTACTTTAAATCTCACTATTTGACACTGTGGCTACCTTTGTGATCTGTTCCATCTGGGTTTAAATGCATTCTTTTCTGGCACTCTGAGCAGCTCATTAGAAACCGTGTCACCGCTTCTCTTGGTAGGAAGGCATAGCTCTCTGAAATCTGAAATGATTCACAAAATAGAGGTGTTATTATATAAGCTGACTGAGCATGAGTCAACAGAAATGATCACTGTATTTCCAAATAAGACTCATTGTTCCATAATGGCAGGAAGCACAATGAAAGCATGCACCGCACATCATGCATCATTTCAAGAAATATCTATCCAACTTGACTGCATGTCTCTTAATAATAGCTAATAATGTGATGTGGAGGAAAAAAAAAATCAACCACATCTGGGTGGAGATCTGTTTGTATTTCTGCATTTCTTTTAGGAAAAGTAATCACAGTGTGCAGAGAGCCTAGTGAATTTTCCTGATTAAAAATTGTCAACGTTGTTTTTAAACTTACTGCTAGCACCATCAGAGTTTTATCCAATTTTACATATTTTTTAAAAAAAAATTTAGCCCCAACTAGAAACAAGAAACTTTGGATTTGAATTAATGAGCATTTCTTCATTACGGCTTTTTCAAAACATTTTAGTTGAAAATAACAGCTAAGAGAACTCGTATATATATTTACTGCAGTGAATCATCCCTTCCACAGAAAATGACACACTTGGAAATGCATTTTGGCCACTCCTTCCATTTGTTATCTTATGTCAGTCTTTTATAATTTATGTCCACAAAGCTCACGCTGATTGTCAGAGCAAGCCTTCCCCATACCCTATACAGCTTCTATTTTCAGAACCATGATCTAGAATCACATTAGAAATCAATACTGCCATCAGTAATTTTTAAAATACTAACTTTTCAAAAACCAAGGTATTTCTCTCATCAAAGCAAATAACTTCTAAAGTAGAGCTGACAGATGGTTAAATATCTCTAATAAAAGCGAACACAGACCCAGACAGTGCTACTAAGAAGTACGATACTGGGCATTAGTCTTCCACCATAACACTAACGCTGGTACGTGAAATACGAGATAAAGAAGAAGAAATGAGTTGGGAATTAGACATAAAAGCTACAGACAATTTCTCAGGTACATGCACAGCTGTTATGAACACTACTGTATTTTAAGTTTGTAGAAAGGGAAGAAAATATGCACCTTGTGTATAATTAAGTACAAGTCTGCACCATTAATAGTGATGGGGTCAACTTTTATTAATTCATGCTGTAGAAAGACCACAGCATTGAAGAAACCCCACGCACTAAAATCTAAAATTTTAAAGCACACTTTGTCTTGAATTTCATAATAAAATCAGTTTGCATCACTCATCCTAGATCAGGGCAAAAAAGCCTTAAGAACACCAAAGAGAAGATACAAGTCCACAGTTAAAATCTCCTGTGGATTATCCATACACAGGTATTAAAATTCAACTCTACTAGGGTTTTGTTTTAAGATTTTATTTATTTATTTGACAGAGAGAGACGCAAGCGAGAGAGAGAATACAAGCAAGCGGGAGTGGGAGAGGGAGAAGTAGACGTCCCACTGAGCAGGAAGCCTGATTCGAGGCTCGATCCCAGGACCCTGGGATCATGACCTGAGCCAAAGGCAGAGGCTTAATGACTGAGCCACCCAGGCGCCACTCTACTAAGGTTTTAATATAACTATCATTTGTAAAATAAATTTGTTGTCCAGTTTTAAAACATCCCTCTTCATACTGTACAAAGAATCATGAGAGAAAAAGAAACAGAACAATTTGAAAGTATTTCATCAAACTACTTTATGTTAGTTATTGAACAAGGAAATATATACATAATTTAAATTCTCACTTCCTCATACACACACACACACACACATATTTGATTCCTATTCATGTATTTTACTGAGGGAACTCACACCTTTGCCTGATTTGTTTATCTAACTAGAGATCTTTCTTTTTTCCTGACTCTCTGAAAACCTATATTAAAACAATTCAGAAGTTAAAAAAAAAAAAAAAATCCATGAGGCATGCCTGGTCCTGGTATTTTATCTCACACAGAGTCATAGTCTATTGGAACTATGGGGCCAAACAGTAAATTTAACAAATAGGATTTGAGAAGAATGTCCTATTGATTTCCATAGGGGATTTCTATTACATCTTTCTCTCCTTATATAAAAGAGAAACCTTCCATTGAAAAATGATGGGTAAACGGTGAACTTGAAGACACCCTGCATTTGCTTCCAGGGTCCTGATGTTCTCCACAATCTGCCCTTTGCCGGATGCTAAGAAGGCACTTGTGTAGGAATCCCCTCTAGACAGGTTTATCATGGACCCGACTCAACTGTATTACTTGTCCTAGCAGTATGTTGCTCCAAATCCATTGCTTGGATAATCATTATTAATCACATTACATTTCTTTTATAGCTTAACTCTGAAAAACAGAGTACCTGTAATGGTCACAAATATGTTTGTGTTCGTGTGCACATGGAAAAAATAAAAAGTCCCACTTGGTATCTTAGAAAAAAATTTCAGCAAGTATTTTATCACATTATTCTCTCAATGTTATTCTGGCACAACACTTGGCATGTCACTACACGTTATGTAAGTGGATAAAAGCACTTATTTGGGGGGACTTTTCTTGGTGTTCAGAATCCATTCTATGGGGAGACCTACCAAGGCATTCCACTCTCCTTGAATCCTTTCTTCCTCACCTCATGCTCACGGGGCCCACAGACCATGGAGTCTCCTTAAGCACAAGGAAGAAAGACCCCGAGAACAGACTGTTCACATCTCACACTCATTCCTGAAATAATATCTCTCTTGCCATGCAGGTGAAGATGGAAAATAATTTCTTTTTCCTTATCTAGAATTTTTCCTCCCAGGCTTCTTTGAAATTAAGAATCCTAGGCAACCTTCATTGCTGAAGTTCTTAGAGTATTTTTAAAAGTGAAGAAATAGTCTTAAAAAGTTCTTAAATTATGCTACATTTGAATAAGTATATTCCATAATTAAAGCCCTGTCTTTTGATCCTGTCAGTATCCTCTGGTAACCCCATTTAGAGATAACATTGAAAGTCCGTACGTGAAGCATCTTTAGAAATTGAGGCAGGGGCTAAATGCCCTTATGGTTCCTCCTCTAACGAAAGGCCCCATTTCTATTTGCTGGGAGTGAACATTTGAAATGCTAAGTCAACTTTAAATAGATATTCATAAACGATGATAAAACTCAGGGATGCGCACTTCTAGGCTGTCCATTCATCAAAGTCCTAACATCCTTTATGCAATATGTAATAGCAGTTGCAAATAAAACCTAGAAGTAAGGAACCAAAATTGAAAAATATTTTGACTCGGATACTTGAAATCCTATTCCACTAATACTATAATTAATTACATAAAATGCTCTAATCATTCATAAATGTCTATTTCCTTGACCCATTCTTCAAATCTAATGATTTGTTTTTGGGATAAAAATTGAGATTTGAATATAGAGTACAGGACATTTTCTAGAAAATGATGAGATTAATACTTCACTTGAAAATGTATTCTTAGAAATATCTTTATATTTTGAAAGGATAGGGTTTTTACTTCCAATTTGTCCATGCAGAGACACTGCCTCTTGTTAGTAATAAGCAAAACAAACGAATGGATATTAGTCTTGGTCTCTCTGAGCCAAACACTAAAATGACAACTGCCTTGTGCCAAGCCACAAATATTGCTTATAATTGAAATTTAACATCCAAAGGAAGGACAAGAACCTAGCCATTTTGAAATTTACAAACTAATGACCAAACATTGTTTATCATGTAAATAATTATGAGGTATCTCTTTCATAGAAATGCTTTCTTTTTCTGTGAATCTAGACGTGTTTTCTTAGATTACATACCATGTTTTCTATTTTTCATTGGCTTTTGGTATTCATTATTTTAGACTGTATCTAAACAGATTTTACAGTAATTTTCTGATAAGTGGAGTGACCAGTATGAAGAGATGAAAGGAACTGCCATTGTTACACAACAGAGGGTAAAGCAAAGGGCTGGAACTCAAGCCTGGATCTCCCAAATCCTTGTCTATTTCTATAAATTGAATGGACCATGGTGGGCTTATCCAACAGAGAGAGAAATGTGTAGGGTCCAAGGAAAACAGAAATGTCAAACTAGATTTTTAAAAACTGTGTATTTCAAAACACCTGAGGTATCAAAGTATCCTCACAGGACAAAGTCAGCACATGTGAAAATTGAGCTACATCTGAAGATCTGTTGGGGTTGCTTTTAACTTTGAAATAGCTGGGGTTAAGGGGTGGGGATGTTGTAGCACAACATATTTCTTCATTACTTACCATTTCGAAAGTCCTTAATTCCTCTGCTTTGGACATCATTAATACTGTTTTCAATTGAACTATTACATCCTAAATCCATTAAAACTGGAGTTCATCAATAATGCCAAATATCATGAATCAGATTATTATCATAAATTCAAAGTAGAAACAAGTTCTCCCATCAAAATATATGGTAATACGTATACATAACTGAGCTGCGGCATCTTTTGATAGATTAAACAATGAATCTGGTCTCGATAGCAAGACAGTACAACATTAGTAATCTAAGGATAAACAGACCCACCCGAGGAAGGCCTCGTGATCAAGTCCTACAAGGGGCACTGCTATTGATCTTCCACTTGTGGGTTAACACAACAACAACAAACTATTGGGGACACATTTTTGAAAAGTTTACTGGCACATATTATGATTGAAAAGAAGACAGGCAGTTTACCCTGCCAATGTCCCTGCTACTCTGAAGAAAGGAGAAACAGTATTTTTTCAAAACCTTACAACTATAAAGCCATATTCTAACTTCCTCTCAACACAGTTCAGTTAGGGTAAAAATGGCAGAGATCTAAAAATAAATAAATAAATAAATAAAAAATGAAATAAAAGAGCAACTGTGGTTAAATTGATTTGTAAATCTTATCTTGTAAATTCAATAATATATAATTCCTAAAATTTTCTTACATTTATTTTTGAATAGCAGAGCTTTCTCTTCAGAAGTAAATCATTCCTACCTGGAGCTGAATACATGAAATAACATATAAGTTAGAAAAATTGAAGAACTTAATTAATCAAAACAATATAACAATAAACCATTGCTTTGCTGCATTTTCTCAGACTGTGTGTGTCAGTTACAGGATGCAAGTTTATCTCATTAACTGAAGCCATAAAATTTTGATAGCAATGTTGCTAACAGAGAAGAATTTCAAAACAGGGCTATTTGCCCTACACCTTTCTTCCTCAGTCCCAAGCCTTTTCTCTAATTTTAACTGCTTAATTTCTGAACATTTTCTGTGGAAAGGTGCTCTAAATGTATTCAGCAGTCACATATACCTCCAGGACTCTGGCTCCTGATATGGTAGAGACTGGACAGTTCAAAAATCAAAATTCTCACTTAGTATATGACAACTATTACACACTGTTGCTGTTTTAGACAAAAGGAAATACTTCCTAAATAATAAATATGTGTTTAAGTTTTCCATTAATTGAGTCCTTAATAACTGGATTATACTAAGCAAGGACTTTACATGGATTTTATCCTTTGATCCTCCCAACAATCCTAGGGTTAGATTACTAGAATCACCACTCTCATCTCGGTTTAAAAGGTGAGGAAACTAAGCTTCAGAGAGGTTGTATGACTCGTCAAACATGTAAGGAGAAAGGACTCGGGTGATAATCTGGTTTCAGAGACTATCACCTTAATCACTATATTTCATAGCCTCTCCTGTTTATCAGCATTAAAAAAGAAAGAAAGAGACGGTCTCATCCATAAAGAGCTGGAATATTAACCTCACAGCATAAATTAATATCCTGAAATGTTTATAAAGTTCCCCAGTGTGTGTGTGGTTCTTTGTAAGTTTAAGATGCTCTAAAAGTTTGAATACATTCTGAATACAAGGGGCAGTCAAATTCTCAGTATATGGGCTTGTGTTACAAAGTTCAACAAGAAACACCTCAGAGTCCACAGTAACAATGGAGAGCGCCACCTGGAGGAAATTAACAAGAGGCTGTTTGGCAGAACTGATGGCTGAAGTGGTGGGCTTTGCAACAATGTTGTAATATTTAACAGCCAGGAACTCAATGCAGAGGACTTCCACTTTTAATAGAAAGTACAAGAAGAAGTATGAGTAGCCTATTTCTGAAGGAATAAGAATTCTAATTATTGAAGGAAATTCACCAGTAGAGAAGTCATTCTGGGCTTAAGAGGCAAGCCTAACCCATGAGCTGGAATAGAGATATTACATGACACTGGTGAGTCATAAGCATTGGCAATCACTTTTTTTTTTTAATTATTTATTTGACGGACAGAGATCACAAGTAGGCAGAGAGGCAGACAGAGAGAGAGGGGGAAGCAGGCTCCCGGCCGAGCAGAGAGCCTGATGTGGGGCTCGATCCCAGGACCCTAGGATCATGACCTGAGCCGAAGGCAGAGGCTTTAACCCACTGAGCCACCCAGGTGCCCCTGGCAATCACTTTTTAAAGCAAAACAGAATGTCTAAAGTCAAAAGATTTACCCACCAAATTATCACACCATTTTGTCCTAAGTTCACTAAGATTTTAGCAAAAACAAAACAAAAACAAACAAACAATGTTACAAAATATCATTAATTTGGAAAAGTAAGAGGCAATGCTGAATTTCATTATAAATTAAAATACTCTTCACCTTGCTGCCTTGATATAGTGGGCTCCGTTTCAGATGCTGAGCCTCAGAGCAGATAAAACTGGTCTAATCATACTATTTTTAAATTGTTCTTGCCTTTACTTTATAAAATGAATTTAGAGAATAACAATAATACTTTTATTTTACTGGAATAATAACATTAAAAACATGTTTGTTGCTGAACACCAAGCAGTACACTTATGGAAGAATTTGCCCTTGGGGCTGAACTTACGATATTTTCTCTTATGTATACTCTTGAGATTCTGAACAAAAAATAAATTAGAAATAATCTCCTAGTGAAATTTTTTATCCTGTTATACTTAGTATTGTGATATTTAACATTGTACTACTGCAATGTACATTACTATATGACTCTAGAAAACGTATTTTTAAAAACTAATAAAATTTAACTATCATTGAAAAAAGCCTATAAATCTAAATGCTATTAAAGACCTCGTATGTCCTGATTCATAAAGAAATAGCAACACCATGGTCCAGAGAAACCTCTATCTGGGGAATGGAAGTCTTAGTTCAGCATAACATCTCTTATTCAACAAGGGCTACCCTGCCTTTATCTACTCTAGTTATTGTATATCTTTGAATACATTTGAAAGGAGGGAATTTGGACTACTAAAAAAAAAAAAGTTTGCAAATGTTATAACACCTTGCTCAGACATTTTTCTAGGTGTATTACAAAATTGAAATATCTAGCCAATGATTTGCCCTTGTATTTATATGAGTTCTCTTTTACCCATCTTAGGCATGAAAAAGATGCATAGTAAGCATCATTGTACTTCTACAGAGGTAATTATTAATTTGCAGAGGTACATATGGAAACCATCTTTCAAAGATGAAGACATTTTTCACCTAAACATTTACTTCTTCAATAAATACGTACTGAATGCATGGACAGTATAATTATCCCTGAATACGGCTAGATATGGTTCTACACCACTAATGTGCCTGGATACATCAAATTATTGGAATCACCTATTGGTAAGTGAATCTGAAAAATGAATCTGAAAGTGAATCTGAAAAATGCTTTCATTAGAACTCAACATAAACATTCTTAGGTAAAAAGTCCATGCTTAGGAATAATCAATAGACAAAAAGCCAGACATTTGGTCTGCCTATATCAAGTCTGCATTCCTTCTAGACCTCGACAATTTTTGCTTCAAACCCTAGCTACTGTTTCAGAAAGATCTGGTGCTCTGTTGTGTCGGTCTGACCTCTAAACATCTGTGATATGACCAAGTGAATTCCTGGACCTTAATAATCTCACCGATATCAAAACCGGGACGCTGCTACATTTGCACCTCAACCCCAAAGTCACCACAGCTCCCTGATAGGATTCTCAGGTTTGGGGTGAATTCCTAAGAATCCTGCATTACTGCTTGATCTGCTAGGATTCTGGTACTATTCTCGTTTGCTACTTCCAGTCCATACTACTGTCTACTTTTCCTTCTTTCTTTTCTGATCATTTTCCTTCTTCTGGAATCATTCGTCAGCTCCCCTCGCTCTTCTCACTTAGTTAAGAGGATGACCTGCCCTGGTTGAATATCTAGAGCTGAGTTGTACTATTTGTCACAACTGGAGGAATTTGATTTCTAATTTTTAAAAAAGCAACTGGGTATAACATGGCAAAATCGGATCATCCTTACATTTATTTTGGGACTTAGTACAGTGTTTATTTTGCACACAGTTTTTTCTACCCTGAGGGTCTAGTGCTGATTTTTAAATAGGATTAATGGTAGTAGATAAAACATAGCATGGCCAATTAAATATGAATTCCAGATAAACATGCAATATTGGGACAAACTTATATTAAAAATTAATGTTTATCTGAAATTCAAATATAACTGGGCATCCTGTGTCTTATTCATTAAATCTGGCAATCTCACAGGATACATTTATCTAAGATGAATGAAAATATGAGTTAGATAGGTGCCTGGGTGGCTCAGTTGTGTAGTATCTGCCTTAGCTCAGGTCATGATCCTAGAGTCCTGGGATCGTGTCCCATATTAGGATCCTTACTCAGCAGGAGGCCTGCCTCTCCCTCTCCTACTCCCCCTGCTTGTGTTCCCTCTCGCTGCGTGTCTCTCTGTCAAATAAATAAATAAAGTCTTTTAAAAATATCTATATATGAGTTAGAGCCTGAAAAAAATCTTATTTTTTTGAAGATTTATTTATTTATGAGACGGGGGTGGGGGTGTAGAAGGAGGAGGAGAAGGAGAAACTCTAGCAGACTCCATCGAGCATGGAGCCTGAAGAAGGGCTCCTGGCAGGGCTTGATCTCGAGATGTGAGATCATGACCTGAGCCAAAACCAAGAGTGGGACGCTTAACCAACTACACCACCCAGGCGCCCCATAATTTTAAACTAGAAACAAATGGCTTGTCAGGAAAATCTAAGAATGTACCAAGAACTGGAGTGAGAAGTAGGGTAGATGGAAGTTATCATTGGAAACTATGCAGGCAATTTGAAATCGCAGTCCCCATTGAAAGCAGTGTTTTCCAGCTTTTTAGACCAACAGTACAAGTATAAATAGATTTCCCATCATAAGGTAGCACATACACACATTTATAAAATAAAACTGATCATTTCTTTTGCCTTCTATTCTTTTTTTTTTTAAAAGATTTTTATTTATTTACTTGTCAGAGAGAGAGAGAGAGAGAAGCACAAGCAGAAGGAGAGGCAGGCAGAGGGAGAGGGAGAAGCAGACTCCCCACTGAGCAGGGATCCTCATACGGGGCTCCATCCCAGAGCCCTGGGATCATGACATGAGCGGAAGACAGACGCTTAACCGGCTGAGCCACCCAGGCACCCAGGTTCCTCGACCCCAGTGAGGGGTTTTTCATTTTTTTAAAATGTTTCTTTAAACTATTTCATTTTTTTTATTTCATTTTTTTAAAGTGTTCACAACCCACAAAATTGACTTGATAACTCACTAATGGTCTGTGATCTATAATAGAAAAAACACTGGTCTAAAGTAGAAGGATGCAGTCTGTCAACCCAAAGATCTTTGTTGTGATGTTGAGAGAAGATGCTGGGTATGTGGTCAAATTTAAAATGAAGGCCTAAGGAAGGTGTAAGGCATGCAGGGATATTTTTAGACAGTTCAGGTCAATTTGTAGATAGCTCAAAGCAATCTGAAAATGTGAAGCAAAGGCATCAAATACTACGTAGTGTGAGAGGAAGGAATGATTTGGAAAGCAGCACAGTGGCGTAAGTGGTGTCCTCCGGGGACAGGCAAACGCTAGAGTGGGAGGAAGAAGGCAAAGACACTCAGCTTGGGCAGAAGCACAGAAATCCACCAGGTGATCAAATCTGAGGAGGCAAGCAGGGAGGTAACAGCAGTCCAGGGCAAAGCAGACGAATGGAGCCCTGTACCATTGTACATGACTAGATGAAGGCATAGGCAAACAAGAAAGAGCGCAAGAGCTAATTTAATTATAATTAATTAAATTTTCCTGAAAACAGTTTTGCTTCATTGATTACGGCTCAAACTTAGCTGTGTTGCTTTGCAAAAAAGAACTTATTCTCTTTTATCTCTTTTATAATGATGTGCATCTTTAATTTGGAGCTGTATTTTAGAATAATTAAAATAGTCATCCATTGAGCAAATGAGACAACATCAAAAGAGATAATCAAATCAACTGGCACTAGATCTCTAAAGTTGTGAATGCTATTTTTGTCGCCTCTTATGTTAGAATATTTGCCTGTTAAGGAACAGATTGTCATCACAGAGAATTCTTATATTAGATGAAAAAAAATGAGCAGATTGGCAGTGAAAAGTTTTACTTCATGCATGTTTCCTAATAGTAAAATAAAGAGAATCCCTAAATATTGCATGTAAATAAAATGACTCAGCAAAGCAAATGCTTATACAATTACTTGCAGCATGACAAGCTACATTAAAGTACACAATTCCACGCATGGGAAGTGGGGGGAATTTACTTCCTCTCTTGATTTCTTTTGAAGTGTGTGTATAAGATGATATAATAGTGTTTTTCCCAGGGCTGAGGGAAGGCCAGCTAGAACTCAGCCTTCCTGGTGTAGAATTCATCAGCATGGTCAAGCTCTCCTTGGCTCCGACTCTCCCCCCCTCTGTTAAAGTTTACCTTGACTACTTCCTGCTGGTCAGCGAGGACACAGCATTTCTTTTCAAACAGGTACCTAAGAAGACTGTTGCTGCAGTTACTCAAAGCAGGCAACAATTAGGCATTTGAGGGGCAACGGAAGAAATTGCAGAAGGTTAGACTTCATTCTGAGGGAGTCTGATAAGTTACACAACCCTCAAAGATCTGTGCAGGAAAACCTAAGAATCAGGAGAGGCTAACCACGTGCCAGGATGCAGAAATCACTGTGAATTCTTGACTTGCTCAACAACCGGTAGATAATGAAAACAATATTCGGAGATACTAAGTAGAAAACTGGCCACGTGGTTTCCTTCAGAAAATGTCTCTCAACTTGGGGTGTTGACGGTACTGTCAGGGTGACCTGACATAGAGAACAGGGCTGCGTTCCGATTTTCACAGGAAGCAGGGATGGTGTGGCTGGAACTTCACATTCAGGTGTAAAGGATGTTAAATGGCTTGGAGCTTTTGAACAAAGCCAACTGCTTGCCCAGAAGCCTACAGTGCCCAGTTGAGAAATATCGCCTTAGGTTACACAAATAATTATACAACTAGTGGGTACATAGGACAAAAAATACCATGCTTACATGTTCTTTACTAAAGAGAAAAAGCATATCAAGATAGAAATTTCTCGGTGGGCATTCCAAATTCTCAGAAGTAGCAGCTAGGTCAGTTTCTTTTGGGATTCACCTCCTTTCCCATTACTGTGACCAAAGAGCAGAGCCATGGCTCTGCTGTGCTGTGTGCTGACCGGGAGAGGACATTGCCAGAAAAATGAGGGGGAGGGGAGGGAGAGAAGTAGATCAGGTAAACAGATAAGAAATAGGCAAAGGCTGTTTCTTGTTACCGATCGTGAAATGAAAACTGCTGCTGATAAAGCTAGTGACTAATAATCTCAATTCTGAGGAAGTCGAGAATGAAGACATGGCTGGATGTGATCCCCAGGCCAATGCGGAGTGCAGATGACAAAAGAAAGACATAGATCTTTCAAACTCTAGTTAATAGGAAGCTGTTTATAGCATCTATCACCCCATACATAACTCTACTTTTTAAAAAAAACAAGTTTCCATCCACTACAATCACGTTTGAAGCAATTACTGTTAAAACCTTGACATATATTATTTCTGAGCCTCAAATAAATCCTTCAAATAATACATTCCTGACTCAGACCTACAGAAGTCACCTAATCTGGGATTTATACCAGGTCTGGCTGACATCAAAACTGGCACCATTTTCTCTCTACTACCTCATACTAGTCATTGACATCCTACACCTTTTTCTTGTTATATTTTATCCCAACTAAATACCTACAGAGGTATTTATACAGGTATACACATGCATATGCTTGAAGAAATTCAGGAGGTTTTATTTATTATATGATGACCATACCCAGGAATACCTAAACCTCTGGATCTGAGTGAGAATCAACCGCTAGGAGGCCTGAATCATCCCTAGTGGGAAAGCTGCATTGGCTCACTTTCACCACAAGGGTGCACCGAAGGAGCAATTTACTAGGCTGGACCCAAAGAGTTAATGGTTTCTTCAAAGGTTAATTCCCTTTCAGGAGTGTATCTATTCACTGGGACCTTATCGTTTAATGCAAAAATTATTAATGACAGGGTTTGTGGCATAAGTTGATGATTAACTGGTTTCAGTGAGCTCTATGTCTTTGGATGATCTCCACTACCGAAAAGACAGTTTCTGAGTATAATGGATTTGCACTATTAATCTGCCCACCTGTGATAATTCTGACTATACCTATATGAGAAATAAATCAATTTTGATGAATGGCGGTACACCAGTCTTCTATTTCAGAATGGTTGTTTAATAACTGTAATTGCCAGGCCATTGATTTTTTTTTCCCTTCTGAGATGTTTTACACATCTGACTTATTAGGCTAAGTATTATTTTTAGTTATCAAAAACAATAGGGCTGCTCTAACATAAAAGTAGATCTAATATGATATGTACCATGTTGAATTTAATGGCTGTTTCCAATATTTAGAAATCACTTCTGTAAAACCTATATATGTATGTGCAGAATATGTAGGTATGAGTGTGTATCTGATAAAAATAAACCAATCTCTGGAAAATAAAGTAAAGTGTTTACATCCTACCACAAAGAGGTGGCATTATTTAATGGAGCATTGAAGTTTTCCCTGAAAAGCAAATGAGAAACCTTGTGTTTGATAACTTTTTTACCTTACTGAGAACCAACTGCATAAATCTGGGGTTGTATTAAGTGTAAACATGGATTGGGCAGTACTCACTTCTTACAACCATGACTTACATCCTTACAACCTTACAATTTAACTAATCTTATTTCATTATTTCTATTTATAGTAACATCTCTATACTATTTAGTTGGTATTAAAAAGGCAAGGATTTCACAAAGACCAGGAGAATTTATTCCTTCAACAAGTACTTATTGAATACCTCCTGTGAGACAGGCCTTCAGCTAACTGTGCTTATACAGTGGAGATATGGTCCCCCCTATCAGCAGTAATTATGTGATTTTTCTTTAAGCATCTACTCTAGTCATAAAATACAAAAACAAACGAACAAAAGGAACCTCATAAAAGTAGCATAAAATATCTATAATATTTTGTACTCATAAACTCTCAAAGATAAACTCATTGTAAAACATACTTCTAAATCACTGAATTATTGTATAACATTATCACTGAATTCAATATTAAAGAGTGTCTACAAAAATATTTGAATTTAGAATAATTTTAAGGTTTCTTTTTATCTCTTCTTGGATATCCAGAACAGTTGTTTATTTAAGACACTGTAGTTTGTATAATAATGAAATAAAAATGTCATCTATATAAAAAGACAGGAACCTATATTTATTTTCTATATTAATTTGCTTTGATATTTCCACACATTAAGTCAAAGAAGATGGCTTACAGACATAATATTAATTTCTAAGTCCCACAGAATATTTCCCCAACACTTATCTTCAGTAACACCCTACCCATGCACTTGGATCTGTGGCAGGAAAGGAAGAATTCAAATTGGCAAAAGGAAACAGGAAGGGCAGAAGCACACATCATTATATTCTATTAGTAAATCATGACTGAGTAGAAATTTTACTAGGAAATCTTATTTAAATTTTATAGTTTTAAATCTAATTCTTCCATTCTATTTTTATTATTTATTTCTCCTCCCAATTTTTATTTACATCCCAGTTAGTTAACATAACAGTGCAATATTAGTTTTAGGTGTAGAATTTAGAGATTCATCACTTACATACTTACATCACATACATACTTACATACTTACATACCCAGTGCTCATGCAAGCTCATGCAATAAGGGCTCTCCTATCTATTTTTAAACAGTACTCTCATCTTTTAAAAATACTTCATTAAAAAAATGGTTCCCTCTTTTTTGGAGAAGATTTTCAAATGAGGTATGTAAAGGCTTTTTATCCTTGTCTTGACGACCTGAGTTCTCAACTTCCAAATATCATACACCTTTCAAAAGCTATGATATGTAATGCTACACTGGGATTCACACAAAAATTAGGCAGATCCCATACTACTGGGGTGTGAGATGTAGGAATGTTGACTTAGCTCATCCCCCATTCCCTTTCTGTCAACTCCTCTATGGTCGAGTTAAACCCAGCTAGACACGGGAGACAGAAGCAAGTTTATGAAATGATCATACAAAATGTCCATGACAGCTAGCAGCCTAATTTATTCTCCAACTTTTTTTGCCCAAGGATATCTGAAGTCCAAATAAAGATATAGGGGTCAATGGTTTCACCCAAATAAATTAAATCCTAACTGTAGAACTTGAGGCACTGTGATAGGGAAGGGAAATATATTTGGAGAGCAAAGCCTCCTGGCACTAATCACAGAACTAGATAGGTAGATCTGTTTCAACAGTAAGATCTAGCAAATCCTATTAAATGCTGTCTCAGACTCTAGGACCACAAGACAGGCAATGCTGACCGTCACACGATCATATTTGTTTACAACCAAGATGCAAAAGAAAAGCCATAAGTAAACAAATGAGATATATAGCAAAGCCATCAGGTTCCGGACGAGAACAAACACATGTGGGACAGCCACATGTGTTGTGCTGCAGCTTAAAATCATAACTAAGAAGCTGCCCGTTCATAACATAGTTCAGATTACAAAAAAATTTTTAACAAAAAAGGATAGCAGTGAAGATCTGCTGACACTTGGTGGTATTTTGTGGGCTTTCCCTTTGATGGCTCTTTTAAATTCCTGGAAATACAAAGTCCAATGACTACATATCCTTTTCATTATTGTTCTTATCATCATCATTATAATTATTTACTGAAAAATTTTCTAGATAATGGTGGAACCAAAATGTTCTATCTCTACACTATGTTTCTCAGCCAATGTGCCTCTATAACAGCAGGATAATTCCCTATGTTTCCACATATCTGGTGCCAACTAATTTACTCACTTTGGTTACTATCTCCATTGTTTCGCCAGCACAGTAATGGCCCATATACACCATTACTGTTGGTGTTATTCCTTCAGAGTTTTTTCTTTTTTTAAAGATTTATTTATTTTAGAGAGGGAGAGCAAGTAGGGGGAAGGGCAGAGGGAGAGGAAGAGAGAGAATCTTGAGCAGACTCCCCTCTGAGCATGGAGCCTGATGTGGGGCTTGATCTCAGGATCATGAGATCATGACCTCAGCCAGAATCAAGAGTTGGATGCTCAGCCAACTGGGCCACCCAGACACACCTCCTACTTTTTTTTTTTTTTTTTTTGGTGTTGTTCCTTCAGAGTTTAAAGAAAACTGAAAGGTAACCTAGCCAAAAAGAAGTTTAATTAATTATTTGGAACTCTTGAATTTTAATGTAGTGTAATTTTTTCACACCACAATGGCTACAAATTTTGTTCATTAGTCTCATTACAATTTGACAAGAACTCTAGAAAATTTTATGTAATAAATCAGCAGAAACCAGTGCAATTTAAAATATCCTATTTAGCAGTGGAAACACTAAGCCAATAAAGCATTTAAGAAAAGAAGAGAATAAAAATTATGCTAACTAAATTCTTGAGGTTAAGTGTTCTAGATCTGATAAGATAAAGACAAGATGTACCTTTTAAATGTTCAGAGTAGGAATGTGGACATTCTACATTATATGCTGTTTTTCTAGAGTACGTCCCTAGAGAGGGATGTTCAATTCATATTGAAAACACATTCTTTAAAGAGAGACAATTTTTAAATTTTTCAAAAAGTTCATTTGAAATTAATTTAATAGACTTAGGGAAAAAGCAAAGCGCCTGGTGAAACCTCCGATAAAACTTATACAGTGGACCTCACAGGGATGCTGACATCTAGAGTTTGACATAAAAGAACGCATGAGGCGTTTATTATTCCTCTCTCCCAACACAGAGACATCAGGGTGGGCAGAGGAAATTGTATCCATAACTGTAACTAGGGCGATGGCAGAGCTGTGTTAATTGTCCTGCTTGTTCTTCTACTTGGAACATGAGTAGTGATTGGATAAAAGCGACATAACATCATTCCAAAGTTGACCATACACCAAGCACTTTACGTATATGAACTCACTTATATCCCTACACCATGCACATCGTTACCCCCTTCTAAACAGGAGGAGGAAAAAAGTAAATAATTTGCCAAAACTGACACAGATATGAAGTGCTAGATTTGAAATCTGAAACTGAATTTGTCTGGCTTCTGGCCTATTTTCTTTTAGCCCTAGCATATGTTCTCCACTCTGAATTAAATGAATGTAATTATTGGCAGCAATGTATGTGAATAATACATGTAGGTTTACGGTATCACACTACAAGTTGTGTGTGTGCATGCGCACACGCGTGTGTGTGTACATATATACATTTATATGCAGACTCTTCTCACTATGGAAAACACTGACTTTCCCCCTTAACTCCTGGATTTCCACCAGTCACTCTAATTTTACATGTAGAAGAAAAAGCTCTGAAACTTAATCCTCTAATCAGACCCTAACTTATGCTACTGGAAGGGCAACTGTGCTTAGCCTGGGATAAAATACACGTGAAAAAAGACAACTGGAGAGGAGTGATATATTCCCAAAGGTGGAGCTCAGGCAGAAGTTGAGAATTAAGTACTGGAAGACAACATCTCACAGTGATTTCTTACTACATGTAATACTACATCATTAATTTTGGAGTAACCTTCCAAATTGCTAAGCCTGCTTGCATTCAATTTTCAGTACAAAGATGTATTTTAAATTCAAATATAAGTGATATTTGAATTATATCAAATATCATATATATATATGATATATAGAGGCCATCGCTCCTCTCTGCTCTGTTAATGTACATAATCCAAAGTTGACCATAGTCAAATATATTGAAGAAAACACATTCAGTGCAGCAGTAATAGTTCATATATACACAAGGACAAATGCAGAGGAAAAAAAAGACCTAAAAGACACTAGAATTCCCCCAATGACTGAACAAAACAATTATGATAGCCTTTACATATTCCTAAAATGTGTCATTTTATGTGGATTTTTAAAAAGAGCTCATCAGTAGTAGAATACATACCCTCCAATTTTATCTATAGTCAGATCAGATTGCAATAATAGTTAAGTTGTATAATGCCTAGATATTTCAAGGAATGACATACTGCAGATAGGTAAAAACAAATAGCATTCAAAAGTTAATCCAATATTAAAGGACCACCATTTCCTGCAGAGTGAAAACATAGAAAGATTTGCAAAAAAAGGCAAAGTAAATAAAATGACTACTAAATCTATTGATAATATTATTAAAACAATATGAAACGCTTTAATGATTAGTTGTATAAGTATGGTTTCTTGGCCATGTTGGAAAAGGGAGAAAAAGGTCAATAAACAGAATGATGCATGCGCTATGACTAATGTGTTAGAAGTAGAAAAAAAAATCTTAAACTTCATTGAAACCACTCTAATTGCAATAGGTATCGAGCTAATTCTACCAATGACTAGCCAGTTCTAGGGTTAGTACTGAGAACTCAACACTGACCCAACAGTCTAGGGCCCTATTACCACTAACCCAATTCCATTTCAAATTGCGTTTCGTCTTATGCCCTATTTACTTGAATATTTATGTGAAATGCTAACATTAGACTTACTCTATTGTAGAGTGTTATGTACAGTTTCCCTGGCACTGAGCAGTTCTTTTTTTTTTCTATGATGTATTATGACTCTATAAAATGGAAATCATTCTTAATTAGGATTCAATTAAGAGATACCGGAAGGCAAAAAAAGATCATGCCAAAAAGAACCTTCATGATATTAGAAAAAGGTGAAAAGTACTTTCGATGTGGAAATTAAAAATAAACTGTGGAAAGGATCTTTAAATAGGATGTTCTCAAGAGGGAATGGAGAATGCTTCGGTGCTGCTTGTATGTCCACAGTTGGTATTTCCACCCCAAAATGCAGAAAATGTCTTCATAATGTGAATGCAAAATGATATATGTCGGGAACATGTTTACCAATTTATTGGACGTGTCTAGCATGCATAATGGCAATGGATCACCTTCCCCACATTTCACCTAAGAAAACAGGGTGAGAGACCTGGGTCTGTGTCATGGTATGAATTAAAGGTCTCCAGTAAATGCACTCCAAAGATTAAATCATTTTAAATTGCTTTTGGCCCCGAAACAGATTTGGCTGCCACACTACTACTGACAATGAAGACTTTTTGTTTGTTTGTTTGTTTGTTTGTTCTCATTTCACAGCTGAACTTATGCATTCCTACCTTACAAAGTTCTATCCAGTTCAGGCAGCTAACTCATGAAAATGCATGATTATCAGAGTAAACAGTTAGTGATATTAGTAGATCAATGTATATTTGTTTCCTGTTAATACCCAAAGATACAACCCTAGCTTAGGAGACAAGCAAAATGAGTATGTTCAGTAATATTAGTCTATATAAGATTATCTTAAGAAGCTAGGCCATTGTCATTAGTCATGATAAGAATGTCTCCTAGGATATGCAAGTCAAAAGAAAGTTTATGTGGCAGAATTATGTAAGGAAACTTACAATAGTGCCTGCCCACAAACCATGCAATTTGGAAACAGCCAAGAAACAAAACCATAGAGAAGGAGAGATAAATACAACATGTATTAGGGGTTATTATGCAACTACAAAGGTTCAATATGACCCTGGAAATATAGCAAAAAATAGTTATGGAAAAGAAGCTATTTCTTATGCTCAGTAGCTAATTTTCAAACATATGTACCTGTATTTGAAACTTTGAGCATTTCACACATTTTTCTGTATCTGAAAAAAAAATGGATCCAGACTGATATTGTGTATCAATATAGCTGAAAACAGTCAATAAAAAGGTAGCCAAAAGCAAAGTTCAATATGAATTCTAAAAAAGGATATTATTCTGGTTGCTGATAAAACACTTCTGATAAAATACTTTGCTCATATTGGAAAAGAATAATTTACTGTTCAATTTTCCTAGAAAGGATGAAAGATCTATAAGATGATTTCATAAAATGTTTGATTAAATAAAAGCTAGATTAAAGTGTCTAGGTCAAACTGTAAATATAATTAGAAACTTTAGAAATAATATATAACTCCATTTTGAGAATATATATATATTTCAATATTTAACAGTTAATTATATGTTTTCCATATAATTTATGATAAAAACATTGTATATTTTCATTTTAAAATGTTCAAGGGCATTGGATCTATGAAAACAACACATATATTTTAATTCTCTATTCTGGAAAATTAAGAAATGCATACTCTTCAGGATAAATGTATTTAATACAAAGTGACACAAGAAAAATACATCAAATTTCCTTATTCATGGGAATATAAGATTAAAAAGGAATACCTGAACATATTGATATGATTTGAAGAGGAAGAAAGGTTAAGATTAGAGTGGTAGTATGAAAGTTCATATATCCCAGTCCATAATCCATATATCATGATTTGAATACATATTGAATGTATAACACAAATACATCTTCCCATTTGTGGGCATTCGACTGGGACTACCACATTTTATGTATATTTAAAGAAAACAAAATGAGAGTGCAAGAGGCAGATTTCAATTATATGCAATAGACTTCGCGAATATATGACCAAAACAGAATCAGTTAATCATAATAGTTTAAATGTTGGGTGTAACCATGATAAAGTCTAATTTATACTGAAGATAGAATATTTATAAATATTTAACCCAAATCAACATACATAATACCAAATTTCAAAATGCATGCCTTTTGCATTTTGTTTTTTTATTTTTTAACTTACTGCTTTATAAGTTCTCTTTTGTCCAGCATGTTTCCGAATTTGTTCTCCATTTGGCCCTGTTTCCACATGCATCGAATAGATGATGTCAAAGAAATCTTCAACCACAGCTACCCGCCGCAAAGACAGCTTCTCATCCACCCCTACACCATCCTGGAAACAAAACCAAAAAAAAAAAAAGGACAGAAAGTTAACACATAAAGTGAATAAAATGAAAACATTTTGATAAACTGAACCAAACCAAATCATCCAGCTAGGAAACTTACAAAAACTGTGAGTGAATATTGTATTGCATCATTTCATACACTGTTTACATATAGAACTTTAAGAAACATGAAAAAAGATATTTGGCATAATGATCATGCTTACCCATAAATAACATCTTTTAAGTTTTATAATGACTCATTTGTAGCCATCAGCATAACTTCCTTAAATTATTCCAAAATATATTTTAAGGCTCAGTAATTTTTATTAAAATAATTTCATTCTAGATATTTATTGATTCATCCAATCAATATTTATTGAGTTGCTAGGTACTGGAAGCCATTATTAGAGAAAGAAAAGAAATAATATAGGATCTCTATCCTTAAACATCATATAATCTGGGAAAGAAAATGCATCTACTATGCTATCAGGTTGGACTAAGAGACGATAATTGTTCAAGGTTAAAAATGAAAGCTATAGAAATTATCTAGGTGTGAACTTTGGATTCTCCACTCAGAAATTCTATGTCTTGTGCAAATCATTTAAACTTTCCTAAATTTCAGTCTTCTCAAATTTCAGTTTTCTCAATTGGCAGAGATAGTAGAGCTCACTTCACAGAATTGTCAGAATTAAATGTGATAACTTAGGTAAAGGATGTGACCCAACAGTTGGCATATAGTGAACACTTGACAAATGGTGACTCTTGTCATTTTGACGATCATGATAAAAATATAAGCATACAAGCAACATACCATAGGCGTTCAAATAATAAAGATATCACCTCTGGCTGAAGTAGCTTCTTGGAAGAAATAGAATTTGACATGGGTGGAGATACACACTAGGTCTAAGCCACGATGGGCTGAGGGGAAGTGTAGCAAAGAGACAAACACTCCCATAGATGACAGAAAATAAGAAATGTATAAGAAAAGAATAAGAAATTGGAAATTGGATGAAAAAGAAATTTACTCTTTCAGGAACGGTTTTCCTGTTTGCAAACACAGACATGCACGCACGTGCATACACACAATGTTCTTATTTGGACCCTGAGGCATAAGCTGAAGTAATGTGACATAGCCATTAATGTTGGTAGACCACATAAGAGGGTGATTAATCTGAGCAAAATCATTATGCAGTCAATGAGTCAAATGGTGAAAGCCTCTTTGAACAGTAGTTCCAGCAGACTGAGCTCACTGCAAAACTCAAAACAAATCACATGGTCCTTTTTCTTAGTTTGACTTTGGTTTTTGGTTTTTTTTATTTGTTTTTTGTTTTTCTGATGTATAATAGGTCTCAGAAGCAGCAATGTCTGAGGCTGTATATTCAAATAGCCATATATACATATATATGTATATCTATATTTAAATAACTACACATATATTCAGATAAATATATATAGTCAAATATTTATGAGTTGTCCGTAAGGTCAAACTGTGTGGTATCTCATCTCTGTTAAATCTGAAGCACTTCCTCTCAATTACCTATGATGCATATGATTCGTCATTAGGTTTTAGACCTTTCTCACAACTCTCCTTTAACATTTTGCAGCATCTCTTCTATACTGGGCCCCGCAGATAATCCCTTATTGCCTCATGATGCAAGACCAGTATGTAGCGAAACCACGGAGAAGCTGCATGAAGCATGGCTATGACTAGCCCGAAAAACTGTTGTAGCTTAGTGTACAGTACCTGGGAAACACCATTTCAGATGCCTACCCCTCCGTATCCCCAGCTACCCCCTACTCCTCAGAGATCATCCACTGTTTCTAGCCTAGAAATCCAAATTCTAACTCGACCCACAGGCAAAAACCAACCACAAAATTTTGGCTTCTTTTTTCCTGTTCATAAAACTTTTACAGTTCCCTCTCAGTTCCTTTGCTGGGTAACCAGAAATATAGCAATGTCCTACAGTTAATAAACTATGAGTGATGGGGGAATCACAGCCCATTTATTCATTCCTTCAACAAGTATACCAGAAAGACCAAGTACAGCCAAGCCCTAGTAGCTGAGGTGCTCAAGTTACCAAGGTCAGCTGACTTCACAAAAGCAAAATAGGACAATATATTCAAAGTGTTGAACCTAAAAAAACAAACAAACAAAAAGCCCACGAAAAACAACAACAAAAACAACAAAAACTGCTAAAAAAGAGTTTTATATCCAGAAAAACAACTTTTCCAAAATTAAGGTGAGGTAAAGACATTCCCAGATAAACAAAATAGAGAAGTCAATGATCGTAGACAAGAGAAATTTATTCCCTCATAGTCCTGGAAGCCAGAAGTTGAAATTCAGAGATGTTGGCAGAGCCGCACTCCTGGAAGCTCTAGGGAAGAATCCATTCTTTGCCTCTTCCAGGTTCCGAGTTGCTAGAACTGCATAGCTTGAGGCCATCTCCTGCTGCCTCCTCCTCTGTGGTGTATCTCCCCTGTGTGTGTGTGTGTGTGTGTGTGTGTGTGTGTGTGTGTGTGTCTGTGTGTCTGTGTGCGCATGCGCGTGCACGTGTGTTTCACGCCTATGCACTGTGCTCTCTCTCTCTCAGGACACATCTTATCTGAAAGCATTTAAACCCCAACCAGATAATCTAAACTAATCTCTTCACTCAATATCCTTAACTTAATTACATCTACAGACTCTTTCTAAACAAAGTAACATTTACAAATTCCAGGGATTGGGACTTGAAATCTTTTTTTTTTCTTTTTTTTTTTTTTTTTCTTGGAGGGAGAGAGAGATGCACACAAATGGGGTGGGGTGTGAGGAAGGTGAGGAGGATTTGAGAGATAGAGAATCTTAGGCTCCTCATCCAGAGCGGAGCCCAAACCACTGCTCTCCATCTCACAATCCAGATCACCATCTGAGCTGAAATCAAGAGTCAGACTCTTAACCAACTAAGCCACCCAGGCACCCCAGAACTTGAAATCCATCGTTAGACGGCCATTATTTAACTACATGTAGTAATGAATTATGTACAAAAGGTACAAATTATGCTATGAGAACATACATTGGAAGTGCTTCACTATGGGTGGTTAACAGTCAATATTCTTTCAAGAAATCATAAGTTCAGAGTTAATCAAGATAATATTGAAATCACATACACTGGGGAAGGGAACTCATCTATTATCCTTCTGTCCTATAGACTTGCTTACTTGCAATTGTAATTAAGCTCAATTCACATCCACACTCTTATTGAAACTCCAAAATGCCTTCAGGGGTTGGGCCTACAATGTAAGTGAGCTAAGTATTTGTGGTAAGAAAATAAGGAGTAATGAAGCCCTTCAGACATGGGAGAAATATATTCAATGAGCTTGGAGTTTGACATAACTTCAAATACCATGGGGCACCCGGGTGGCTCAGTGGGTTAAGCCTCTACCTTTGGCTCAGGTCATGATCTCAGGGTTCTGAGATTGGCCCACTTGGGGCTCCCTGCTCAGCAGGAGTCTGCTTCTCCTCACTCTCCCAATGCCTCTCCCCTTCTGCTCATGCTTCTCTCTCTCTCAAAAAAAGAGAAGAAAACAAAACAAAACTTTAAAAAACATACTTCTGGTACCATAAAAACAAAGACATTTCACAAACAGACACGTTATAGTGGAAATGTTGAATGCCAAAGACAAAATCTCAAAAGCAACAAGAGGTAAATAACTTATCAACCTTTGAGGAGACCCCAATAACAATTCCATGCTTGTAGACATGCTTTATAATAAAGAGTAAAAAGAAGTTTTCCAGGATAAAAGTAAGAGGCAAGTGACATCAAGTAGTAATCCAAATCCAAACGCAAATACTAAGAACTTCAGTAAAGGCAGGTAAGGATAAATAAATAAACAACTAAAAAAGTAAAGCAAAGCAAGCCAAATACAATATAATTATTTGTTTATTCTTTTTTTTAAAGATAATAATTGAGTCATTTTTATTTACTGTTTTCTTTATTAATTGACAATCCTTCCTCAGTTACAAAAAATAGTAGACTATGTGTTCCAAGAGCTGGGCCAGAGCCATATCCTGAAGGCGGAAAATGAACATATAACAGGTACACTGCCATAAGGGAAAATATACATGGTAGAAGTTGTATCCTGTTACCATTACTGATGATAAGATCAATTTAACCATCTCAAACATGGGATTCTCATTTTTGCCAAGCAACACTTTAAGGGATTTTCAAATGTTTTCTTTAAATCTCCATCATCATCTTTCGAGGTGAGAACACTAATACTCAGAAGTTATGCAACCTTCCCAAAGACTCACAGTGATTACTAAGGCTGAGTAACATAGAGTTTTTTCAAAAGAAAGAAAATCCTATTTATCCTAAGAATATACTTGGACATATCCCACACAGATATAACTGCCAGTTATTTTGGTATACCAAGGATTCCACAAAATCCTTTTTAACCCACAGTGGGTGCTGTAATAATATACATTTCCAATGAGACATAGAAAGATATGTAATTACAATACTAGAGAACGAGAAAGATTGAAGATTATTTAAATGTTCACCTTGAATACTGATTCTTTGGGAACTGACTGATTTAAAAGGCAACTGACTAAAATAATATGTAAATAACTGTATTACTGGTATAATAACATACATAAATGAAATATATTTGACAATGACTGCACAACAGAGGCACTAACAAAGCTATACTGGAGTTTGGAGTAAAGAAATAACAGAATGATAACTCAAATCCACAGGTAGAAAGAAAGAGAACCAAATAAGAGGTTAACATTAAAAACTCTCTAAATGGGGTGCCTGGGTGGCTCAGTGGGTTAAGCCTCTGCCTTCGGCTCAGGTCATGATCCCAGGGTCCTGGGATCGAGCCCCACATCAGGCTCTCTGCTCAGCGGGGAGCCTGCTTCCCCCTCTCTCTCTCCGCCTGCCTCTCTGCCTACTTGTGATCTCTCTGTTAAATAAATAAATAAAATCTTTAAAAAAAAATAAGTAAAATAAAAAAATAAAAACTCTATAAATATATGCTTTCCTACTTTCTTCTCTTAGCTCTTTGAAAGACATAATATTATATAAGTAATTATCACACTATAATATGGTTAGATGATTGAGCTATCTGGATATTACAAGTATAAATCATAGAATTAAAAGTGAGAAAACTGAGCTCTTTAAAAGTAAAGTTTAATACTGGATTATAACTAAATCAGTATATATCTGAAGTAGATTCTGGTAAGTTAAAACATATATTGTAATTCCCAAAGTAACCCCCTAAATTTAAAAGTATATAATTTTAAATCATTAAAGGAATTAAGATTTTACAAGAGAAAATATGCACTTAATAGAAAAAAAGCCAATAAAAGAAAACTAAAAGAAAAAAGACATATACAGGTAATAAAGCAAAATCACCAATATAAATGCAATCACATCAATAACACTAAACACAAATGGACTAAGGAATCCAAAGATGCAGATAAGTGGTGCTAGGGTGGCTCAGTCAGTTAAGTATCTAACTCTTGGTTTTGGCTCAGGTCATGATCTCAGGGTTGTGAGATGGGAGATGAGTCTGCTTGAGATTTCCTCTCTCCCTCTCCCTCTGTCTCTCCCCTCCACACACCCCCCACGCTCACACACTCTTTAATTAATTAATTAATTAATTAATTAATTTTAAAAATCTTTAAAAAGATGCAGATAGGATGGAAGGTGAAAAGCTACATTATGCAATTAAGAACAACAACAACAACAACAACAACAAGAGCTGGAATAGCTATATTAGTATTAGAGAACAGAGTTTAAACAAACCAACAACAAATGTTACTAACAACAAAGAGGAAAATTTCATAATAATAAAAGGGTTAATTTTCCAGCAAGATATAATAATTATATATGCACCAAAACCCAAAATTCCAAGTAACATGTGCACACCCACATATTGTTTAAGCAAAAACTGACAAAATAAACAGGAGAAATCAGCAATAATAGAGACTTCAAAACTCCATTTTCAAAAATAGGATAACAAGGGAGAATATGATCAAGAAAAAGAAGACTGAACAGCACTATAAAAAATAAACCTAACAGACATACATAGGACATCCCACACAACAGAAACAGAACATTGTCCATGACAGACCATATCTCAGTATAAAAGAGGTCTCAATAAGATGTAAAGGATTGAAATATGTTTTATATGTTTTCTGATCAAAATGGAATTAAATTACAAATCAGTGACAGAAGGAAACCAGGGAAATCACAAAGATGAAGAAATTAACACACTTCTCAAAACCAATGTGTCAGAGGAGTCAAAAGGAAACTTAAATTATACTTTGAGATGAACAGAAACAGAAACACAAAATGTCATAGCAGTATTTCAAGAAAATTTATAACTGCAAATGTGTTTTTTTAAAAAATAAGATAACTATCTTTCCACCTTAAATGACTAGGGGAAAAAAGTAAACTAAAACCAAGCGGAAGGGGGGAAATATTTTTAAAGAGGAGAAATAAATTAAATAGAGAATAGAAAACAATGGACAAAATCAGCAAAACCAAAATACAATTTTTGAAAATATATTTTTAAAAGACAAAACTTCAGCTGTATTGGCCAAGAATAAAAGAGAGAAGACATAAATTACTAAAACCAGGAATGAAAGAAGGAACATCACTACTGATCTTATAAAAAAAGGTTGTAAGAAATAGTATAGACAACTCTATGATAAATTAGAAAACTATATAAAGTGAACAATTTCTAGAAAGACACAAAGTATTGAAATTGACTGAAAAAAATGGAAAGTTTGAATATGTCTACCACAAGTAAAAGAGACAAAATTAGGGGCGCCTGGGTGGCTCAGTGGGTTAAGCCTCTGCCTTCGGCTCAGGTCATGATCTCAGGGTCCTGGGATCGAACCCCGCATCGGGCTCTCTGCTCAGCAGGGAGCTTGCTTCCCCCTTCTCTCTGCCTGCTTCTCTGCCTACTTGTGATCTCTCTCTCTGTCAAATAAATAAAATAAAATCTTTAAAAAAAAAAGAGAGAGACAAAATTAGTAACTTAAAAAAATTCTTACAAAGAAAAGCCTGGGCTCAAAGGGTTTCACTGGACCGACATGCAAGAATGAAGGCCAATTTATCACTAACTCTTCAGGAAAAAAAAAAATGACACATTTTTCAAATCATTCTATAAAGCCAGAATCACCCATATACCAAAACCAAATGTATTACAAGAAAAGAAAACTATGGGGGCGCCTGGGTGGCTCAGTGGGTTAAAGTTGCTGCCTTCGGCTCAGGTCGTGATCCCAGCGTCCTGGGATCAAGCCCTGCATCGGGCTCTCTGCTCAGCAGGGAGCCTGCTTCCTCCCTTCTCTCTCTGCCTGCCTCTCTGCCTACTTGTGATCTGTCTGTCAAATAAATAAATAAAATCTTAAAAAAAAAAAAGAAAAGAAAACTATGGACCAATATATTTTATGAATATAGATGTAAAAACTTCAATATACTAGCAAAACAAATCTAATAATATATATATGCAAATTATTATGTACCATTACCAAGTAAGATAATCCCAGGTATGCAAGGTTGATTTAAAATATAAAAATTAATTCATGTAATATAGCATATTAAAGAATAATGTACAAAAAGCATATAATCACCTCAATAGTTGCAGAAAAAGCATTAGACAAAAGCCAACATACTTTCCTTAGAAAAACTCTTAGTGAACTAGAAATAGAATGTTCTCAATGCAATAAAGGGCATCTACAAAAGCCTCATAACTAACAAGTATTTAATGATGAAAGATTGAATGCTTTCCCCCTAAGGACAGGAGCAAAAGAAGAATGTCTGCTCTAGCCACTACTATTTAACATTTTACTGGAAGTACTAGCCAGGGGAATCAGGGGTTTAAGAAAAAAAAAAAAAAAAAAAAAGGAAGAAAATACACCTAGATTGAAAAGGAGGAAGAAAAACTACCTCTGTAGAAGACATGATCTTTTATGTAGAAAATTCTATTAAAATACTCCAAACAACTATTAGAACTAACAAGTGAGGTCAGCAAAGTTAAGGCCCAGAATCAGTAACAAAAAACAATTGTATTTCTTTTCATTAGCAACAAAAAAATTCAAAAATGAATTTAGAAAAATAATTTCATTTACAATGATACAAGGGTGCCTGGTGGGTCAGTCAGCTAAGTGTCTGACTCTTGATTTCGTCTCAGATCATGATCTCAGGGTCATCTAATGGAGCCCCATTTGGGGCTCCATGCTGGGCATGAAGCCTGCTTAAGATTCTCTCTCTCCCTTTTCCTCTGCCTCTCCTTACCCTCCCTGTTCAAGCTCTCTTTCTCCCCCACCCCCATATATATAATAAATTAGAATACAAGGTATGAATTTAGATATAAAGTTAACAAAAGAAGTACAAGGCTTGTACATGAAAGCTACAAAACATTGTCAAAAAAAACATTTTTAATGGTCTAAATAAATGGAAAGATATCCTATGTTCACAGACCAGAGGATTAATATTGTTAAGATGGTAATATTCCAAAAACTTATTTGCAAAATCAATGTAATCCCTATTTAAAAATTCTAGTTAGCTTTTTTGCAGAAATTGACAAGTTAAAATTCATATGTAAATGCAAGGTGCTCAGAAGAGCCAAAATAATCTTTTAAAAGAAGAAATTTGGAGGTCTCATATGTCTTGATTTCAAAACTTACTATAAATTTTACATAATAGGCAGCATGGTACTAGGCATGAGAATAGATATATAGATCAATAACATAGAACTGAGATTCCAGAGATAAACCCTTACACTTATTTTCAATTCATTTTCAACATGAGTGTAAGACAATGCAGTGGGGAAAAAATAATCTTTTCAATAAATGGTACTGGGACAACTGGATACCCACATGCAAAAGAATGAAGTAGACTCCTTAACTCCCACCATACATAAAAATTAAGTCAAAATGCATCATAGATCTAAATGTAGAAGGTAAAACTTAAAATTTAAGAACACAGGAGTAAATGTTTTCAACCTTGGGTGAGGCAAGGCCCTCTCAGTTATAAAACCCAAAGCAAAAGTAACAAAAGACAAATTAATTGAACTACATTAAAATAAAATATTTTGTTGCAAATCATACCATCAAAAAAAAAATGAAATACCAATCCTCAGAAATGGGAGAAAACATTTAAAAATCATATGTCCAATAAGGGGTTAATATCCAAAATATATAAAGAAACATTCAACTCAATAGCTAAAAAAAAAATTATCCAATTAAAAATAGGTAAAAGATCTGAATCTGTATTTTCCCAAAGGAGATACCCATGAAACTGTGCACAACATCACTAACCATCAGGTAAATACAAATCAAAACCACAATGAGATATCACTTCATACCTGTCAGAATGGCTATTATCAAAAGGACAAGAAATTAAAAGCGTCAGTAAGCACATGGAGAAAAGGGAACACTTCCTTGCATACTGCTGGGAGGAATATAAACTGGTGCAGAACATGAAAAACGGTACCGAGATTCCTGAAAAATTTAAAATAGAACTACCCTATGATCCAGCAATTTCACTCCTGGACTCATACAAAGGAAATAAAATCACTAACTCGAAAAGATACATGCACCCCCATTTTCATTGTGGCTTTATGTACAATAGCTAAAACATAAGAGAAACTTAAGTATCTTTTGATGAATGAATGGATAAAGAAAATGTGGTCATATGTATACATGCCACATTTTGTGTTACCATGTAATTGTGCTATTATGTGCACGTGTCCACACACACGTACATACTGGAATATTATTCAGCCACAAAAAGGAAGGAAATCTTCCCACTTGCAACAGTGTGGATGGACCTTGAGGGCATTATGCTAAGAGAAATAAGACAGAGAAAGACAAATACCACAGGATTTCACTTATACGTGGAATCTTAAAAAGCAAGTATACAAATAAAAAGAAAAAACTCACAGAGAAAGAGATTGGTGGTTGCCACAGTCAGGAGGTAGGGAGAGGATAAAATGGACAAATGTTGGCAAAAGTGTGAAGCTAGAAACTTCTAGTTATAAAATAAATAAATCCTGGGGATGTAATATATGGCATAGCTACTGTAGGTAAAAATACTGTATTACATACTTGAAATTGCTAAGATCTTAGAGGGTATAAGTACAAACCTAAAAAAGATTTGTAACTGTGGTTGTGCATGTTAACTAGACATATAGCTATGATCAAATGATCATAGTAAATAAAATCTTTTTAAAAAAAATACAACTACATAAAATAAATTTTACAAAATACAGCAGCATATTCATTACAGCCAAAAAAGTAAAAACAATTAAAATACCCCTGAACTGAGTATGCAAATAAAATGGTATAACCATACAAAGGAATATTATGCTGTCATAAAAAAGGGATAAAGTATTGATTCATGCTATTACATGGATGAAACTTCAAGACATAAAGCTAAGTGAAAGAAGCCAAACACATAAAAAGCCACAGACTGTTTCTTTTTATTTGAAATGTCCAGAAAAGGCAAGTTTATGGATATAAAGTAGGTGACTGGATGTTCTGGACTAAAGAGAGCTGTATGGTGATTGGCTGCTAATGGACACAAAGTGGCTTTTAGAAGAGACAAAAATGTTCTAAATTTAGATGATGGTGATGGTTTTAAATCCTGTATATACACTAAAACATTAAATTGTGCTCTTTACATGGGATGAATTGCATGGTGTGTGTTATACCTCTAAAAAGCCATTAAAATATGTGGTCTCTGAAAGTTTGGGATTTTAATCTCTTTTTCATTTTATTTTATTATTTTTAAATATGCATTTTAAAATTTTTAAACATTTTTTATAATTTTTTATTTTTTATTAACATACAATGTATTATTAGCCCCAGGGGTATAGGTCTGTGAATCGCCAGGTTTACATACTTCACAGCACTCACCATAGCACATACCTTCTCCAATGTGCATAACCCAACCACCCTCTCCCTACCCGCCTCCCCCCGACAACCCATAGTTTGTTCTGTGAGATTGAGTCTCTTATGATTTGTCTCCCTCCCGATCCCATCTTGTTTCATTTATTCCTTTCCTACTCCCCAAACCCCTCACGTTGCCTCTCAACTTCCTCATATCAGGGAGATCATATGCTAATTGCCTTTCTCCGATTGACTTATTTCACTAAGCATAATACCCTCTAGTTCCATCCACATTGTCACAAATGGCAAGATTTCATTTCTTTTGATGGCTGCATAGTATTCCATTGTATAAACATACACATCTTTATCCATTCATCTGTTGATGGACATCCAGGTTCTTTCCATAGTTTCGCTATTGTGGACATTGCTGCTATAAACATTCGGGTGCACATGCCCCTTTAGATCACTACATTTGTATCTTCAGGGTAAATACCCAGTAATGCAATTGCTGGGTCATAGGGTAGTTCTATTTTCAACTTTTTGAGGAACCTCCATGCTGTTTTCCAGAGTGGTTGCACCAGCTTGCATTCCCACCAACAGTGTAGGAGAGTTCCTCTTTCTCTGCATCCTCTCCAGCATCTGTCATTTCCTGACTTGTTAATTATAGCCATTCTGACTGGTGGGAGGTGGTATCTCACTGGTTTTTTCTTTTAATTTCTTTTCAGTGTTCCAGAACCATTGTGGTTTTGATTTGTATTGCCCTGATGCTGAGTGATGTGGAACACTTTTTCATGTGTCTGTTGGCCATCTGGATATCTCCTTTGCAAAAATGTCTGTTCATGTCCTCTGTCCATTTCTTGATTGGATTATTTGTTCTTTGGGTGTTGAGTTTGATAAGTTCATTATAGATTTTGGATACTAGCCCTTTATCTGATATGTCATTTGCAAATATCTTCTCCCATTCTGTTAGTTGTATTTTGGTTTTGTTGACTGTTTCCTTTGCTGTGCAGAAGCTTTTGATCTTGATGAAGTCCCAATCACTCATTTTTGCCCTTGCTTCCCTTGCCTTTGGCGATGTTTCTAAGAAGAAGTTGCTGTGGCTGAGGTCGAAGAGGTTGCTGCCTGTGTTCTCCTCAAGGATTTTGATGGATTCCTTTTCTCACATTGAGGTCCTTCATCCATTTTGAGTCTATTTTTGTGTGTGGTATAAGGAAATGGTCCAGTTTCATTCTTCTGCATATGGCTGTCTAATTTTCCCAATACCATTTGTTGAAGAGACTGTCTTTTTTCCATCGGACATTCTTTCCTGCTTTGTCAAAGATTAGTTGACCATAGAGTTGAGGGTTAAACAGTTTTTGAGTATGACTGACACACTATGACATTAGTTTCAGGGAGACAACACGGTGATTCAACTTCTCCACATTACACTGTGCTTACCGCAAGTGTAGCTCCCACCTGTCACAATACAACCCTATTACAGTATCCCTGACAATATTCCCTGTGCTGGACCTTTTATTCCTGTGATTTATTCATTCCATAACTGGAAGTGCATATCTCCTACTCCCCTTTACCCATTTTGCCCATCTCTCTAACCCCCTTCCTTTAGTCAACCACCAGTTTGTTCTCCATATTTATAAGTCTGATTCTGCCTTTTGTTTTTATATTCATTTGTTTTGTTTTATGGATTTCACATGAGTGAAATTATATGATATCTGTCCTCAGTCTGACTTATTTCACTTAACACAATACCATCTATTACCATTTGTGACAACAGAGATTTTAATTTCAAAGATGCAAAAAAAAACCCAACAACAACAAAAAAGGGGTTCTTACAATTCATTTCTAACAGTCCACAAACCCATAAACGTGAAGTGGAAATGGGAGGGGCTCAGTCAGCAAGGCTTATAGTGATGTGTTGGTATATGTTTACCAAAAGACATAAGATTTTTATAAATTTTAATAATAGAAAGTTGTGTAGCATACAACATAGGAACAATAGCAAAATAGGTAATATTTTTATTGTAAATTCCATATAGACAACTAATTCTCACAGAATGCTTTCATTGACTTGTGTTGAATTCTTGTTCCACAAACAAGCCTCTTATTTTAATTGAACTAGCATAGGTCAAATGGAATTTCATTACAGACTTCTTCCTAATAAGTTTTCTTGTAATTTAATATGGTATGTATTCTACTGTTGTTCTATTTCTCCCCTGTATAATTTTATTAAACTGAACTTTCATTCAGTTTCAGCACTATGACAATAAACAAAACAATAAACCCAGTTCTGATCTGTGGTATTTGCTGATTTTTGTGGTGTAAGTTCTCCCATCAAGGCATACTTCAAGATACAATGGGAGGTCACTGAGCCCAGAATTAGGAAGAGATGCACAACAGTGTACCAGTATGTGGTTATTTTCACCATACTGATATTATAGACCAGAAAAACCACCTCAAGAAGATGAATAATAAGAAAATAATTCAGCAGTGATACATTTCGAGTATCTATAAACCCTTAAATAAATAACTTAATAAGTCTCTATCATTTGATTTTTCATAATACTTGTTTCACAAATGGCTTACAAAATTCCTGAAAATTTAATGATGAGCTCTCTTAAGCTACTACAAACAAGCCCCAGAATACTACTGTTTTTATGTCATTCAGGATGAGTGAATGACGTATTTAATGAATTAAGTGAATATTTTATAGTGTAGTTCTTGTTCCTGTAGTCAATCATTGACATAAAAAGGCTTAGATAACAGGAATTCACAAGACTAACTGACCTCACATAACACTTCAGGGTGCTAGAAAGCATAGCTACTATTAGAAAAATTTTATATTAAAGCTAATATGGTAGCAAAACTAATCAAATTTGTAAATTGAGTATGGGATGGCAAGTCTGTGCTCAAAAAAATTGGTTAATTTAATGCCCTCAGTGTATTATATTAACACACTAAAATGATATTGAAGGAAGATAATAATTAAGCTCAAAAATGAATCACCCTTACTTCACTTCCTGCTGTCTTACTAATTGCCCATTGGTGGGATGATACATACACACATAAAAATTGAAGGCAAACATGTGAAATTGATAAATGAGAGACACAAAGCTTAGAGATACTAACATTATTATAGTGAAATCAAAATGTCATTATGTTAAAAGACGATCATAAAGTTTTACATGTTTCTTCTTGGCCATACAGGACCTATATAAAATACACTATTCCTAAGTTTCAAATTCAACTTCTTCTGAAATTCCTCGTTTCCAGTTACACTACAAAGCTAAATAAGAACTGATGAAAACAGAAACAGAACCATTGAGGGGTAAATCTTTCTCTTGCAATCCTTCTTGACTCCCATACTCCCAATCTCCTGGGGAGATTGTACGTTCTTGTAGCATTACTAAGCTATGGTAAGTTACAGATAGACATTGACACTAGAATGTTACTCAAGCAAATTCATATAATTTGTGAGAATTTTCTACTCAATTAAAAATGGTTTGAAAATCAAATTTTTGATACATCAAATATAACATCTTCTGAAATAATCTTCATTTGAATTATATTACACAAGTCAAACTAAGGCCAATAGAACACATTTACTGTCAAGGAATCAATGAGTGAAAACCGTTATCACCTTTCTTTCCTCAGTATAGTTGTTATCAAACAGATAGCTGGCAAAATTATCATGATAAACTAGTTGATGTATAGCAATTTCAGTGAAATATCTAGAATTAAAAGCAGTGTGAAGGACTGCCGACTTATAAACAACAAATAACATAATAAAAAAGGGATAGTGAAATAAATATAAATTTCCAATGTTCAATATTCAAGAGTCCTAAACTTAAGAATTTATAGAGACCACCTATAAATAATCAAATTTTGCCGATACTTTCAATGCGCTACCTAAACTGAAAGGTACCCTTGCTCCTACTCTATTCACTTGTCTCCATAAGCTCACTTTGCATTGGCAAGTCCTTTGTTTTGTGCTGAGATAAAGCAATGGGGGATGGAAGAAGAGGAAGATTCAGCCTGTGAAGAAGGAAATGTACCCCAAACTCAGCTCATCTTACTGTAACTACCTAAGGGCAATGCCTTGGAATATAATTCTGCGAGAGAAATTTAATCAGAAAGCCCAGGAGTGAGACAGTACAAAGAAATATAAGGTGTCGGCAAAGCTTAAGAAATTACCTCTACTATGTGCAAGATACCGTGATAGGTTACTTTGGCTAATTAAAGAGAAAAACTTATGTTTCCCTTCCTGAAGGAGCTTGTAGTCTACCATGAGTTTAGATGAGTATGCCAAAGAGCTTGTAATAAGTAGAGCATGGTAACTTCAACATGCCCTAAAACTGGTTCTCAGTCTTGGCTGCACATTGAAATCTTCTGGTGAACTTCAAATTTCCAACACTGAGGTCCTTTCTCCAGAGAATGTGATGGGATAGGTCAGGGGTGCAACGGGGCATGGGATTTTTTCACTCTCCCCCAGTGATACTGAGCCAAGGTAGAGGAACCAGGAGAGGGGTTAGTTACAGAGAAGAATGATACAGAATGATGGGGTAGACCAAAGGTGGTCGTGCATGTCAGACTCAGTTAACGTGGTCTTTAACACACAGTTGGAAACCATTCAATGGTTTTTCAACATGAGAATTCAAATGAATGTGACTCCACACACAGACTCCCAAACCCCCGCCCCCAAAAGAGGGAAAAGTAAAAAGTAAAATGAAAGGGAAAAATCATGGGTAGGTGAAGTATGAAGGAAAAGCTACAAGGCTGAGGTCGGTGCGGGAGGCAGGGGTGGATTGAGCTGGTGCTGCCCATGAGGCTCTCTCTGTGCTCAGGCAGTCCCCCCTAGTGTGCAAGGACAACCCTTCACCCTCGTAGCAATTCTTCTCTAGGTCCAGACACTGTAACTATTCCCAGTTTACAAAGGAAACCAGCCCTGGAGATTGTAACTTTCTCCCATGGGTAGGTTGTACCAAGATACAAACCCAAGGCTCCAGAGCGCAAGCAGGTATCCCCTATGAATAGGAAACAGACATGAAAATACACATTTCTGCTTTCATTCAAGCAGAATATGCTAATTTTCAAAGTGGTCATCTGCAGCTCTCTAAACTCTCTTTTTCACCTTTGAGGGAAGATCCTGCTGTTTGGCCCTCAGTGCTTCAGTTCCTACATAAATTTAAAAACAAACAACAACAAATATCTGGTAAAGTAAATAATTTGGAAGAAATCTTCAGCTGAAAAAAAAAGTCTTCAATCCTACGTATTTATTATTGAAGAAAAGCACTCTAATTTTCTGTAAAATCATATGCTTGGAGACCAAATTGGAATTTTTAACCTGCAGCATTCTTTAACATCTTCTAAAGTGTTTGCGTTACTGACCATATTTTTCAAAAGAAAAAAAAGGACAACTTGTAGAATTTCATACAGATAATATTTGGGGGAGAAGAAGAAAGAGCACAAAGTAAAAGTAGCATAAAGAGAAAGATGTAGTATTTCAACGCAAAGCACTTCACCCAAAAAATATGTTTCTGTGACAGGCAAATCCACACAAAATTTATTAATTTGGGGCCAGCAATTCATTTGCAAAAAACAGAGAAAATGTAATTCCACTTCTTTCCAAAATTGATGATTTATTCAAGAAAACAGTATTGAATTCCAAGTTTATGTTTCTTCAATGAGAAGATAATTACAATTATTTATGGAGAATATTCATCCTGTCTTCGGCACAAACAAAAGTCCAAGTTACTAGGAGGCCAATCCCTGCCAGCACACAGAAGCCTGGAAAAACACTGCTTTGCCATATGTTCAGATGCTGGCAAAATGAACTTTCCTTGTCAGATACTGTCTTACAGTAGTGACTTTTCAGCACTTCCCTGACACACTGTTGTTGCCCTTGCCATACAAATAACTTTTGATTCTGCTATACTGATGAACCAGTACCAGCAGAATTATTTAGGCTGCATGTTTCTCTGCTTTTAATATTTCACTGCACTAACATCATTAATGGTTTATGCAGTAACCAAGACAAAGATTAAAAACTAAATTTCTCCCCTTGAAAACCAATTTGTTCATATAAATTTAGAGTTCATCTAAAGGCTGAATCGCTTGTGCCTTTTTGGTCGTCAACATGGATGATTGAGGACTTGGTCGTGAACGGGAAATGCAACGGCACCTTCTTACATTTTCCCTTGACTAGCAGGCGTAATCTTTACTTAACACTGGTAAATCCCTTTGGTTCCTTTAGTACTAACAACCAGAGCAAGGCAAATAAAAATGAGTTTTAGAGATACTAATATTCATTACAAACTTGATAAAAAAATTAATAGATCTAAGATACACGGTGTTCATGGCCAATAGCCTCTAATACAGAAGTAACTTCAAAAAAGAGATGTTGGGGCACCTGGGTGGCTCAGTGGGTTAAGCCTCTGCCTTCGGCTCAGGTCATGATCTCAAGGTCCTGGGATTGAGTCCTGCATGGGGCTCTCTGCTTGGCAGGGAGCCTGTTTCCTCCTCTCTCTCTTTGCCTGCCTCTCTCCCTACTTGTGATCTCTCTCTGTGTCAAATAAATAAATAAATAAAATCTTTAAAAATAAATAAATAAATTTTTTTAAAAAGAGAGATATTAACATGACAAAAAATTAATTTAAAACTTTTAAGTTGAGGCAGCCGATCCTGTGATTCATAATCTCAGAAAAAAGAGAAAGACTTCATTTGGGGGAAAATTCCAAGAATAGTAACTGAGTTAGGTATGCATGGACAAAAAGTAAGACGCTTTGACCTAATTGCAAGGAAAGGAATTAGAGCCTAGAAAGAAAGATTCTTCCCTTCTAACTTGGTCAGAACTGTCACAAAAGAGTTGCACTGAGATGTCAATGTGAAGATTTAGCTAGTGAGATGTGTTAGTGAGATGTTTTGTCACAATGTTGGTATCACACTTCCCCAAAAATCCAAATACATTTTAAATCCTGCGTTAATATTATTAGGATGACGATGATTTTGCTTACTGCTATTGTTACCTAGATTCACAATCTAAAATTCCGAATCATTCTCTTAATCCAGTAATCAGATCATTCTACCTCGACTCTCCAATCTACTCCTTCCCCCACTGCTGGACTGGACTCCTGCTCTCCTAGCCCAGGAAATGACTTCGGGAGCCTAGACCAGGAATTGCAAATAGGTTTTATTACATGTGCCAAATCTATTTTTGCTAGTGGCTACTAATATGTAAAGCCCTGTTTTGGCTTGGGGGAAAGAGTGCTTTTACGAGTTAGTATTGTCTACTGCAGGCTCAAAAAAATCTGATATGGCACATGTCCTGAGTTTCTGCCAACCCTGGCATAAACTACAAAAACAGTATTCTTTTTATCATTTTTTCATTAATTTCTCCCTGTTCCAATCTGTCCTCAAATTGCTTAAATATCTTTCTTTAAAAATTATAACTATATCAACTTATGATTTATAAATTTCTACTTGACTCTCATGCCTATAAGATAAAATTCAAACTCCTGAATTTATTATGCACTTAAATTTCTTCATCTGGTCCCAACTGACTTAACGCTACTCACCTATTTCCTGTCATTCCAACACATTCTAATTATATTGAACTTCTCAACTTATCCTGAAAATTTTGTAAAACTCATGACTCATGATTTCTCCATTAGAACCTAAGCTTTCTGTGGGCAAAGTCTGCACTTATCTTTTTACAAAGACCTAAAATTGTACCAAGCAGAGAATAATTGGACTATAATTTTAAGCAGAAAAATGAATAAATTAAGAAATGAATAAATTAACATTTTCTGCTTTCTCCTTAGAATGTCTTTCTTCAACTGGCAAGGTCCTATGCACACTTAAAAACCTATCTCACATGTCCTGCTTTCCAGGAAGATTTCCTTGACTCCTCAAAGCTAAGTTACCCACTTATTCCCCTGTGCTTCCGTATCCCTCTGTTCATTCCTGTTTTTAGCATTTAATATGCTATCTTTTGTTCATTTTTCTTTTTTATAATTTATATACTGTGAAATGCTCAGATCTGAAGTATACTGTTCAGCCAGTTTGGGCAAATGCATCAAACAACAAATATTTCCATCATCCTAGATAGTTTTTTCATACTACTTCTTTGTCAACCCCTTCAAAGAAATGACTGATGCTTTCAGACACCAGAGGTTACTAATTTGCCTGTCCCAAATGTTTATATGAGTGGGATTACACATGTATACTTGTGTACTTGTGTCTCGTTTCTTTCACTTAGCATAATATTAGAGATTTATTCATGTTTTTGTCTGCATCAGTAGTCCCTTCTTTTTATTACTGAATAATATTCTATTGCATGGCTAAGCCATAATGCATCCATTTCCAGTTGATGAGGATTTAGGTAGATTCTAGTTTGGCACTCTTATGAAGATAGCTACTATGTTGTATTTTAAATGATCTCTTCACTATAAGATCCTTACTTTGCACAATGAACTCATCAAGAGAAGATGCTTGGTGATGATTATTTTAAAATTGTATACGTAGAGTAGTCCTTGGTATCTAATACTTGATCAGGAATCATCCATTTGGATGTCTCTCCAACCTGGATGTTTGTAGAATCTCTGCCAGTTGGTTCCTGATGTAGGTATCAGGAAGTGATAAATTACACCTCTTTGTGGCAAACTACTATATTCCATTTACTTCCTATGGTTCTTTGAGCAATTCCCATACATTTTCTCCAAGACTTGGTTTCCTCATCTATAGCATGAAGATAATTATAGCACTGATCTGTTTGGCTTGATTTGAGGATTCCTTGAACTTTGTATGGAATTTAATAAGCTGAGACTCAACAAAGGTTAGTTGTTAATTTATTCTAATGTGTGTCCTTCAAATATCTGACTGTATCTTTCATAAAGAGTTGGAATTTGGAGATGGCTCCCTAAGAAATAAGGGGAAAAGAGTAAAAAGTACCCAGAAGAGCCAATACAATTTAATGAAAAACAAAGTCAAAGGACTGACAGTATCCAACTTTAAGACTTAATATGAAGCTACAGTAATCAAGACAGTGTCACAATGGCTAAAGAATTGACAAATAGATCAGTGAAACAGAAGATGAAGTGGAGAAACAGACTCACATAAATATAGTCAACTGATCTTTGACAAAGATCCAAAGGCAATACAATGAAGAAAAGAAAGCCAGGGTATGTGGGTGGCTTGTTGGTTGAGCCTCCGACTCTTAGTTTCACCTCAAGGTCATGATCTCACGGATGTGAGATCCAGCCACGGGTCAGGCTCTACATTCAGTGCAGAGTCTGCTTGAAATTCTCTCTCCCTCAGCCTCTGCCCCTCCCCCAGTTCATGTACACATGCTCTCTCTCAAATAAATAAATAAAATCTTAGAAATCTCAGTGGAGGGGCACCTGGGTGGCTCAGTTGGTTAAGCATCTGTCTTCAGCTCAGGTCATGATCCCAGGGTCCTGGGATCAAGCCCCGCATCGGGCTCTCTGCTCAACGGGGAGCCTGCTTCTCCCTCTCCCACTCCCCCTGCTTGTGCAACCTCTGTCAAATAAATCTTTAAAAAAAAAAAAAAAAGAAAGAAAGAAATCTCAGTGGAAAAAAAGAAAAGACAGTCTTTTCAACAAATACTGCTGGAGCAACGAGACATCCAAATGCAAAAAAAAACAAAAACAAAAATTAATCTAGACAGACACTAGACCCTCTTCACAGAAATTAACTCAAAATGGATCATAGACTTAAATGTAAAACTCAAAACTTATAAAAACTCTTAGAAGATAATACAGGAAGAAATCTAGATGACCTTAGGCATGATGATGACTTTTTTGGTATAAAATCAAAGGTACTATGGATGAAAGAAATAATTGATAAGCTGGACTTCATTAAAATTAAAAACTTCTGCCCTGTGAGAGATACTGTCGAGAGATTAAGAAGACAAGTCACAGATGGGAAGAAAATATTTGCAAAAGACCTAGCTGATAAAAGATTATTATCCAAAATATACAAGAACTCTTAAAGCTCAACAATAAGAAAAGGAAAAAACCTGATTAAAAAATGGGCAAAAGATATAAACAGATGCCTCATCCAAGAAGACGTACAGATAGAAAGCAAGCATATGAAAAAATGTTCCATATCATATGCAATTAGGAAAATGCAAATTAAAATAAGAAGATACTGCTACACACTTATTAGAGCAGCAGAAATTCAGTATGCTGACAACACCAAACGCTGGCGAGGATGTGGAGCAACAGGAACTCTCATTCACTGCTGGCAGGAATGCAAGATGGTCCAGCTTCTTAGGAAGACAGTTTGGCAGTTCCTTACAAAACTAAACATTCTCTTCCCATATGATCCAGCAGTTGGGCTCCTTGGTATTTATCCAAAGGAGGTGAAAACTTATGTCTACACAAAAACCTGCACATGGAAGTTGATAGCAGCTTTATTCAAAATAGCCAAAACGTGGAAGCAACCAAGATATCCTTCAGTAGGTGAGTGGATAAGAAATTGTGGTAGACCCCGTGTTCAAATGAATGAGCTATCAAGCCATGAAAAGACCTGGAGGAACCTTGAATGCATATTATCAGGTGAAATAAGACAATCTGAAAAGGGCACACACTGTATGATTACAGACATATGAATATTCTGGAAAAGGCAAAATTGTGGAGACAGTCGCTGTCATGAAGATCAGTTGCCAGGGGTGAGGAGGGGGAGAGAGAGAAGGGGTGGGAGGCAGGGAGGGATGAATAGGTGAAGTACAGAGAATTTTTAGCGCAGCAAAACTATTCTTCATAATATTGTAATGGTAATATGTGTCATTATACATTTGTCAAAACCCACAGAATGTACACAAAGAGTGAATCTTAATGTAAATTATGGGCTTTGGATGATAATGGTATATCAGCGTAGGTTCACCAGTCGTAACAAACGCACCAGCTGGTGTGGGATTTTGATCATGGGGGAGGCTTATACATGTGTGAGGGCAGTGCATGTACGGAAAATCTGTACTTTTGCTCCATATCGCCACAAACCTAAAATTCATCTTAAAAATAAAGTTTATTTAAAAGAAAAAAAAAAGTTAAAGTGAGTGAAAGCCTTGTTTCCTTGTGTAACCACTATGGAAAATCATTTAAGTGGACCAAAAACCAGTTCAAGGCATTTTATTGTAAGGTAACCTAGGCCAATTTAAAAAAAAAATTGAAAGTTCACACAAAAAAATTAGAATCTAAAAAATCTTTTATATCTCTTTTAATTGTGTGTATTTCTAAAAATATTTTTTTGTATTTTAGAACAAGTCACATTGAAAAATAGAAACTTGCCAAGGCTACAAACCGTTCATGTCTACTAATAGTTTTTTAAAAAACAAAGACTTTCCACCATAAAACAATTACAAAGAATTACAAAGGATTAATAAAACCACAGTGTAAAAATGCATAGCTCTTGAAATGCAAACTGGGGCAGCTACTGTGAAAAACAGAATGTAGGTTCCTCAAAAAATTAAAGATGGCACTACCTTACAATTCACTAATTGCACTACTAGGTATTTACCTATAGAAGATGAAAACACTAATTCAAAAGGATACATGCACTGTTTTCTGCATTATTTATAATAGCCAAGATATGGAAGTAGTGCAAGTATCCATAGACTGATGAATAGATAAAGATGTGGTATACACATACAAAGGAAAATTATTTAACCATAAAAAAGAATGAAGTCTTGCCATTTGAAATGACATGGATGGAACTAGAGAGTATAATGGGAAAAGAAATAAGCCAGTCAGAGAAAGACAAATACCATACGATTTCACTCATATGTATAACTTAAGAAGCAAAACAAATGAACAAGAAAAAAAAAAAAGAGAGACACAAACAAAAAACAGACTCTTAACTATCTTAACTATACAGAACAAACAGATAGTTACCAGAGGGGAGGCAGGTGGGCTGATGGGTGAGATAGGTGATGCGGTTAAAGAGGGCACTTGTTACGATGAGCAGTGGGTGATGTACAGAAGTGCTGAATTACTATATTGTACACCTGAAACTAGTATTACACTGTATGTTAACTACCTGGAATTAAAGTAAAAACTTTAAAAACGAATAAAAATAAAAATAAAATAAATACACAGCTCTCAAAATAAGGCAACTTTCTAGGGTCGTGTGAGCAATGGGCCATTAAGACTTGAAACAGAAACCTTTACATAAAAACAAAACCCCAGGGGCACCTGGGTGGCTTAGTGGGTTAAGCCTCTGCCTTCAGCTCAGGTCATGATCCCAGGGTTCTGGGATCGAGTCCTACATTGGGCTCTCTGCTCTGCAGGGAGCCTGCTTCCCCTCTCTCTCTGCCTGCCTCTCTGCCTACTTGTGATCTGTCAAATAAATAAATAAAATCTTAAAAAAAAAATCAAGAACCTCAAAACAAGGTGAACACATGTAGTGAAAAAAATGGAATAGGAAAAAATCTGCCCATTTGAAAACAGGGATGACAAGGTGACTTGTCTTATTTTCATTTACCTCTTTATTGAGGGAAAAAAAAGGCTCACTTTTGAGAAAACAAGGAAGAAAAACTGATTTTAAACAGCTCTATTTAGATAGAGCTATTTAGATTTAAGAAATACGATGAATTCCAAACAGGATAATTTTGTTTTTTTAAAAATCCACTCTGGAATACATCTCCGTTAAACTGCTGATATCCACAAACTGACCACCTTAACAAGTAGCCAGAAAGACAAAACAGATTAATTTTAAAGACCAGCTATTTGTCCAATTGCAAAGTTCTCAGTAATCACAAAACCAGAAGACAGCAGAATAACAGTTTCATGGCTCTAACTGTAAATACATATTAATGTAGGACTGTATACTCAGGTAAATTATCATTCAAGAATGAATTTTGAAACAAAAACCAAAATCATATACTACCCTTATTAAGGGAACTTAAAGAAAGTACATAAAATTCAAGAAAATTATTAGATGATTTTTAGACAGGAAATACTAAAATTATAAGCATAATCTATTTGTAACATTAGAGATTTTTTTAGCAATTTTTCCCAAAGCACTTTCTAATAGATAAGTCAGATCCTTAAGGTGTCAATACTAAGGAGTTTTTACCCCTAGTATTTAAGAGGAAAGAGGAGTATGGAACAGTTAAAAGATAAATGCCAAAATGAAGAATTTTGCTACTTTATCTAGGAACATAGATATTTGTCTATTAAAAATAATTCCATTTGTCTATGAAAATAAGGCTGCTGTGAATATTCTCCATGTTTTTAGTATATCCATGCATTTATTTCTTTTGGACATATAACTAAGAGTAGAAATGTTTAGTTACAGAGTATTTTTATGTTCACATTGCACGACTTCCAATATTTACGAAATCATCACAAATTTCTAGAAGGCCTGGAATCATAAAGCAAGATGAGATCATTTTAAAAGACCCTTAACTTGGATATCTACCTCCAACACACACTGATCTTTGATGCTATGCCTTTGCTTAATTCTATAATGTCATGATGTATATTAAAACTATTATGTGAAAATAAGCTTTTATTTGTTGAGTGCTTCCTATTGTATCTCAGACCGTGCTAAATGCTTCACATATATTACACCTTTTAATCTTCTTAAGAGTCATCTATCATTCTCATTTCACAGGGGGGCATTTGGGGCTCAGATAAATTAATACATTCTCCAAGGTCACGTATAGAGACCACGGAATGCACTGCAAGGGAATAAATAATGAATATGGTGCAGAATGGAGATCCTTTCAGTAGAAGTCTAGGATCAGGGCATCGCTGGAAAAACTAGCCTCACTAAACACAGAGGCACATATGAATCACAATGTTTATAAAATATCAAGTGTGCTAAGACAGACATTATATTCTAATAAAGAGCTGTCAAAATAGTGTGACTTAAATAAATAGAAATGCATTTCCCTCCCATCTAACAGTCAGTGGGCTGGCCAGCGCGATAGTTTTGCCATCAGAAACAGGTGACAAGGATTCTCTAAGCTTCACCGGTTGCCAGCCAGAAGTAAAAGTGAAAGACAAAGTCTAAGAAACAAGTTGCACTCTTTGCAGCATTGGTCCAAACTGAATCATAGGACCACACCGACAAAGCAAGCTAGAAAACGTAGTCAGCAAACTGGTGGAATGCAGTCAGGTATCCTGATGGTTCCATTTTTAAAAAGAAAAAGAAAAAAAAAACGATGAATATGAAAAAATGGAAACCTCTGCCTCATTTACTAGTCAGATTTGACAGAAACAGGACATGTACCCAAGATGAAACAAGGAAACAACCAGAAAAGCAGTGGTGTAAAGTCCAGCTGGGGGACGCTCGAATGCCCATCGGGAAAGAGTGACCTCATATGGTAGCTAATGAGAAGCCTTTTTAAAAATAAATATTTTTTTTAAATAGAGCATAGAATCAAAATGTACATTTCATAAATATACAGCCTGCTAAATTTGTATAAATGTACCCATGTCAGAACCACTCAGCTCAAATTTAAGTTTCAGCTCTCCCACCAGCATTTTCATGTCCTTCCCAATCACCAACCTTGTTCACCTCCCTGAAGATAACCACTACCTAACTTCTCTATGTAGATCCATGTTACCTATCTTGCCATGCCATTATGTTTGTGAGATTCAAATATGTAGTATGTGGCAGGATTTTTAAATGTTTTACTGCTGCACAGTATTCCATTACAGAGCATGCCATAATTTTTTATTTAAATTTAACTAATTAATATATAGAATATTATTAGTTTTAGAAGTAGAGTTCAGTGATCCATCAGTCTTGCATAACAGCCAGTGCTAATTACATGCCATGTTCTCCTTAAAGCCCATTACCCAGGTCCCCCATTCCCACATCCCCCTCCCTTCCAGCAACTCTCATTTTGTTTTCTACAGGAGAGAGTCTCTCATGGTTTGTCTCCCTCTCTGATTTCATTTTGTTTAACTTTTCCCTCCCTTCCCCTATGCTCCTCTGTTTTGTTTCTTAAATTCCACATATGGATAAAATCATATGATTATGTCTTTCTCTGATTGACTTATTTTGCTTAGAATAATACCCTCTAGTTCCATCCACAGTGTTGCAAAAGGCAAGCTTTCATTTTTTGATGGCTGCATAATACTCCACTGTATACACATATCACACCCTCTTTATCCATTCATCTGATGATGGACATCTGGGCTCTTTGCATAGTTCAGCTAATTGTGGACACTGCTGCTATAAACATTGGGGTGCAGGTGCCCCTTTGGATCATTACATTTGTATCTTTGGAGTAAATACCTAGTAGTGCAATTGCTGGTCTTAGAGTAGCTCTATTTTCAACTTTTTGAGGAGCCTCCATACAGTTCTCCAGAGTGCCTGTACCAGCTTGCATTCCTACCAACAGACAGGGTTCCCCTTTCTTGGGAAAATGCCATAATTTATTTAACCATTGTCTTCAAGATAAACATTAGAGTTGTTTCCAGTTTTTAGCTATTAAAAATAATTCTGCTATAACAGCTTCCTTGTGTTTTTTGGTACATCCATTATTCATTTGTTTTGGCTATATACCAGAGGAGTAGAATTCCTTCATAGAATATACTTATGTTTGAGTTCTATAGCTCATGCTAAATAGTTCTTCCCAAGTAGCTGTATCATTTACTGTACCCCTGGCAGTATAGGAGCATTCCAATTCAGCTACATTCTCACTAATACATGGGAATATCATTCTTTTTCATTGTAGCCATTCTGGCCGTTGTGATTTTCATTTGTCTGCTGACCACTTAGTAGTTTTAATTTTCATTCGTCTGATGACTACTGAGGTTGAGGACCCTTTCTTAAATGTATTAGTCATTTGGAGAACTATTCTTGTTGAGTATCTCTCTTAACTGCTTATCATCTTTTTATTGGGTGGTCTTTTTAACCTATACGGGCTCTATAGATAGCCTGAATATGAATCCTTTGCCAGTTTGTAACTTTCTTCTCAGTGAACAGCTTTTGAATTTTTTGAATGAGAGAGTGGCAAGAACAGTTCCATGCTTTGAGAAAATTCATCTGCCATGAATATGAAAGAGTCAAGCAGAGAAATTTTAAAAGGATAATGTATATATTTCCTGATAATGTATGTATATATACAATGAGATCTGAGTTTAGACAGAGGGCAACAACAATAAAAAGGAAAGGCAAAAGATGAGAGAGATACTTTATAAAGGTTTGATTCATGTATTCACTACTGAGAAGACTTGAAAACAGATGAAGAAAAATAGGGGATATGGGCCATTTATGAAGGACAATGAATACGTGATAAAATGCAGTCGATATTGACAGATGGAGACTTAGGAAAATGAAAGCTTTGAATTACTGAAGAATGTTTACTTTGGAATTCATTTTTACTATAATGATCATACCAAGTAGTAGCAAGGCCCAATTTCTCCCAACTTAGAGGCTTTTTTCATTCTTGCCATGATTAACAACTCCATATTCATTTTCTTTTCAAGTCACTCAAGAAAAAATAAAATGACAAAGCAGGGGCACCTGGGTGGCTCAGTCAGTTAAGAGTCTTCCTTAGGTGCAGGTCATGATCCCGGGGTCCTGGGATTGAGTCCTGCATCAGGCTCCCTGCTCAGCGGGGAGCCTGCTTCTCCCTCTCCCACTCCCCCTGCTTGTGTTCCCTTTCTTGTTGTCCCTCTGTCAAATAAATAAATAAAATCTTTTTTTTTTAAGACAAAACACAGTCTTAAGGAAAGTAATATATACATATTTTTTTGATCAGAAAGGAACAGAAAAATCTCCAAGGAGAATCTTCCCAAGAAGGGATATTTGAGGACCAGTAACTCTAAGATTGTCGAAACATTCCCCATTTCCTCCTACCCTCAAGACTAGCCATAATGCCCTTCCTTTCTTGGTTCTTAACCCACTTATAAATAAGTTAGACGTAAAGGCTGCAGAACCTGCCTCAAGTGGTTTCATAAAAATCCTTATTCGCGGGGCAACTGGGTGGCTCAGTGGGTTAAAGCCTCTGCCTTTGGCTCGGGTCATGATCTCAGGGTCCTGGGATCCAGCCCCGCATCGGGCTCTCTGCTCAGCGGGGAGCCTGCTTTCTCCTCTCTCTCTGCCTGCCTCTCTGCCTACTTGTAATCTCTGTCTGTCAAATGAATAAATAAAATCTTTTTAAAAAAATCCTTATTAGAATGAGACATCAAGTCCTCTGTCATTATCATCAGGGCCAACATCATCATCTAACATCTACTGAACACTTACTTACACTATATGTTGTATGCATTATTTGATCCCTGTAAGTTCTGAAAATAAATATTACACTATTATTATTATTCTCTAGCAGAAAGCTTAAGCCGTTTGCTCAAAGTGACAGAGCTAATAAGTCATGGACCTTGAACATGAACCAAGGCAGCCTGATTCTAGAGCTTCTTTCTTACCTATTGTTCTCTACATTCTCCTTGCCAGCTATCATGTATCATTGACAGTTATGGTCATAAAAGAATAAGAATCATCACAGTTAGGATCTAGTAGTGAGTACCTAGATGTGGAAAGTCCCATAGGGCATGGTGCACTCTAAGGACAGAAATGAGACCCAATCTGAGTGACAAAGACCATTGAAAATACCTCACGTCCGTTCACTTATCTCCCTCTCCACTTCTACCTAGCCCACTGTTATCACTAATCTTCCAATCACTAACACTTACATTATCTTTAATTTGCTTTCCATCTCTAAACTGTCACCTCCTCTAATTCATTCTCCATCCCACAGCCAGAATAATCTTTTTAAATTATAAAACAGCTCATATCACTCTTCTTAAAAACATTTCATGGCTTCCCACTGCACACAGGATAAAACTCCTTATTAGGGCCCATCAAATCCTATAAAGTCTGACCCCTCCTTCCCTTTCTACCCTAACCCTGCTCCCCACTTTCCTTCTCACCATGCACATTGCTTTTTATGTCAATTCCCTGAATACAAGAAGCCCTTCTTTACCACAGGATCTTGATGACTGCTAGTCTCTCTGCCTGACCTGTTCTTTCTCCATCAACTTCAATATTTGGCTTCTTCTCATCCTCATCTCAACACAAGAACTTTTCTTTATCATACAGTAGCCTGGTTACTTCTGTAGCAGACTTTCTAAAGAGCTGCAATATGAAACTTAGTCATAAATGTAGTAATCTATCTTTCCTACTAGAATGAACCTTCATGACAGTGTGCCTGGCATACGCTAGATACCAATAAGAAATTTGATGAGATGAATGCAAGATCAATAAATGACTCCACGTTTCTTATCTTGGGAAACTGGGGGGATAGTAAGACCACTAATGGAGATATGAAATACAGTAGGAGAAGCAACTTTTGAAAAGGAACATAGTTCAATGAGGGAGAGGTAGAATTTGAGATGCCTGAAGGAAAGACCAGTGGAAATGTCCATGATGTAGGTAGGTCTGGCATTCAGAGAACAGTCTGGACAAGATAATGTAGATTTGGAAAACAAGAGAATAACAGGGCAGATGGAGCTATGGGTGTGAAAGAGAAGGCCCAAGAAAATAAGCCAAATGGATAAAGTAGAAGACCAACAGGCACTATGAAAGAAGAAAGAGGACAGACGGGGCACCTGGGTGGCCCAGTGGGCTAAGCCTCTGCTTTCTGCTCAGGTCATGATCCTGATGGAGCCCTGCCCCCATCAGGCTCCCTGCTCAGCAGCGAGTCTGCTTCTCCCTCTGACCCTCCCCCTCTCCTCTTCTCTCTCTCTCTCCCCCTCTCCCATCTCCTCTTCTCATGCTCTTGCTCTCTCACTCTCTCAAATAAATAAATAAAATCTTTAAAAAAAAAAAAAAAAGGAGGACAAATGAAAAGCATGAGGAAAAGCCCTTAAGGAGATCAGAGAGTGCCAGGAGAAGATGGAGATAGATTTTCCAGAAAGATGAGAGGTTAAATCAAGAGGGTCAAATTCTTAGGAGAAGTTAATTAGGATGACAAATGAAAGGGGGAATTCATGGTTGGTGTTTAGGAAATCCTGGTGTCCTCTGGGAGAAGATGGAACCAAGTAGATTAGGACACTGAAGAAAATGTGTTTCAAATTAATAGCTTTACCTAGGGCTTGGGCTATACAAAAATCTTTTTTAGTGGCTTTGAAAACCCCATGACACAGAAAGTATGACAAAACTAAATTATTAAGTACTTCAACTATCAGCTTTAGGGAAGAAATAGTTATCCTGCATTGTTGGAATTCTCTAAAGAGGTAGTATTAAAGTCAGTTGAAAAGGCTAGTCTATTCAAAATTGCAGAACTATGTAAGGAAACTCATGATTATCAGTAGCAAAAGCTACCAGGGTGCTTTCAGAGAATGAAAGCTGTACCATATACACATTAAACAGAAAAGAAATTTGAGAAGCAAGGGGTTGAGACCAACAGCAGTTCACAGAGCCTGCCAGGGTATGGTTGGCAATTCAAGATCACAGATGCCTCAACTTGCTCTAATCAGGGAAAGTCCTTCTTGCTAAGTGCATTCATGTCAGTCGTCAGCAGAGACGCATCCATGCACTAAATCTTGAACCTGAACTAAGTGTAAATATTCTAGGGTATTTAATTTACCTCCCACCCCAGTTCAAAGGCAGATCAATGCTAAAATAACCAACCCCACCCCCTGTGCAAACCCAAAAACTGATCTCAAACATGGATGGAATGGAGCCCAGAAATGAGACATTTTAGCACTGGATTGGCATACAGACTGGGGGAAAAAAGAAAAAACAGGGAAGGGACTTCTGAACAGCTCATTCTTTCTCTATCGTCTCCAGATATCCCAACACACAATTACTCCACTCATTTGTCAAAAAGTGGTTAACTTCAACAAAAGGATGTTCTTATATTATCCGTTTACTATAAATGAGAAGTAGGAATTCCACACAGCCACTGCAATTTAAAAAAAAAAATTTTTTTTTTAAAGTTCCTTCTGTTGATAATTAGATTTTGTCTAGGGCAGTGTTCTGCCTAATAAGGTATTTGTCAACAGAAGAGGTGCGTGGCAGACGTAGTACAAAGGGAGTCACTTTTCATCCTCCAGACCGTTAACAGCAGGATACAGAAAATTCTGGGTGGAAAACCGAATAAAGAAAGACGTGGTGGAGCAACCCCGGGTGAATTTTGGAAGTCAGCCCTCTTCTATCCTGTTTGTGGGCGGCGAGCAGAGGCAGGTGCCAGGTTAGAGTTCCTGGAAGAGAGCGCTGGGGCAAAGGAGGGTTCCGGGAGCTGCTGCTTCCAAGGCGGCGGCGGTACAGGTGAGGCGGCCTCGGCAGTCTCCATGGCAACACGGAGGGGTGGAGGTGAGAGGGCCGCCCCGCAGCCTCCCGGCGCCCGCCGCGCCTCCCCCGACCTCGCGCCGGCTCCCGGCCGGTCCTGCAACCACACTCGCTCGCGCTCCAGCCTCCGCAGCGTCCGCCGCCTGCCGCACTGTTGCCCGGGCAACGGCCACGGCCGGTGAAGCTCCGGCGTTTCCTGCTCCCGGGTTCGGGAGCGTGAGGGCTGGAGGAGACCCGATGACTCGACCAGCCGGCTGGGCCCAGTGGCGCTCTCGGAAGCAGCAGGCGCCGGGGGCTGGAGACCCGGCCGGGACCCGACAGCCGCCCCGCCCTCCCGGCACGTTGGAGAGGCGTCTGCTTTCTCCTCCCGGCCTGAGGCGCTAGGATTGCGGGCCACCTTCCAAAGGTCCGAGAGAGCCGCATAGAAGCTTACCCCACCCCACGCTAGAGTCAGCTGCCTTACGGGGGGAGCTCCCGCTGGCGGCGGGCCGTCTGCCCCCGTTCCCTCTGCTTCCCAGCCCCCTCCCGGCGCCCACCCTTCACGCCCACCTAGGCTTATGCCCAAGAACTAGGACACCGAGTCCTCGCTCTTTTTCCTCTGCCCTTCCTTGGCTTTGGAGGAGCGAAAGGTAGGCTCCTTCGGAGCTGCTCAGTAAAAAGTGGCTAATGCAGCCAGGGACCCTGGGGGACCCCAGCCTTCTCCCAGGGTCGGCAGCTCCGCTTTCCGGGGCCTCCCATGGGAGAGGGGTGCCGGGGAGGGGGCGCTGTCAGCAGGCAGAGTGCTGCCACCTCCCGCTAGGTAAACTGTCCATTAGAGGGACCTGTGACCAATGATTCATAATTACATACAGAAACTGATTTTTGCCCAGAGCCTAAAAGAATTGAAATCATGCGTTTATTAACTGGAGCAAAGCGATCACAGGTGGAGAAGGGTGCTCTTCTGGTAGCTAAATCAATGGGACTGTTGCCTTGATTTCAAAAGGCGCCACGATTTTAAAAGGAAAAATAATTACTGCTTAGGTGTAGAAAAAAGAAAAAAAACGAAGCTATTTTTATTTCTAGTTGAAAATTTCATGACAGTTTTCTATAGTTTACAATATGGACATATTCTCTTCTTGAGCAATAGTATTTTATTGCTATAACCAGGACTTTTCATAATAGAAGCTTTTAGTATTACTTTTTAAATAAGATCCACAAAATTGGAAAATGAATTTGTAAGCAATACATGTGTTGCTGAATATGCATTGTAGCACTGATTTTTCCAAACATTTTGGAGATGCTTGATGTATCAGTGTATTGTTCAGTAAGTGTTGGTTACTTAGCACTTAGGGCAAAGATAATCTGCAACTGGAGAAAATTCACAGGGAAATGAACAGCATTTGTCAATTAGATTTAATAGTTTGCTTAAGAAATTTTTAAGTGATATGTATATATGTATACATATTTGAATACTAAATGAATTCGATACTAAAACATAGAAGATCTTTTTATTAGAGTTTTGAGATTAGATATATGCCTTACAATGCAAACTGAAGTGTTACCTGATTGTTAATTCAGGTATGTTCTGGTATATTTGCACTGAAATATTCAATTTTATAGGGCAGTTATTTCCAAAGATTTTTTTTTTATAAAGTAGTTCACTTTACGGGCACCTGGGTGGGTCAGTGGGTTAAGCTTCTGCCTTGAGCTCAGGTCATGATCTCAGGGTCCTAGGATAGAGCCCTGTTTATCAGGCTCTCTGCTCAGCAGGGAGCCTGCTTCCCCCTCTCTCTCTGCCTACTCTCTCTGTCAAATAAATAAATAAAATCTTAAAAAAATGTGATACAGTTAATACAGAGGTTAATAAAGACAATATAGCTTTAGTCATCTTCCAAACTGTAAAGCTATTTCTATAATGGCAGAGATGTTTCTATCTCCCTGAGGATTTTATCCATGCTCTCAAATGCCAAATTACCTCCTTTTTTATCCACATTGATTAATGACAAATGCATATTTCAGTTGGGAGATAGAGTTCTATATAAGTCATAGAATGTATATGGACTAAAGTTTAATATCTCACTTTATGTCATCAGGATCTCACAGAAGAAGGCTCATGATCAGAGTATCCCATAGTCCAGTGGTAGAGTTTTAAAGGAATAGGAAGCAAACAGAAAAGATTTTGGCCTGGTGGACTGCTGCTTTTGTCATCTGAAAAGGCCTAGCTGCTCATTCTATTATTTCACATGGTATGATTAGCCCTCAGCAGGTCTGGCATGCTTTCAGCTAGGTCTCAATCTTTGCATATTCAAGTATTGTTCCATTTTCTCAAGGTACAGTATATACTGGGGCATTTAAATATAGAATATAACACAGAGCTGCTAACTAAAGCTTTCAAAATGAATAATTATCTGATCATTTAATATTAGTGCACATTAGAACTGAGGAAACTGGGAAAAAAGTATATAAAGAAATGATCTGAAAGAAACATGTATCTCATACTCACTATGTAATTTTTGTTAATAGATGTCTCCAGATAATAGAACCAAAGGTTATTTTTTCTTTCTTTTGCTTTACTTTTCAAGGAAATCTATAATAAGTAGGTATTAATTGAATAATAATAAACATAAAATATTTTTAAATTGATAAATGTCTACACTTTTAAAAGCGTAAGTTTTTTTTTTTTTTAATCTATTAGTTGTGACAAACAATGCTCTATCTTTTCAACGTCTAAAACCTTTCTAGGGAAAAAAAAAGCCGACTGAATGAAAATTTTCAAAATATGTCATTCCAAGGGTTGGGAATGTTTCAGAGATTCTTAACACAGAATACAGAGCCAGAGAAACTTGTATGTGTATCTCTAGCTTACTCACTAAACAATATTATATTAGAAGAAATTGTTACATTTAAAATATTCATTAACCTCATCATAAGACTGTCAAACTTCCAAAGCTTCGTATGATAGAAAGCTGACAGTTTTTATCCACTGATCTATCAGAATATAACCACATTATAGCTTACCTGGGCCAGTAGATACCAACTAATTCACAAGTTGTGTTTGAGAGAAAGATATTAAAAAAACAATTAAAAAAAAACCATAAAAATAGCCACCCTATAATTCCCACTACAACAGGGCATGCCAGTTGAGAAGGTGGATCTTACACCTAGATTTGAAGTAAACAGAGTGTGTCATAGGCAAGCCAGGAGGCACTGAAAGATGTTTGTCTTTTAATAGAAAGTAGATTACACAAAAATTTGTCTATGTTCATTTCCCCACAGTCCCAATATCGGAGGTACATCATCTAAACTTGGGCTAATGATAAAATCTAGAACTATAATAATATCCACTAAAGAAACAGAACAATATTAACTAAAGCTTATACATTTGTAACAATCAAGCTGTTATAGAACGGCTATGGAACAGTTGTATATAAAGTGCTGTTACACCTTAAGTCATCTTGGATTTCTTAAGCCTCCCACATATCCAATTACTTAGCCTAACTATTAAACCATTCTTAAATCTGCTGACACTTACCTGTATCTCGTGCTTGGATTACTTATTCAATTTACTACTTGTTCTACTGGTTTCATTTTTGACACCTATGGTTTATGCTTCTCAGAGTATCCTAAAGTATCTTTATAAAATGAAAATCTGAGCCAACTTTTTCTCTCCCTCATATGTATACACATTATAAATATATTATTGAACATATACATAAGTATGAGAAACCCCCAAGGACCCAGAAATTAAAATGTAAAAGAAAGAGCAAAACAAAAGCAGAGAAGTGAGTTATAACACAAAAGTAAGCTTGGGCTTATCTGGAGGCAATTGCCTATACCAGGAACCTACAGCTTCTGGAGATTGAAGGGAGCCGGAGGAAGAAACTAAACCTTGGATTCTGGCAAAGTAGGGTAAATAAAGCTGATTTGTGAGTGCAAGGAACTAGAGGGAAAGGAATGATAGAGAAAACAAAACAAAATACTGATGTGGGGCAGTATCTTCACATCCAGAACTGGTTAAAGTCATTAATTCAGAAATTCAAGACTGTGTATTAGAAACCCTAATTAGTTTTCCTATTTTTTAAAGATTTTATTTATTTATTTTTGTGAGAGAGAAAGAGAAAGTGAGCAAGCATTAGCAGGGGAGGGGCAGAGGGAGAAGCAGGCTCCCCGCTGAGCAGGGAGCCAGATGCTGGACTCAATCCCAGGACCTAAGTGGAAGGCAGATGCTTAACTGACTAAGCCACCCAGGTGCCCAAGCCTAATTATTTTTAAATCTCCATTTAGATACATTATAGTGAATCTGTACAACACCATCGGAAGAGAAAGATTTAAACACCTTCAAAAAAGAGATATCTACAAAGAAGACAATAGGAGTGACAGCACAATTCTCAACAGGATGGTATGATGTAATATGGAAAATAAATAGACTTTTTAAAAAAGGATTTAACAGGGGTGCCTGGGTGGCTCAGTGGGCTAAAGCCTCTGCCTTCGGCTCAGGTCATGATCCCAGGGTCCTGGGATCGAGCCCCGCATCTGGATCTCTACTCAGAGGGGAGCCTGCTTCCTCCTCTCTCTCTGCCTGCCTCTCTGCCTACTTGTGATGTCTCTCTGTCAAATAAATAAATAAAATCTTAAAAAAAAAAAAAAAGAATTTAACAAGTTAAAATAACAGGTCTAAATAAAAATATTTTCAACTGGTAAATTAAGAAACTTAACCACTCACAAAACTTTAACTGAAGGAACTTCTAAAGCACTAATTTCAAGGGAGAAAACATGTCTCCAGAGTAAAAGCCTAACAGACTGGAATAAGAAACATGTAAAGAAACTAGTGAATTTGAAGATGAGTATAAAAGCAAAATGATTTCTGAAATAAAGATAAATATACAGTATATGTAATATATAAATTAAAGGAATAATTATATAAAAGAAGAACAATAATATTGTCTACATTCTAGGGTTTAAGAGAAAAAAGACTATAAACCAAACCCTTGATAACAAAAGATTGTAATTCATGTCCAAGATGGAAGGCAGGAAGGTCCAGAGGTAGAGTTTAATAATTATGCATGGTCAAATGTAAATGGCAGTAACTAAGATAAATCTAGTGTATAAATTCTGAGTCACTAAAGGGGAAAGGTGAGCAAAAAAAGTAAAATGTCAAGGTCAGTAGGAAAGAGAACATTAAAAAAGAGCAGTGTAAGAGACTCTTGGTTTCAGGAAACAAACTGAGCGTTGGCTGGAGTGGAGGGGGGTGGGAGGGATGGGGTGGCAGGGTGATGGGCATGGGGGAGGGTATATGTTATGCTGTGAATTGTGTAAGACTGAGGATTCACAGACCTGTACCCCTGAAAACAAAAAAATGAGATTTTGAGGCACCTGGGTGGCTCAGTCGGTTAAGGGTCTGCCTCTTGACTGTGGCTAAGGTCATGATCTCAGGGTCCTGGCATCCAGCCCAGTAGTGGGCTCTGTGCTCAGCAGGGAGACTGCTTGAGCTTCTCTCTCCCTCTCTCTCCCTTTCTACTCCTCCCTCTGGCTCATGCTCTCTCTCTCTAAAATACAAAAATAAATCTTTTTTTTTTTAAATGAGATGTTGAAATCTATAGACCTATATGAATAATCATAATATCTTTTTAAATGAAGGCAAAGTATATTATCTGACATACAAAGCCAAAAGAATTCAATACTAACAGACATATACTACAAGAAATGTTACTATCCTCCAGGCAGAAATGTCTTTCAGACAGAAGGAAATACCAGATGGAATTATGGATCTATGAAAAGGAATAAAAATCACCACAAATGGTAACCACATGGGTAAACATATTAGAATATTTTTCTTCCTATCTAAGTATCTTTACAGATCATTGATATCTGAACCAAATACATAATAATGTATCATTGGATTTATCATATATCTGTAGGAAAATATATAACAATAGCATGAAAATCGGGAGGGGAAATTGAAAGTATACTATTATTAGCATCTCAAACTGTACAAGTGGTATAATTCTTGAAGGTTGGCTTTGATAAATTAAATATGTACACTATAAACTCTAAAAGCAATGCTAATATGTAACTACTTCAAAAATGCAGAAAAAGGGTAAAGAGAACAAACAGATTGGACAAATAGAAAATAAAACAGCACGATGATAAAGTTAACTCTAAGAAAATTAAATATAAATGTTCTAGTGAACACCTAATTTAAAGGCAGATATGGATTAAAAAACAAGACCCAATTATGTGCTACTTCTAAGAAAAGCACTTTATATTTAAAGGCACAAATAGTTTTCAAGTAAAGGATGAAGAAAGATATACCATGTCAACACTGTGGGAGACGGGAGTGCAAGGTTGGTTTAACATTTCAAAACCAATGTCATCCACGATATCAACAAACTTAAAAAACCATATGTTCAGCCCAATAACACAGAAAAGGTACCTGAAAAATCCAACGTCCATTGCTAATAAAAATTCTCAGAAAAGTAGGAATTAAAGGAAACTTCTCCAGCAGGATAAAGGACAACATTTAACTACACTTTATACTTAAGACACACCTAACAAAAATATATACTCATTAATACAAACTGCCAAAACATTCATGGTTTGGCCCTAGGAATTCTTTAATATTGTCTTTCACCAGCCTCCCTGTCTTATTCTACTTTCTAGCCATGCCATTTTTTTTCAATTTTTTTTTTTGAAAGGTTTTATTTATTTATTTGACAGAGAGAGAGAGATCAAAAGTAGGCGGGGGTGGGGAGGAAGCAGGCTCCCTGCCGAACAGAGAGCCCGATGCGGGGCTCGATCCCAGGACCCTGAGATCATGACCTGAGCCGAAGGCAACAGCTTAACCACGGAGCCACCCAGGCACCCCTCTTTTTCAATTTTTAATCAATTTTCTCCTTTGCTTCTTAGCCTTTGTAGGTGCTGCTTCTTTCACTCCCCCCCCACCACCCCGCCAATTTCTTCAGATCCCATCTGGCAGCTCTAAGGGAGAATCATTTCTTTGCCTTTTCCAGCTTTTAGAGGCCACATGCTCTCCCAGCTCATGGCCTCTTCTTCCATCCTCAAAGTGCATCACTCCAACCTCTGCTTTTGTCCTCCCATCTCCTTCTTTGTCTCTAGCCCTTCTCTCTCCCTCTTATAAAGATACTTGGGATTAATTGGGCCCACCTGGAAATTCCAGAATAATCTTCCTGTCTTGTGATCTTTAATCACATCTTCAAAGTTCCTTTTGCCACGGTAACATATTCACAGATTCTGAAGATCCGGATGTGGACATCTTTTGGAAGGCATTATTCTACCACTGTGCTCAAATATTTTTGTTGAATAAAAGAAGATAGGTTTTGTATTTTTCTAATATTTCAAGCTATTTTTAAGACTCGGGGATCAAATAACTTCACTAGGAAAATACCAGAGTAAAATTAACTTTTATTAATTACAAACTTCATGAAAAACGTGTTATCTACATACTAAATATTAAAAGAAAAATTCCAAAATTATTCATTGATAGCCCATAAACTGTCAATAACCACTGGAGATAAAGCCTGTCATCTCTGTAGCAGTGAAAATGGTTATTATTCTTGCTACATTTTCAGCTAATGCCTTATTCTATTTATCTAGTTTTAGATTTTTTTTCCAAATTTATTTATTTGTCAGACAGAGAGAGAGTGAGAGAACATAAGCAGGGGGAGCAGCAGGCCTAGGGAGAAGCAGGGTCCCCACTGAGCAAGGAGCCCACTGCAGGACTTGATCCTAAGACTCTGGGGTCATGACCTGAGCCGAAGGCAGATGCTTAACCCACTGAGCCACCCAGGCATCCCTCTATTTATCCAGTTTTAAACATTTAAACAGGTTACTGATGCAGGCACTGGGTAAGCCATTAAGAGGAAATATCAATACCATGAAGCAAATTATCATAAACATATTATATCAAAACCATATAGGTTTTCTCTGTCAGTCATTGTGCCGTCAATACAATTTAGGTAGGACTTAAAAAGAGAATGACGTTTCATTGCATTTTAACTTTTAGTTAGAAAATGCTCAAGAGTTATTAGTCATCCAAACTGCACTTTATCATGCTTCTCTCAACCCTGACCTTCCTTCCAGAATCAAAGAGCTCAATCTGTTGATGGGTTTAAGAATATAGTATCACCTGTCACTTCTTTAATTAATGCATTACTTTACTATTGTTCTGATGTTAATTCAAGTACACATGTTTTGTTTCAATCTGGGTAAAGCACTTCTTGAGACAAATGTTTTATGTAAAACTCTAATAATTTCTAACCTAGAATTTTACATTTATGAATACATATTTGCATGTGTCTGTTTTGTATAGGTACATATACACTCTTTACACAGATTTATACAAACATATATACATATATAATCAAGTTATTACAAAATATACTTTTGACGACCTAAGTGAGGTTCTGTTACATATCTGAAATTACTAAGACATATCTGTTCTGTGTCACCAACCAGCATTTTAACTAAAAATGTACAAGATATTTTTGGATAATGACATCAATATAATAATAAATGTTAATCTAATTTTGATTTATCCAGTTTTAAAAAGCTAATTAAAATAAAAAATCATCCTACTTCAAAAGCAGTTAAAATGTTATTTTAAGAAGTCTTTGTTGTGAAAATAAAGGAGTAAACATTTTGTAAATGTAGTTTCTCTCCATATCCACCGAATGAATGCTGAAAAAATATTTAAAGGATATCTGTTTAAAGGACACCATACTACAAACCTGCTCTGGGACTCTATATATCTTTATTTCTCTTTAAAGTATTATATGAATTCTTGAATAGCAAATCGTTGCCATGCCCGCAGATGTTGCATATATATCAAAATCAAATATTAACAGTGCCATGTGTTGTCTGAATGTGCTTTTACTAAGGAAAAATATCCCTCTCAACATGGATGACATGTTGATATGTAACATCCCAATGTGAATGCTAATATTTATTTTAACTTCAATCATAATACTTGTTCACTATTATCTCAGAATTTAACGTCAATTAATACTTTTATTAACCAATGTTTAAAAATCCTTTGAGGAATACTTGACCTCACAGAGTGCATGTGAACAACTGAATGGTACGACACCATGTAGCAAGGAGGAGAGTGAGTGATGCTTGGAAAATTCCTTGCATTATTCAGTGAATAGTGTCCTGCCAGCTTGCTTGCCCCTTTAGAGTGATCCTGAACTAAAGTTCCACCCCAATACCCAAAAATTTTGGCAGGGAGCTTAAACTTTACTATTTAAATTCAGTGTACAGAAATGAAATCCAAACTATAATGGCAGAGTAAGAACCTCTGAAAATCTGCTCCTCCTAAAAGTCATGAAAAAATGGGCAAAACTGTCAGAATCTACTTTTCTAAAACATTGAAAACTCATCAAAGCCTTACAAAACCCAGCAAGTGTTTATTAAAGGAAAAGGGCTAAATACTGAAAACAATGGGGAAATTTATGGTGTTCTAACTTGCTGTAGTTCCATCTCCGAATGCGGTACTCTGCTGTAGCCTAGAAAAGTAACAGCCCACATTATTAGAGCAGCCTGTTAGTCACCAGAAGTAAGAGAATGGAGCCTGGGCTTTTTCAAAGCTTCAGTCCCAAAGAACAGTCACATTATTTTACCCGTCAGGTGGTTCCCTGGAAGACCCCACTTAACAAGCTGTCTGAAGTTGACCTGACTTGGAACTCACCCACTGTGAAAAACCTTCACCTCAGGAACGTTGATGGAAAACAATTATAGGAACACCTTTTATCTTCACAGCTGCCTACAACAGTGAATAACTTTTGAGTCAAACAATAGACTAAACAAAAGCCTAAAAGTAAAAACTAGGGAATACGACGTCCATATGGTTTTGAAAGGTGTTAACATATGACCTTGGGATCCAAAACAACATACTCATTAATAGAGGCATATGCACACATATGCACACTCAAAGACGGTCTAAGAAGGCCCTCAGGTCTCACCTCTAACTGACCTTGAGACTCTGCACAAACAGGAAATAAAGCTAGGGAAGAGTTGTAAGCAGACTGGCTGAGAGTCAAAGGTTTGCCCTAACACAGAGATCCCCTTAGCAAATATTGGTTCTAGGAATTTAAGGGAATCATTGTTTTATCATTAGATTATTAGGCTGAGCAAAGACTGTAGTGGCTGCAGAAGACAAACTATATAGACTTTATAGAATTAATTTTAAAATTCCACTAAACAAAAAACATCTATAATTACAATAAGCATCAACAATAAGCCCCAGAAAGAGAACACAATCTCATTTCCAGAATTCCCATACAATATTATTTTATATGTTCATTTTTCAGTAAGAAACTGAAATTGACATTCAAAGAAACAAGAAAGTATTGTCCATACACAAGAATAAAGCAATCAACAGAAACTATCTCAGATGAAACTCAGAAAACTAGAAAACTAGAAAAATAATAAAACTTTAATTAGCTTTTTAAAATATTTACAAAGAGCTAGACAAAGAAAATCATGTATGAAGAACCAAAGAAAATATTAGAACAATGTCACATCAAGTGGAAATATCAAAAATGAGACAAAATTTTTTTTAAAAAGTAAAAAAGAAATTTTGGATTTGAAAAGTAGAATCACTGAAATGAACAATAAGTAGAGGATTTCAACAGAAGAAAGCAGAAGAAAAGATAGAAGCTATATCAGCAGGCAGAGAAAAATAATCCATGAATATGAACATAAAGTTTGTGAAATTATCCATTCTGAGGAGCAGAGTAAAAAATATAAGAAAAATAAACAAAACCTTAGAGACCTGTGGGACATCATCAGGCAAACAAAATCATAATGGGAATCCCAGACTAAGAGAAGTGAGAAAAGGGCACAAAGAATATTTGAAGAAATAATGGGGAAAAAACTTTGCAAATTTGATGAAGAAAAGGAATATATGTATTTAGAGATTTCACTGAACTCCAAATAGGTTAAATTCAGATAAATCCACACCTCATGGATCTGAACTGTGTCTGCCACCCCAAATTAATATGCTAAAACTCTAATACCCATGTGAAGGTATTTGTAAAGGGGGCCTTTAAAAGGCAATTAGAATAAAATGTGGTCATGAGGGTGGGAACTTTATCATGAGATTAGTGCTTTCATAAGAAGAGACATCAGAGAGCTTGTGCTCCCTTTTCCCACCATGCAAGAAGGTGGCCATCTACAAGCTAGGAAGGGAATTCTAACCAGAAACTGACATACTTGTACCTTGATCTTGGAATTTTAGCCTCCATAATACTGAGAAAATGATTTTTTTTTTTTTTTTTAGTTTAAGTCAGAAAGTCTATGGTATTTAGTCACGACAGCCCAAGCAGACTAAGACCCCAAGGTACCTCATCAAACTATTGGCAGCAAAGACGAAGAAAGAATATTGAAAGCAATAAGAAGCAACTCAACATACACAGAGATCCTCAGTAAGTCAAGGAATTGATTTCTAATCAGAAACCAGGCAGGCTTAGAAGCAGGTAAGAACATGAAGCAGATAAAGCATGAAAGCCAAAAACCATATTCAAAGTGCTACAGAATCTATACCCAGCAAAATTATCCTTCAAAAAGCGAAGACATTAAAGCATTCTTAGATAAACCAAAACTCAAAGATTTTGTTCCTAGCATATCTAACCTAAAAGAAAAACTGAAGAGTGTTCTTTTGTATGAAATGAGAGGAAACTAGACAGTAACCCTAATCCACATGAAGAAATAAAGAGCTGTGTGTGGTATGAGCAAACCAAATCTAGCAGCATTAAAAAAAATTAAATGCCATGATCATATGGGGTTTATCACAGGAATATAAACCAGATTTCATATATACAAACTAATTGATGTAAAGTGTCATATTAATAAAATAAGGGAAGAACATATGATCATGTAAATAGATGCAGGAAAAACATTTGACAGAAGTTCAACACACTTTCATGACAAAAAATTTTTTTATAAAAAATGAAAAGCTCAATAAACTAGGGATAGAAGAAAGTTTCCTTAACTGATAAAGGACATCTATGAAAAAACAAGTTAAGATTATAGTTAATTTTCTCTTATGCTCAGGAAGACAAGGGTGTATGCTCCTGTCACTCCATTCAATATTGCTGTGGGAGCTCTAGCCAAGGAAATTAAGGGGGGGGTGGGGAAGAGGTAATAAAAATCATCTCTATTGAGTAAAAAAGAGTTTAGCAAGGTTGCAGGATACAAGATCAATATATGAAAGTCAGCTGAGTTTTTACACAATAGCAATGAAAAATCTGAAAATTAAATTAAGAAAAAATTCTTTTTAATACTATCAAAAAGAATAAAATAGGACTAAACAGAAGAAATTATTGTACACTATCAACTTCAAAACACTGGTTTTTTTTTTTTTTAAGATTTGATGTATTTATTCAAGAGAGAGCACACATGAGTCGGGGTGGCTGGGGCAGCAGGCAGAGGGAGAGGGAGAAGCAGACACCTACTGAGCAGTGAGCCTGAAATAGGGCTCAATCTGAAGACAGACACTTAACCAACTGAGCCACCCAGGTGCCCCCAAAATATTGTTGAAATAAAAAAGACTTAAACTTCTATCTTACACGATACACAAATATCAACTCAAAATGGATGAAAAACTTTAACATAAGACATGAAACCATAAAACTCCTAAAAGAAAATATAATGGGGAAAATCTCTGACATTAATCCTTGCAATGATCTTTTGGATTTGACACCAAAAGCAAAAGCAAATAAAGCAAAAATAAACAAGTATGACTACATCAAACTGTAAAGTTTCTGCACAGCAAAGGAAACTATCAACAAAATGGAAGGCAATCTACAGAACGGTAGATTCTGTACTCAATACTCAAAAGATATAAAGAACTCAAAAGGGGTTAATACTCAAAAGATATAAAGAACTCATACAAATCAACAGCAAAAACCAAACAATCCAATTTAAAGAGGGGCAAAGGACTGGAATAGACATTTTCCCAAAAAACCTCCAAATGGCCAGGATGTACATGAACAGATGCTCAACATCACTGGTTATGAGTAAAATGCAAATCAAAACTAGAGTGAGAAATCACTTCATACCTGTTAGAATGGCTACCATCAAAAAGAAAAGAAATAAGTGTTGACAAGGGTGTGGATAAAAGGGAACCCTTGTTCACTGTCAGTAGAAATGTAAATTGTTGCAGCTACTATGGAAAATAATAGACATTCCTCCAAAATTAAAAATAGAACTACCATATGATCCAGCAATCCCATTTCCATGTACGTGAGAGAAATGAAAATAAGATATCTGCATTCCCATGTTTACTGCAGCATTAGTCACAATAGCCAAGAAATAGAAACAACTGTTCATCAACAGATGAATGCATAAAGACACACACACACACACACACACACACACACACACACACACACGGGAATATTTTTCACCTATATTATATAGGTATACCTGGAGGGCATTATGCTAATGAAATAAGGCAAACAGAGAAAGACAAATACTACAGGTTTCACTTATAGGTGGAATCTTTAAAAAAAAAGAAGTCAAATTCATAGAAACAGAGAGAAAAATATAAAGGTGGTTACCAGGTGCTGTGATGTAGGGAAAATGAGGAAGTTGGTTAACGGGTACAAATTTCCAGGTATAAGATGAGTCAAGACTGAGATCCCATGTAAAACATGGTGACTATAGTTGATAATACTGTGGCATATAATTTGGAATTTGCTTAGAGAATAGGACTTAAATGTTTACACACAAACACACGCACAGATAAATATGTGAGCTGATGCATGTGTTAACTAATTAGATGGGAAGGATCCTACCACAATGTATACATATATCAAATTACCAGATGTACATTTTAAATATCTTACAATTGTATATGTTAATTTATCTCAATAGAGCTAAAATACTTTTTAGGAAAAAAAAAAGAGATAAATAATTGGTAAAGACATTCCAGGTTCCTAGACTGGAAGACTTATTATTGTTAAGGTGGTAATACTCCCCAAATTAATCTACTTGTTCAAAATTTATATTGAAATTCCAACTACCTTTTTCTTTGAGAAATTGGCAAATTGATCTTAAATTTCATATGGCAATGCAAAGGACTCAGAAAAGCCAAACCAATCTAAAAAGGAAAGTTAAACTAAGACAAGTCACACTTCTCAATGTCAAAATGTACTAAAGGTACAAAAATCAAGACAGGGGCGCCTGGGTGGCTCAGTGGGTTAAAGCCTCTGCCTTCGGCTCAGGTCATGATCTCAGGGTCCTGGGATCGAGCCCCGCATTGGGCTCTCTGCTCAGCGGGGAGCCTGCTTCCTCCTCTCTCTCTGCCTACCTCTCTGCCTACTTGTGATCTTTCTCTGTCAAATAAATAAAATCTTAAAAAAAAAAAGCTTTAAAAAATAAAAATCAAGACAGTGTAGCACTAGCTTAGAGACAGACATACATCAATGGTGTAGAATTGAATATCCATAAGTAAAGCATGTATCTATATTCAAATGATTTTTGACAAGAATGCCAAGCCAGCCCAGTTGGGGAAACAGAAACAATAGTCATGCACAAATGGTGCAAGGACAACTGGACATGCATATGCAAAAGAAACGAATTAGATAATTATCTCATTAAGTATCCAAAAATTAACTCAAAATAGATCAATAACCTAAATGTAGGTACTAATACTGTTACACTGTTAGTACAAAACTTTATGGCCTTGCTTTAGGCAGCAGTGTCTTACCTATGACACCTATAGCACAAGCAACCAAAGAAAAAATAACCAAGTTGGACTTTATCGAAACTAAAAATATTTACACATCAAAGAACACTTTGAAAAGAAATGAAAAGCCAACCCAAAGAGTGAAAGAAAATATTTGCTCGTAATATATCAGATAAAGGTATAGTTCCAGAATATATAAAGAAATCTTACAGCTCAGCTCAGCAATAAAAGACAACCCAATTTTTAAAAAGGTGCAAAGAATGTGAATAGACATATACATATGCCCAGTAAGCACAAGAAATGATGTTCAACAAGATTAGTCATTAGGGAAATGCAAGCCATATCCCCTAGGATGGCTACAATTTAAAAAAAATGCAACATAAAAAATGCTGGGCTGTGCCTAGGTGGCTTGGTCAGTTAAGCATCTAACTCTTGACATCAGCTCAGGTCATGATCTCAGGGTCATGAGATGGAGCCCTGCCTTGGGCTCCCTGCCCAGTATAGAGGCTGCTTAAAGATCCTCTCTCTCTCCCTCTTCCTCTGCCCCTCCCCCCACCCTCAAAAAAAATTGTTGGTAAGGACGGGGAGAATTTGGAACCCTCACACATTGCTGTGGGCATTTAAATAGTAAGCTACTTTGGAAACAGTTTGGCAGTTACTAAAAAAGTTTAAAAAGGTGGCCATACAACCCAGCAACTCCCTCCCTGAGTATATAGCCAAGAGAACTGAAAATATGTGTCCACAAAAAAAATGTACATATGAAAATTTTGTCCATAGCAACATCATTCATAATAAACAAAATGTAGAAACTTCTCAAGGTTTCTCAAAGTATCCATTAACTAATGACTAAACAAAATTTGTCACATAAATACAATGGAATATTATTCATACATAGAAAGTTTCATCATTGCCAACGTGCAAGGGAAAGAGGGCAAATAGATACACAGTCAAAACCCAATTTTTAGATATTCATCATATTTTCTACATGATTTTTCTTCTTGGGCTGCTTCGTGGAAAACTTACACTTACAAATCCATTTATCCTGACATATGTACACTTGTATTCTCTATTCTACTTTATTATGAATTATATTACTTTTACATGTCAACAAATCATTTTATTGCCTGGTCCACTTCTGTGAATTTGGGATATAATTCAACAGAAAAATATGCAAATTTCACAAATATAAACAATAGCATGAAAGCACTGTAGCCAACCTGACCTACTCCCTGTTAACAAAATGTTAGCCAAGGCTAGGGACCAATATCTCCTTTGTAGCACCTGAACAACCAAGTATGTTATAGTCATGAGCCATCACTGAGAACGTATTGAGAATGGAATCTGATGAAAATTAATCACAATTCATCTTGCATTTCATATTTATTAAATGTATTTCAACAAATGTTCCATCCCTTTTCCTCTGGAACAGTTAAACTGCTTGTAGACCATTTGATGTTCAGACAGTTTATAAAGTAGGCCAAAGATTTTGCTTTGAGATACACCTACCAGTCTTAGCTCCCTGAAGGCAAAGATGTTCACCCATTGACCATCACCTACCTAGACCATTTAAGAACTAATATATGCCCAATAAAATTTTGCAGACTTTAAATGTGTATATTTCTCTTTTCTTTGCTCACCTTACCATCCTTTTGACACCAAGGAGACAACCTCTAGAAGCGTGACTTGCCAACCCAGTTTGGCTTCTCTAAATTTTTCTAAACCCCAACTTCGATGTCCTGTTCCTTCTGCGAGTGTTTCAAGATTGGTCTATGGCACAACGACTGTGATAGCAAATTGCTTCTTCAAGCCCCAAATCATGCCAAGCCTGCTTGTCCATTTCCACCCTATCAAAATGATGGTATTTCCCATGTTTGAGTCTCTCTGCTTTGTCCATAATTCATTCTGCTCACTGCTATTCTATTGTTCTTAAGATCATGTCCTATTTTTCCACTCACCATCAAAAAAAATAATAAAAATCACCAGTGGCCAATTGAATGAAGTCTAAACTCCTTTTAACATTCAAGGATCTCCTCTAGTTGCTAAAGCATAAAGTAATGAAAATTTGGACTAGGAATTAGAAGAATGAACTTATTACTAACTGTGCGATCGTACCTCTAAGCCCTCATCTGTAGAACGAGAAACAAGTACACCAAACAAACAAACAAAAACCACTCTGGATTACAGTAAAATTACACAAGTCTTTCGAATCTTTGCTTCCATGGCTTCACTAAGTAGAATATTCCATACAATGAAACTATGTGTCATTCCACAGAAAGGACTTTGTAAGTACTACACCTGCCAAAGTTTTTGCCTTTGCTATTCCTCTCTGCAAGCAATGTTTGACTCTTATTCCTAATAAAATAATATTCATACATAATGGTTAGTCTTTTGTGAATTTTTTATAAACCAGAATAATTATTTTCTATAAATCCCCAAAGCATGTGGATTTTGTGGATTTTTTTTTTAACTCTGCCAGCCTTTCTTTATAATATAGTTTTGTTTTTTGGTTTTTTTTGAGTTTTAATTTTTTTATTTTAATAAACATATAATGTATTTTTATCCCCAGGGGTACAGGTCTGTGAATCACTAGGTTTACACATTTCACAGCACTCATCATAGCACATACCCTCCCCAATGTCCATTTCCCCCCACCACCCTCTCCCGTCCCCCCTCCCCCCCGCAACCCTCAGTCTGTTTCTTGAGATTGAGTCTTTTATGGTTTGTCTCCCTCCCAATCCCATCTTTTCATTTTTTCTTTTCCTACCTCCCCCCAAAACCCCCCACCTTGCATCTCCCCTTCCTCATATCAAAGAGATCATATGATAGTTGTCTTTCTCCGATTGACTTATTTCGCTAAGCATGATACCCTCTAGTTCCATCCACGTCGTCGCAAATGGCAAGATTTCATGTCTTTTGATGGCTGCATAGTATTCCATTGTGTATATATACCACATCTTCTTTATCCATTCATCTGTTGATGGACATCTAGGCTCTTTCCACAGTTTGGCTATTGTGGACATTGCTGCTATAAACATTCGGGTGCACGTGCCCCTTCGGAGCACCACGTTTGTATCTTTAGGATATATACCCAGGAGTGCAATTGCTGGGTCGTAGGGTAGCTCTATTTTCAGTTTTTTGAGGAACCTCCACACTGTTTTCCAGAGTGGTTGCACCAGCTTGCATTCCCACCAACAGTGTAGGAGGGTTCCCCTCTCTCCGCATCCTCGCCAGCATCTGTCATTTCTTGACTTGTTAATTTAGGCATTCTGACTGGTGTGAGGTGGTATCTCATTGTGGCTTTGATTTGTATTTCCCTGATGCCGAGAGATGTGGAGCATTTTTTCATGTGTCTGTTGGCCATCTGGATGTCTTCTTTGCAGAAATGTCTGTTCATGTCCTCTGCCCATTTCTTGACTGGATTATTTGTTCTTTGGGTATTGAGTTTGATAAGCTCTTTATAGATTTTGGATACTAGCCCTTTATCTGATATGTCGTTTGCAAATATCTTCTCCCATTCTGTCAGTTGTCTTTTGGTTTTGTTAACTGTTTCCTTTGCTGTGCAAAAGCTTTTGATCTTGTTGAAATCCCAATAGTTCATTTTTGCCCTTGCTTCTGTTGCCTTTGGCGATGTTCCTAGGAAGAAGTTGCTGCGGTTGAGGTCAAAGAGGTTGCTGCCTGCATTCTCCTCAAGGATTTTAATAGATTCCTTTCTCACATTGAGGTCCTTCATCCATTTTGAGTCTATTTTCGTGTGTGGTGTAAGGAAATGGTCCAATTTCATTTTTCTGCATGTGGCTGTCCAATTTTCCCAGCACCATTTGTTGAAGAGGCTGTCTTTTTTCCATTGGATATTCTTTCCTGCTTTGTCGAAGATTAGTTGACCATAGAGTTGAGGGTCTATTTCTGGGCTCTCTATTCTGTTCCATTGGTCTATATGTCTGTTTTTGTGCCAGTACCATACTGTCTTGATGATGACAGCTTTGTAATAGAGCTTGAAGTCTGGAATTGTGATGCCACCGACTTTGGCTTTCTTTTTCAATATTCCTTTGGCTATTCGAGGTCTTTTCTGGTTCCATATAAATTTTAGGATTATTTGTTCTATTTCTTTGAAAAAAATGGATGGGATTTTGATAGGGATTGCATTAAATGTGTAGATTGCTTTAGGTAGAATAGACATTTTCACAATATTTGTTCTTCCAATCCAGGAGCATGGAACATTTTTCCATTTCTTTGTGTCTTCCTCAATTTCTTTCATGAGTACTTTATAGCTTTCTGAGTATAGATTCTTTGCCTCTTTGGTTAGATTTATTCCTAGGTATCTTATGGTTTGGGGTGCGATTGTAAATGGGACTGACTCCTCAATTTCTCTTTCTTCTGTCTTGTTGTTAGTGTAAAGAAATGCGACTGATTTCTGTGCATTGACTTTATATCCTGACACTTTACTGAATTCCTGTATAAGTTCTAGTAGTTTTGGAGTGGAGCCTTTTGGGTTTTCCACATATAGTATCATATCATCTGCAAAGAGTGAGAGTTTGACTTCTTCTTTGCCAATTTGGATGCCTTTAATTTCTTTTTGTTGTCTGATTGCTGAGGCTAGGACTTCTAGTACTATGTTGAACAGCAGTGGTGATAACGGACATCCTTGCCGTGTTCCTGACCTTAGCGGAAAAGCTTTCAGTTTTTCTCCATTGAGAATGATATTTGCGATGGGTTTTTCATAGATGGCTTTGATAATATTGAGGTATGTGCCCTCTATCCCTACACTTTGAAGAGTTTTAATCAGGAAGGGATGCTGCACTTTGTCAAACGCTTTTTCAGCATCTATTGAGAGTATCATATGGTTCTTATCCTTTCTTTTATTAATGTATTGTATCACATTGATGGATTTGCGGATGTTGAACCAAACTTGCAGCCCTGGAATAAATCCCACTTGGTCGTGGTGAATAATCCTTTTACTGTACTGTTGGATCCTATTGGCCAGTATTTTGGTGAGAATTTTCGCATCTGTGTTCATCAAAGATATTGGTCTGTAATTCTCTTTTTTAGTGGGATCCTTGTCTGGTTTTGGGATCAAGGTGATGCTGGCCTCATAGAATGAGTTTGGCAGTTTTCCTTCCATTTCTATTTTTTGGAACAGTTTCAGGAGAATAGGAATTAATTCTTCTTTGAATGTTTGGTAGAATTCCCCTGGGAAGCCGTCTGGTCCAGGACTTTTGTTTGTTTGGAGATTTTTGATGACTGTTTCAATCTCCTTACTGGTTATGGGTCTGTTCAGGTTATCTATTTCTTCCTGGTTCAATTGTGGTAGTTTATACGTCTCTAGAAATGTATCCATTTCTTCCAGATTGTCAAATTTGTTGGCGTAGAGTTGCTCATTCTTTATAATATAGTTTTTAAAAAGTCTTCATTTTAAAAAATATTTTATTTATTTATTTGGCAGACAGAGATCACAAGTAGGCAGAGAGGCAGGCAGAGAGAGAGGAGGGGAAGCAGGCTCCCTGCTAAGCAGAGAGCCCGATGCAGGACTCGATCCCACGACCCTGAGATCATGACCTGAGCCAAAGGCAGAGGCTTAAACCACTGAGCCACCCAGGTGCCCCAAATCTTCATATTTTAGAGCTATTTTAGTTTCACAGCAAAACTGAGTGGAAGTTAGAGTTATTTGCCTTACACTCCCTGCCCCCACAAAAACATAGTTTTTACCCACTATCAACACCCCACACCTGAGTAGTACGTTTGTTACAATTGAAGAAACTGTACTGTCACTCAGAGCCCAGAGTTTACATTAGGGTTCTCTCTTAGATTTGGACAAATATATACCCTATGGGTTTTGATAGATACATAATGACATATATAAATTGTTGTAGTATCATATAGATAGTTTTGCTGCCTTAAAAACTCCTTATGCTTTACCTATTCACCCCTTCCTCTTCTAAAAGCCATAGAAATCACTGATCCTTCACCATCTCCATAATTTTGCATTTTCCAAAATGCCAGATTGTCAGAATTACACATTATGTAGCCTTTTCAGATAGGCTTCTTTCACTTAAGTCATGTGCCTTATTTAAGGTTGCTCCAGGTCATCTCATAGCTTGATAGGTCATTTCTTTACAGCACTGAATAATACTACATCTTGGGTGTACAAGAGTTTATTTTCCATTTGCCTACTGAATGACATCCTGGTTACTTCCAAGTTTTGGCAATTCTGAAAAAGCTGCTATAAACAACTACGTGCAGGTTTTTGTGTGGACATAAATTTTCAGTTCCTTTGGGCAAACACCAAGGAGCACAATTGCTGGGACCATAACATAAGAGTATGTTTAGTTTTATTAAAAAAAAGCTGCCAGACTATCTTCCAGAGTAATCGTACCACTTTGCATTCCCACAACAATGAATGAAAGTTCCTTGGGGTACCTGGGTGGCTCAGTTGATTAAGCTTTTGACTCTTGATTTCAGCTCTGGTCATGATCTTAGGGTCCTGAGATTGAGCTCTGCATCAGACTCTGTGCTGGGCATGGAGCCTGCTTGAGATTCTCTCTCTCCTTCTCCCCCTCCCCTCCCCTGCCCCACTCATGCGCTTTCTCACTCTGTATTTAAAAAAAAAAAAAAAAAAAGCAGTGTTTTGGATTTTTGTCATTCTAATAGTGTATAATGATATCTCATTGTTTTAATTTGCAATTCCTGAATAACATATGATGTTGAGTATTATAACTATTTTTGTACACACTACATCTTCATTTTAATTATAGACTTCTTAAGGGTAGCCAAAGTTATTCATCTTTTTGTCATCCACTGAACATAGTATAAAGCCTTGAAATAATTATTGAATAAAATGCTAGGATCAGAGGGAAAATAAAAGAAATGAAAAACAATTGTCTCAGTTGATTGGAAAGATGAATTCAGCCTCAGAGGTGTCTAAGATATAATACCAGAATCAGTCATTGCTGGAATTGCAGTAATTTTGTATATTTGTGAATATTTATTGGTATATTTGTTCACAGATCATATTCTTTCTTATAATAAAATAGGTTTGGAAGCCCAGGATACATGGCCTTGCTGTGTTACTATTGATGCTTTGTTTGCTTGCTTGCATAGCCTGAGAAAGATTAAAGGGAAGATGAACAGTATTTCCAATATGCTAACTCCTATCCACAACCTCCCAAAATCTTAAATAATGACAATTTGAGGGGCACCTGCGTGGCTCAGATGGTTAAGCATCTGCCTTTGGCTCACGTCATGATCCCAGGGTCTTGGGATGCAACCCCTCTCCTTCTTCCTCTATTTAAAATCTTTTAAAAAAATGACAATTTGACTTTCAAAGTTAATTCATTCATCAAATATTTAGAGTGCTTATGACATACTAGGCACTATTCCAAAACAAGTAATATGTTGGTGAGTAGAATCAGTTCTTTAATAATGATAAAGTTCTTGATTTTTAGTATATACATTTAAGTTTTCCCCCCCACATCTAATACAATATTTCAGGATCATATGTCATTTGGTAGATTTTAAATTAATGTTATTCTAGTTTAGAAATAAATCAGTCTTGAGAGGATTAAGGCTAAAAATCCTTTAAACCAAGTTTAAGATACTTTCTTTCCATTCCTCATTTGTAAAATAAATACATATTTTAATTTTCAAATGGCTGTGAGATATTTGAATCCAGAATACTCATGTTCACATTTGGACTTAGAGATACATTTTTAAGCATTGTTTTGCTTGTTGCTATGACCTCATCAGGTTTCCTGTCCTAACTACACACTGGACGAGAGTGGAGTTTTTTACTTACAATTTAAGTAATAGAGAAAAAATATATATGTATGTATGATCCATTGCATACAGACAATATCCAAATGAATTTGAATTTCAACATTTCTGTTTTGGCAAGAATTCAGATTTATAAGCAGCAAGCTTCCGTCTGGAATTAGAGTCTATATAAAGAGACAAAACAGATTGATTGATATTCATTCACCATAATTTACAAGAGCTGAGAATGCTTATCTCTTGATATGGATGGCTAAAGGCCATCTATAACAGATCATATGCAAATAAAAGCTTGCAATATAAATTAAAATAGTTTCTTAATATGTAATAAAACTGGACAAATGATTTATATATATGATTTTATGTATCTCCCAAATGCTTTTCTACAAATAATTGTCAACTATAAATTCAGTAAAATCCTATTATGTTTCTATCTTCAATATTTGTATGAATGAATGTGCTGTCCTTTGTAAATGAAGGTAGAATTACCCAGTCACTATGAGTAAAATGTGTGCTTTGAATTGCTGGGAAGATTTTTTGTTTTTTAAATATTTTATTTATTTGTCAGAGAGGGAGAGCACAAGCAGAAGCAACAGGCTCCCCACTGAGCAAAGAGACCCATGCAGGACTCCATCCCAGGACCCTGGGATCATGACCTGAGCTGAAGGCAGAGGCTTAATCTACTGAGCCACCCAGGCATCCTAAATTGTTGGTAAGATTTTAGTACTTATCAGTTTATAGTGAAATCACAGTCTTTTAATCCTCCTTGTGGAAATGAGTGGAACAGTCAAGGAAAAAATCTGAAGACAGTATTAATATACAAAAATACTGAATGGAATTTTAGGTTGTGATAGCTTAAAATTTAAAGAATATTTTTATTTGAATACACAAAAAAGCTACATTTGACAATGATTTTAAGCTTATTTCATATGGTATTACAATTGTATACTTCTCACTCAAAAAAAAAGTACTCTTGTGTCATTCAGACCAGTACATTAGAGGAATTACTTGGTCTTTTAAAGCCATTATAAATGGTATTCTATACATAGGTCTGGTATACAATGCAAAACAGTTTCACATGAAATTACAAAACTATTCTAACTGAGCCAAAGAAATCCAGTGGGGTCCCCTGAACCCTAAGTATCCCATGTTATTAAAAGTTATAAAGATAATGCTCAAAAATCTCTGAAGATGTTAATAAACTTCAGCTTGAAATCACAGCACAGAAACAGGACCCCAATTTTGCTATGTTCTCTTAATGAGATGGCTCTATAATTGTGGCACAGGCCACAGAAGGCCCTGGACATACATGATAAAGTAGGAAAATCCCATAAAAATGAGGGTATCTCCACCCACTTCTAGTAACCTCATTGTTTCAGAACATATTGTCAGTTGAAAAACAGGAACCAAGTTCACTCTACTTGTCCTGACTTGTCTAAGTGATTAGAAAAGTAAATTACGTGATACTGAAAAAATACACACACACACACACATATACATATATGCACACACACATCATACACATGTACATCATATATATGTATGTACATGCATATGAGATAATGGATCACTTGTGTCCGTGAAAATGATTTTGCTAAAATCAATGGAATGGCCACCTTAAAAATACATGTATATTTTATATTTTGTACACAAAAATTTCCAGAAGCTGTGTTGTTTTAGATTTGGTTCTAAGCCAGCAATATCATCGTGACCTAAGTAAGTACTTTCCTTTGGTCTCCTGTCATCCTCCCCATGTCAGCTCCCTCTTTCTTGTGATTGCGAGAAGACGTCACAAGCCCCAGGCTTCATGTGTATGCACCACCACATCCAGCAAAGAAGAGTGTTTTATGCTTTTCATCTCCCTTATTTATGGAGAATTAACTTTCTTGAAGTCTTCCAAAAGACCTTCCTTTAGGTTCTGCCAGCCAGAAAAGTTTATATTCCAGTGCCCTAGCCGCAGGGGAAACTGGGAAAGCAAGGATTTAAGCATATTCAACCTTCACATGGGGAAGCAGAGAAGGGGTGGAGAGAGACAGGAGTAAGGGAGATTATCAGTAAGTCCGCCACATCTCTAGATATGTCTAATTTACCCTATATTGTTCAAAATTCATCTACCTACCAACCTATCCCCCCCTCTTTCTTGCACAGTCACACACACATACACACACAAATTATCCCCATATATGTCCTTTTCTCCTGCAATTACTAGCTTGTGTGAGGGAAATATTGTTTATTTTAATGTGCCAAGGGATCATATGTACACCTCTTTCCACTGTACCTAGATTGTATGTTAAACCTTTTAACTCTTGGCTACATTTTTACCTAAAAGGATTCAGAAGTCTTTGTTGGCATTTACAAAAACAAAGAGCTGCCACAGGTTTGCAGCTCTTTGAAATTAAATGTGTTTTTAGTCAAAAAAAAAAAAAAGGAAAGAGAAAAAAGCAGCAAATATATTTCATTGGACTTATGTATTTCTCTTATAAGTTAGCTGGTCAAAAAATGTAACCATTTCCAGCATCCCTAAATCCCTTTGTTCAAACATTAAAATATGTCACACATTTTGTTTCACCTTCTTTTCCAAGAGCAGGTTTTTAATGATGGGATTGTAGAGCATTTTTGCTCTTCAGCAGGTTTTTAATGATGGGATTGTAGAGCATTTTTGCACGTAATTAATATAGAAACTACTTACCTAAATGCAAATATCTTTTAAAGAGCTAAGATTTAACATAGAGATCTTTAATGGACTCCAACCCAATTAATTCAAATTGATGAAAGTTCCAGTGAAAAGGGATTTTCAAATGGCTTACCAGAATCTTGTAATTACAGTCTTGTGTTAAATCATTTACAAATAAAATTGAAAATGACACTTTATCAGAAATTATTGAAATAGTTTTCATGAAACACTGAAGCATGACCACATCATTTTTCTCAAATGTGCATTTTACAGATTTTATTACTGACAAGTGGCATCACCTATATTTGCTTTTTCTAATCACTTTCTCAAAATTGAAATTAATAAAAGATAATCTAAGGATGAGTCTCAAATAACAAAATGAATATTTCTCAACATAGAAACCCAAATAGCTAAGTTAAACAAAAGTTGCAAATCTTGATGATTCCATCAGTGCAAAATAATGAAAAAGCCAAGCTCAGTTTGGGTGAATTGTATGTACATATTGATGGCGGGTGACCTTTTAAAATCATTCTGCCATGTTTTTCTTCCAGTGTTTGTAAAACAAATGTTAGTTTTCTCAAAAAGAATGCTATTTTACTCTAATAAAGCCCGCACCTCCATTTGCTTTCGTCTTGCCTTTGCACTGAGGCCAATTATGCCAGTTTTACACATGATTATATGCATTTTGTCTTCCACTAGTTTTGATCAGGATACCTGAGACCTTAGTAAGTGTCATCTTGTCTGGAAGTCTTTACTAGCATTGTTTCAATAAGGTGAGAAATATCACAATGTCGGCATCCATTGCACAAGTGGGCCAATCTTTTATTTAAAAAAAAAAAAAATCCCTCCCAGTACAGAAAGAATTCATTATTCCACTCCCCAAACTAAACTCGACCCAGATTGTCATTGGGAAAAAAAAAAAAAAAGATAACTATAGAAGGCCATGCAGGAAATAGATACATTCACGAAAATGCAATAAAGGTAATAAAATATATTTTTAAGAAAAAGGTAATTCTTATTTTCTGACCGAGAGAGAGAGAAAGAGATCATTAGGTGCATGTACTTCTCGATATGTTTGAAAAAAAAAAAAACATTAATTTTTAAATAACAGATTCTTTTAAGAAACGTCCATGCTGAAGATACGGTTTCCATCATATCCTCTGAGGATACAGAGAAAGGTATCTGTACTATTGTATCTGGTTTATGAAACTTTGAGCTAGGAGGAGGTGGCTGCCAAAGTGTGTGCACACAGTTTCCCTCATGGCAGTTCTGAGGACAGTCAACTAGATTACAAAGACTCTATTATCTTATTTTAATCCAAGTATGAAGACATCACCGTAGCTTACAAAAATTTACTGATCGAAGCCATTTAGGACTGGAAGACCACACATGTTCACAATATTTTAAGCTGTGCAGCATCACAGTCACAAAGTGGTTTTCTCCCACAATACCATTCTGTCAAAAATAAAGTAAATGGCCTGAGAAGTGAAATTGACATTACAGAACTATGGTTAGGACAGAAGTTTCCCAGCTGACAAAGATTCGACTTACAATTTTTCAGCTTCACAATGGTACAAAATCTACAGACAATCAGTAAGACACCAGACTTTAAAATTTTGAATTTTGAGCCTTTCCTGGCCTAGCGACATGCCCTCAGATCTCTGTTGTGAGGTTGGGCGGTGGCAGTGAGCTCTGGTTTCCAGTCAACCAAGCCATCACCAGGTAAACAACCAACACACCTACAACCCTTCTGTACCCAACCATTCTGTTTTTCACTTGCAGTGTTCAATAAATGACATGAGATATTCAACACCTTTATTGTAAAATAGGCTTTGTGTTAGATGATTCTGCCCAACTGTAGGCTAATGTAAATGTTCTCAGCACATTTTAAGTCGGCTAGGCTAAGCTATGATGTTGGGTAGGTTAGGCATATTAAATGCATTTTTGACTTATGATATTTTCAACTTACGATGGGTTTATCAGGATATAAGTTGAAGAAGATCTGTAGAACATGAATTTTGATTAGATGCTCACAGCAGGGATTTGAGGGCCCTCAAGCAAACATTTCAGAAGAGATTTATTCACACTTTGTTAACTGCAAAATGTATGAATTTGCAGCAAATTTTCAGGCAATGGAAAGATTATTTGGCATTTCCAGATTCTGACAGGAAGGGACTTTTCCCTTTCAATAGTTTAACTTATTTTCCATTAACTTTTGCCTTCCTCCATGTAGAGAAGCCACGCTTAAAAGTTTAAGAGAGAAAATCATATTTAACAAATGGATATTTCCTCTATATTGAATGACTGTAGTTTAGTTATGTATGGTACAAACATTTTATAACTCTTTAGACATTTCTGATAACATTCTTTACATTGATAGGCAGATATTTTAGCTTTTGGAGATGGATTTCTGCTTCCTTGCAGTCTCTCAATTGTCCTTGGAGACTAACTAATAAGGTTTTGAGTTCTGTTGGTTTTTTGAGTGGAGAATGTAATAATGGATTTGTGTAGATCCATTACTCGGATGGAGAAAACAATACAACAGAGTGCTAACTTATATAAAATTTCAGTACATAACATGGGAACTGAGCAAGTTTCAGGGATAGGCAATATACTATTCCATTTCATTGTGCCTTAACAATTAAGAAAATGGAAAGAAACCTGCAAGCTATGATCTTTATCCTTTTTCTTGTAAGTTTATCCTTTTACCAAGAGTAATTGACAAATAGCACTTCAGAGTTGAACAGATTCATGGGTATATCTAATCCAATCCTCTCGTTTTATAGTTCAGCAAGGTGAGATCTGAAAGAGGCAAATTAGTATTTGACCTGTCTACAACAAACACATGTGTGGGAGCTGATAATTCTATAAAAGGGCAAAGCCCTAAGTTTTCATTCAACAGTTATTGTGTGCTTGCTTTGTGCAAGGGGCCATGCGATAGTGGGAGGAAACTTACAATCTGCCTGTCTCATAAAAGTTATCTCATGGGAATAGCAAGCTTTAATTAATCACACTAGCATATGTATTATCTTAAAGTGAAATTAGTGCTAGGAAGGAATATGAATGAGACAGAATCCTGAAAAAGGCATTGTTGGAGATGAGACCTGAAGGATGAATAGGTATGAAAGTGGTTATGGGAGGGTGGTTTGAGTTCCTGGCAGGGGAACAGCATATGCAAAGGCCTTTCTGGATGAGAGAGTATCAGGAGTTTAAGGACATGAATAAAGACAATATCAGGAATCACCTTATCTGGACAGACAGGAAAAAAATTGAAAAAAATAATGAACACAGCTTCATAGATTCATGGAGAAACAGCAAAAGTTCTATCATATGGATAACTGGAGTCTCAGAAGGAAGATAGAGGATTTGAAGAAATCATGGGCAAAAACTTCTCATATTTGGTGAAAGACATAAACTTACACACACACAAAAAAAAAATTTTAAGGGGTGCCTGTATGGCTGAGTCAGTTAAGTGTCTGCTATTGGCTCACATCGTGATCTTGGGGTCCTGAGATCATGCCCCACCCAAGGATCTCTGCTCAGCAGGGATCCTCCTTCTCCCTCTCCCTCTGCTCCTCCCCCCACCAGTGCTCCCTCTATAATTATATAAAAATAAATAAATAAATAAAATTAATTTTTTCAGATAATTAAATTAAATTAATTTAAAAAATTTTTAAGGAGCACCTGGGTGGCTCAGTGCGTTAAAGCCTCTGCCTTCAGCTCAGGTCATGATCCCAGGGTCCTGGGATCAAATCCCACATCAGGCTCTCTGCTCAGTGGGGAGCCTGCTTCCCTCTCTCTCTCTGCCTGCCTCTCTGCCTACTTGTGATCTCTGTCAAATAAATAAATAAAATCCTAAAAAAAGATTTTTTTTAAGAGTCAAGAGCCCATCAAATCCCAAAGAGAATAAATACAAAGAAAACCCCACATAGACATAACATAGTGGAACTGCTGAAAGACAAAGATTAAAATATCATCTTTGGTTGCCTGGGTGGCTCCGGTCTGGCTTGAAGCATCTGCCTTCAGCTCAGGTCACAATTCAGAAGTACTGGGATCAAGTTCTGAATGGTGCGCCCTGTTTATCAGGGCTTCTGCTTCTCCTCTGACCCTCCCCCATCTTGTGCTCTCTCTCGCTCGCTCTCTCTCTCTCAAATAAATAAAATCTTGGGGGTGGGGGGGAAGGTCATCTTCAAAGAAATTAAATAGAAAACAGCAACGGCATATTCCATACAGAACAGTAACAACTTGGATGATTGTGAATTTCTCATCAGAAAGCATGCAAGCCAGGGGTGTCTGGGTGGCACAGTATATTAAGTCTCAAACTCCTGGTTTTGGCTCAGGCAGTGATCTCAGGGTCCTGAGATTGAGCCCCGTGTGGGGCTCTGCACTGAGCAAGGAGTGGGCTCCAGATTCTCTCTCTCCCTCTCTTTCTGCCCCTCCCTCACTCTCTCTTGCAAATAAATAGTAAATAAATAAATAAATCTTTAAAAATCCAAAAAAAAAAAAAAAAACCATGCAGGCCAAAAGTCAGCAGAAAATTATCTTCTAAAATTTCTGAGAAGATTTGTTTCTGTTCTTTCATTGCTTACTTCCCATAAATCATTTTCTTAACATCTTAAATTGAACATGATATCTCATTGATTTTCCACCTTCTGCATTCTATATAAAGAGAAATGTTAGAGAGGACAAACAGCAATTTGGGGGCATCACATAATCTCTGACATAATTTTTTTATCATTTAGTTTGAAATACTTTCTAATTTCAACTTTGAGTTATTTAAAAGGGAGTTTTAAAATCTCCAACTGTATTCTATAGTAATTCACTTTTAATCTTTAGCTTAATTTTGTCAAAATGGTACATATGAATCAGAGTTTTAGAAATTTACTAATACCTCTCCCTACACTATAAAGCAAAACCAATTTTTACAAATCATTTATATATTCCTGAGAGTGATGTGAATGCTGTAACTTCTAGGTAGAAGCTGAATATATTTTCATTACAACAAGTCTGTCTACTGTTGGATTAAATCTGCATTCTTTAGTAAAGGACAGTCAAAAATTAAATGGGAGATACACGATAAACTTCCAACTGTTGGCTTTGTCAATTACTCCATTCTTAGTAAAGGACAATTACTCCATTCTTTAGTAAAGGACAGACAAAAATTAAATGGGAGATACACGATAAACTTCCAACTGTTGGCTTTGTCAATTACTCCATGTAATTCTGTCAGTCTGGCTTTATATATAATAAAGGTTTCACTATCAGTAACGTGAATTTAGAATTATGTTTAATGACCCTTCTTATCCATAGTAACCTTGTTATAAATAATGAAATTCCATGTAGTCTGGTATACATAGACATCCACCTGCTATGTTAATGTTTGTTGCCATCTTTTCATTTTAACCTATAGCTTTAAAATTCGATGTACCTCTAAAAATGATACTACATGAACATAGGTTTTTTTAATCTTACATGCCAATTTTTTTAACCAAAAAGTTTGGTTCATTTATTTTACTGTATTTAATGATATATTTGATTTTAATTCAATGAGTTCATTCAACTCATCTAAAGATGAGTTCATTCACACTTTTTTCTCCCTTTGTTTGATTTTTTATAATGAAGTGGAGTTATTTTTCATATTTCACTTTTTTTCTCTAACGAATTGAACATTATTTTCTATTCTCGTAGTGATTAAATTTATAATTTTATATGCATATCTAATTAAGTCCAAACTAGGTAATATTTCAACCCTCCTTTTATTCAATACAAACTTAAATTGCTTTAAATCTCTGTCATCTTTCATTTAAGATGTTATTTTTGTCCAGAATTTTACTATCACTTTTTATTTTCCTATAATCACCTATTAATATCATTTCATAATAATATTTACTATACCTTCATGTTTTCTCATTTTTATGTTCACCATTTCCTTTGACATTCTGATTATTCCTTTTGTGATCTCTGTACTGCTTTGTCTTTAAAAATATCATATCAAAATTTCTTGGGTGAGGGTCTATTAATGGCAAAGTCTCTTATATGAAAATGTCCCGTTACACCTTTCTCTTCTCAGTATTTTGAAGTCATTTGGGTTTCCACTGATTTTGAAAAGAAAGCTATCTGCTTATCTAATCATTCCTAGATAAATCGTTCTTAAATCATTTTTGTTCTATCTGCTTTCAAAGTTTTTCTTCTTGTCTCTGGTTTCATATATCATTATTATAGGTCTAGTTATGGATTTCTTTTGTATTTATCCTGTTTGATATTTCCTATCTGAGTCTGTGGCTTCATCTCTTTCAAACACTCTCGGTAATTCTAATCAAATATATATTTGAAAAGCTGCTTTCCCTTATTTTCTATGCTGTGCTTATGGAACCTAATCGAATGTATTTTTTACCTTCACATTCTCTTCTGTGTCCTAACCTGCCTTTCCTATTTTTTATCACTATGGCCATCTCTTAAATCTGAAGAAATTTACCCAAATTTGTCTTTCAATTCATAAATTCACTATTAAATTCTATCTCATGCGCTGTTTAACTTCTCTGTTGGCAGGGGAGACCGCCATTCTGTGAAGCGGCTGAGCTCCACAGCTAAGGGATTAATGGTCCTCTGGAAACCAGCAGGGGTGAGGGGAGAGGCTCCCTTCCAGCCTGAGACCTTTGCTCAGGACATGTAGCCTCCAGAAACTAGCACAGATTTTGATGACTTTTTTTTTTTTTTTTCACTTTTAGAAGTGTCTGTTTCTTTTGGACATCTCCTGTCTTTTTTATATAAATCTCTCATTTCTTTCCTAGATTGCGATTCAGTGTTTTGAAAGGCATTTAAAACATATTCCTCAATTATGCGGTACATAGTAATTCTAATATCCTAAGTTCTTGGAGGTCTCATTCTTTAGGATTTCTGCTGACTCTTAGTTATGGGTGTTTGTTTTACACTTTACAGTTTTGGCCCATTCAGGTGCAGTTGAGTTTTCTCAGTTGGAATCCTGGGAAGCCTGAGTTGGAAGTACACCATATCAGAGAAAGCTTCTGCCAGTCCCCCTCAGTGCAAGCAACCCTGATTCACTTATAATAATCTCTTTGCTTGGGATCTCCAAGACCACATTGTTGTGGGAGATGTGAACCCACAACACACATGTGGAGTCTATGGTTATAAATTTTCAGAAGAAACTTCCTTTCCTTGCCAGAGCCAGGGAAGTTCCCTTGTTATATCTTTATACATCCTTCACTGAAAATGAAATTCTTTGGTAATTTCAGCTTTATGAGGGGTCTTTGATTCCAACTTCCAACCTTATATGGACCCAGGTTCCTATCTTCTGACCCACAGACAGCTGATAAAGTCACTAACCTGTAGCTTAACTATAGCTACTTTTAAGTAGATGAAATCTGGTTAAAATAGGATGAAAGCTTCAAATTTCATTTGAAGGGTAAGAATATTCTAAAAAGGATTTAAAAACATAATCAGGTTTACCTCTCCACGTAAAACAATTGAGCTTACAGGGAAAAAATTCCAGACTTATTTATTTCTTATTTATCTTATAAAATGGTGGAAGTCATGACTCAAAATGAAGTTTCTAGAGAGCTCTTCTTCACAGTAGTGAAGAATTATATATATCTTATTTATATATCTTATTTATCCACAACATTAAATGCAGTTTCTACTGCTATTCTCTACTAAACCAAACCATATAAACTGCATAAGACTAGGGGCGCCTGGGTGGCTCAGTGGGTTAAAGCCTCTGCCTTTGGCTCAGGTCATGATCCCAGAGTCCTGGGATCGAGCCCCGCATCGGGCTCTCTGCTCCACAGGGAGCCCGCTTCCACCTCTTTCTGCCTGCCTCTCTGTCTACTTGTGATCTCTGTCTGTCAAATAAATAAATAAAATCTTTAAAAAATAAAAATAAATAAAAATAAAAATAAAATTTAAAAAAAAGACTTTCACAGAACACAAGAAGATGAACCTTCAAAATTCTATAAACTTATACTTGTAACTATAATAACACAAGTGTAGAAATAAGTGGCATAGGTTAATGATTGGGTTGGAGAGTAGACGACTTTAATATTCTGGAAAAGAGACAGCAAGAGAAAGAGTGGAGGGGGAGGGGCAGAGGGTGACAGAGAATCCTTAAGCAGACTCCCTGCTGAGAATGGAGCTCAATGCAGGGCTCAATCCCAAGACCCTGATATCATGACCTGAGCCAAAATCAAGTGTTGGACGCTTAACTGACTAAGCCACCCAGGCAACCCTGGAAAATTCTTTAATATGTCATAAAAGAGACAGCAAGAGAAAGAGTGGAGGGGGAGGGGCAGAGGGTGACAGAGAATCCTTAAGCAGACTCCCTGCTGAGAATGGAGCTCAATGCAGGGCTCAATCCCAAGACCCTGATATCATGATCTGAGCCAAAATCAAGTGTTGGACGCTTAACTGACTAAGCCACCCAGGCAACCCTGGAAAATTCTTTAATATGTCATAAGGTTAAAAAAAAAAAAAAAAATCAGTGACATCAGTTAACTCTAGGAGGTGAGAAGTTTTCCTACAACCAAAACCCCTATAAATAAAAATAAACTTTTATTTAACTATGCATTTAAAAATAGTTTCACATCAGACTGGCACAAACTGGAGAGGGAGGAGGGAGATAGCTGTAAATACAAAACGTAAATGGTGGCTGGTATCAACTAACGCCTTCCAGCCTATTCTCGTAACTGGATACTAGCGATAAGAGCAGCAGCATCTTAAATTGGGGGAAAAGGTTATATATTTACCTTTTCTTATATAATCTCTGCTTTTTTCTCCAGTTTTTAACAATTTTAGTAATTGTTGTCTTTCATCCCTTGGCATCATCTACTGCGTGTCATCACAGCAGTGAGCAAAAGAAGAGTTGACAGGAAAATTAGTGTGTTACTTTTCATCACAAAAGGAAAAAACACTACTGTGAAGAAGAGCTCTCTAGAAACTTCATTTTGAGTCATGACTTCCACCATTTTATAAATTGGAGCACACAGCCATGTTGATTTGATAGCATTTCATTGCCGTTCCTTCTATGACTAATAGATCCTTGGCAACAAATCAAACAAAATATGTGTCCAGAAGGAGATGGACTTGTCTCAGTTCTGGTGCTAATCCGTGATATAGTTCCCGCTCTTCAACGAGAAATAGTAAAGTAAAAAATTGAGTGAGTTTTGCACCAAGTTAAACTTATTCAATTTAATGAGATGTTTTGATTCTCAGATTAATCTCTCCTTGCCTCCTTGTTGTTGTTTTTGTGTTGTTTTGTAGATTAAAATGTCTATTATTTTATAAAATGTTAGTATAATAGGTGACAGAGGTTTTGTTTTAGTGCTTTTGTATTCTTATATGGAAAAACAAACATTTGGTAAGTTTGTTGTGGTCTCATGTTTAAAATTTTTTTAATATTCTAATCTATGAAAGGAAAAAGTCTCTAGGAACATCTTTGAGAAGGGAAAATATTGATGTGTTACACACAATGGATCTTAATTCATTCAGGTCAGAAATTAGGCCAGGCCACCACAGTACAAAAAGTCAGCTGTCAATGGGAGAGAACTGACCTGTTGAAGAAAATTTTTTAAAAAGTGTGAGAATATGTAAACTAATTCAGTGAAAGTATTCAATACGAGAGTTCTATGTGACAAGAAAAGTTCCATAGGAGAATTTTTTTTTCCCCTAAAATGTTCTTAACCAACAGAAGAGTTCCTTATGGTGTTGAGGGAATTTCAGAACTGAAGATCAGTTTTTAATAAAAAACAAAGGTTCACTTTATCTTAAACAAATTAACTTTAATAATACACTTTCCTCCTAAGTTTCAGTTTAGAGGGGTAATGTTTGTATGATTAGAGACAGAGAGAGAAAGAGATAAAGAAGAGAAACAGAGACAGACAGACACACACACACATATAGGAGAAGAAAATGATACTCTGTCAGCTTTTTCATTATCATTTCTAAACACAAAATTTTACTTAGCCATTATTTGATAACATGTACTAGATATAAGGCATTTCTGTTTTACAAATATTAACTCCTTTATTCTTCAGAAAAATCCAATGAGGTAAGTATTACCTTCAGTTTATAGATGAATAACATGAGACACAGAGACATTAAGTAACTGACCAAACGTCACACAGCTAATTTGTGAAGAGCTGGACATGAGACCCAGGCGGTAACCTACTTGTAGAGTTCATGCTCTTAACCACTACCATCACTGTCACCATGAATTAATGGTGGGAATTATATATCCCAAAAACCAGAAAAGCAAAATAATCAAATCTAAGGATTGTAGAGGATTACTTAGCATCCTTTGTCCATCAGACATAAAATACTGTGCCTTTCTTTCACAGTGTTACCTGTTGGCTCACCCAAGGGAACGTTGGGCCACATCCAATAAATTTCTGAATTTAAAAACTTTCTTCTGAGTGTTTAGTTCAATAACAGTATTTCAAGGCCAGAATTACATTTTTAAAATACTTGTAAAATTTTAATTTAAACCTATAATTTAAATATATCTATATCATAAATGCAAATCTTATATTCAGTGCCATAAGAATACCAACATTCTATACTAATGTTGTTCCAGTCAAAAAATAAACTACCTCTCCTCTCAACTAGTTCTCCACCTAATCCACATGGAAACATTTCTCATTTCCTGAATTGTGTGAATACCTTTTTATTATCAATAAATGTATTTGCTTATCTTACTTTTTTGGAAAATTAAAAAAAGAAAAGTAAACAGTATTATTAAAGTCTATTTGTCCTGAGTCTAATCATCTATTGGAGATTTAGGACTAACAAAGTTGATTTCAACTTGTATTGATCTAAAAAAAAGGTTGAAACTCTACCTTTGCCATCATTTTATTCTTTATTTTCTTCCATCTTTACATATTTTAATTATAAATAGCTTTGTTACTTTTTCTTAATATTGTAATTTTTTTTCTCAGTGTTCATTGTTTATGCACCACACCCAGTGCTCCATGCAATACGTGCCCTCCTTAATACCCACCACCAGGCTCACCCAACCCCTCTCCCCCCTCCCCTCCAAAACTCTCAGTTTGTTTCTCAGAGTCCAGAGTCTCTCATGGTTTGTTTCCCCCTCTGATTTCCCCCAACTCACTTCTCCTCTCCATCTCCCAATGCCCTCTGTTATTCCTTATGCTACACAAGTAAGTGAAACCATATGATAATTGACTTTCTCTGCTTGACTTATTTCACTCAGCATAATCTCCTCCAGTCCTATCCATGTTGATACAAAAGCTGGGTATTCATCCTTTCTGATGGAGGCATAATCCACCATTTTATTCTTTAATTAAATATTTATCATGTTGTCACTATGAGGTAGATACCATGCAAAATTCTAGGGATACTAAGATTAATGTAAGGTTGGTGCTGTTAAGATATATTTGAGTTAAATTTTGGCAAATCCCACTTACTCAAATTTCATGGCTGCATAATTTATTATAATATGGATTAATCACTTCAGTATCTTTGTCCTAAAGTTAAAAATTGCATCCTTCCTTTCATTGTCTATAAACATTAGCACTAAAAGTATTTGCTTCTACAACTTCCACTATAGGACAATAGTTGCTGGCTAGGTAGTTACACATGTCAATTTTTTGAACCTTGACTATATAGGAGAGCACTATTAGGAAACTTTTCAAAGAAAGTGAATTACAGCCTTCCAGGTATTAGATAGTGATGCTCTAGAGGAATAAACTCAGGAAATGTCAGTGACTTTTCCAAAATAAAAACTGTCTGAGAAAATATCACAACAATACCTCTCTACGGTTGTATCAGTGACAGTTACTTTCAAACACCAAAGAATTGCTCAAAGAGAAAGTACGACTTTATGTTGTAATTGACATAAGTTATTATTACCATAACACTAGAAGTTGAATGGGATAGAAAAGTTATACATACATAGCTGGTAGGAAAGTAAAATGATACAGACATCCTGGAACATAGCTTGACAGTTTAACAAACCAAACATGCAATTACTCCGTAACATATCAGTTGCACACTTGGATATTTATCCCAGAAAAATGAAAATCTAAGTCCACACAAAAACCTGTACACAAATAGTTATAGCCGCTTATGTGTAACAGCTCCAAAGTGAAATATGACCAAACAACCTTCAAGAGATAAAGGATTAAACAAATATTAGAACATCTATACCATAGAGTACTATTTAGCAACAAAAAATACAAACTATTGATACATACACTTGAATAAGTCACCAGGGAATTTCATTCAAGGAAAAAAAGCCAGTCCCAAAATGTTCTATACTATATAATTTCACCGTGAAATTACACGTTTTAGAAATGTAACTTAGATCAGTGAATGAAAAGGGTTAAATTGGGGTCATGGGGATTAGGATTAGAGAGAGGTGGGTATAGTTATAAAACGGTAGTTTGAGGGATCCTCCTGTTGTTAAAATGTTCCAGTATCTTGAGTATGGTACTAGATACACAAACCCACACACATAATTAAATTGTGTAGAACTTAATACACACACACAAATAAATACAAGATAAAATTGGAGAAATCTAATGAGGATTATATCAATATGATCACCTTGGCTGTGATACTACACTATAATTCTGCAAAATGTTAAATCATTGGCAGGAAGTGGTGGGTACAAGGCTCACTCTGTGATATTTCATAAACTGCATGTGAATCTACAATTATCTCAATAAATATCAACTCAACAAAGGGTGATTAGAGAGTTGGAGCAGTCTGTCCTCTGTCTCTTCTCTCTCATACATACACACACCTACACACGCATGCCATACATACTCACCTGAGTCTTCTGTACAGTTCTGGTTCATTAAAAGTGCTATTTGCCTTTAAAACAGTTCTCAACAAAACCTGAATATGTGCCTACAAAATACACAGCAACACCACCCTACTGATCCAGGATTGCACACATAATATTCCTCCCATCATCTAATTGTTCTAGATAGTCTCTTCAATAAGAGAAGAATCTATACATTTTGATGGTGAGTTCTAGACCTTTCATCACAAACAGTCTCAGCCAGTAATTAGTTTGCAAGCAATTTTTTTAATCCACTGGCCCCTAAGAAAATCTTTATAATAAAGCTTTCTACAATACTTGTCTTAAATCATTCCTTCTTATTTCAAAATTCTTAAGTTTTATAATTTTAAATATACTGTATTCCAAAGTAATCATTTGGTTTACATGAAGAGACTTCTAAAATGGGCTTTGGTTGAAACTCATGCTGGATAATGGGTAAGAAAAATGGGTGAAGGAAAATTAAGTCCCTACGTTTCCCTTGGCCCATTGTGTTCTACTCTAGTACTGTGGGCCTGATCCTCTCTCCAAGCATATTATATTTCTGAATTGTTTTATAAATAATTGAATAAACTCTAAGATAACTTCACATCCTCTGTACACATAGAGGATACTTCAGAATTCACACATTTATACTGGTTGTATTTATTGAGGAAAAGGAAGAAACAACGATGACTAAAAAAAAGGAGAAATTTATATTTAAATTCTTAGTTGTCCAACTAATTCTTAGTTGACACATGAATTATATGTATTGACTGATTTAATCATTCCAATCCCCAGGTAAAATAAATATCACTTGTTCACCTCATTTCACATATGTTGGAAGAATTTTTGAAGTGTTAACAGATTTCTTTCATTTGTATTTCTATGTATACTCTGGCCTTGTTCCCAAACCAGGTTGTCAGGGAATTCCATCATCACTGCCCTAGGGAAAGGCTGTTATGATAGCACATATTGTTTACAAACATTTAAGGCCTGGATTTTAAGTTTCAGAGATTTACTTGGAGTTGTACAAGCTTGAGCTTTTGAGCTTCATGAACCTAAAGCCTGCAGAGCTCATCATGTAATGTCTATGCCACACCAAAATGATCTGAATGAATCCTGATGAAGTAATAAACAGTTTTCACACTCCCAGTGAGATAACAATTCTCTCAGTGGGTGGAGAAAGTCATGGAAGGAACAAAATATAATCTATATACTCATGAGCTCCTGAGAAGTAGCCTTGAATATAAGTTAGTGGGAATTCATGGGATGAATTCCATGACATCAAGAAAGACACCCAAATACATTAGGAGGGTCCCATACTTGTATATCCCGTGTATTCAGAAGCTAGGTGTACCACTTAGCAATTGAAATGGTAGGAGCAAACTGTATGAGAAAATGTACGTCTCAGTAGAGACCACTGCCATCAGCTGATGACCAAGACCCAGCTGAGTTACCTCTGCTCTCTGAGGTTGTGACACTGTATGAATTATCCTTAATCCTTAGAATCTCTGGTAAAGGGATACTTTAGACTTACTGAGATCATCAGGAATTAACTAAAATTAAGTCTCTCCTTCACTGGGCTTCATTTGCTCTTCTTTTTCTAGTTCCGCAGGTTCAAGCTGAGATTATTGATTGGAGACATTTTATCTTTTGTAATATAAGTATTTGCCACCACAAATCTTCCCCAAAGCCTTGTTTTAGGGCCATCCCACAAATTTTGATGTTACATTATCATTTTCCTTCAGTTCAAATATTCAATATTTGAATATTCAGTTCAAATATTGTCTAATTTCCTTTGGAATTTCTTCTTCACTCATAGGTGATTTGAAGGTATGTTGTTTAATCTTTAAATACTTGGGGAATTACCACATGAAGTTGTCATAGTGATTTGTACTTTAAATCCTTTGTGGTCAGAGAGCATCTTTTGTATGTTATATATAGTCATACGCGTTGTATCTACATAGACTTAAAACCCCACCAGACGGTGCTATAATTTTTGCTTTCAATAGTCATACATATTTTAAAGAATTTATATGATGAAAAATAGTGTGTTTACTATGCCTGGGATTCTTCCGTTATTCCTGAAACTTGAAATTTCCTTCTAGTATCACTCTTCAACCTCAAGAATATCTGCTAGCATTTATTTTAGAGCAAGTCTACTGTAAAATAATTCATAGTTTTCTTCATCTGAGAATGTCTTCTCTTGACCTTTCCTGAAGGATATTTTCACTGGATATACAATCTTTTTCTCTCAACACTTAAAAATTTATATTGTTGTCTCAAACCCTTCATGGTTTCTGATGACAAGTCTGCAATCATTCAAATTAGTTTACCTACATATAATGTGTTGTTCTTCCATGGCTGCCTTCAAGACTGTCTTCTCTCAGCAGTGGCATTATTATGTGTTCTATGATAATTTTTTGAGCTTACCTTGGATGGGTTTCACTAAAGCATCTTGAATTGGTCTGTCACCAAACCTGGGAAAATTTCAGCCATAATTTTCCAACTTTTTTTCCTACACCAATTTCCTTTTTTTTCTTCTTCTATGATTTCATAAGCACCAATGTTAGCTTTTTTTTCTTTTTCCATTGTTCCAGAGATCCCTCAAGGGCTGTGTTTATTTTTTTCAAACTTTTTCTACTTTGTTTTTCAGATAGGATAATTTCTATTTGTCTATCTTTAAATTCACTGACTCTTTCCTCTGCCCTCCTCATTCTACTCTTGAGTCCACCCAGTGAATTTTTATCACTTACTGTAGTTTTTTTCAGTTCAAAGACTGGCATTTTATTTTATTTTTTGTAGCTTTTCTTCCTCTGTTAAGAACGTCTATTTTTCTATTCATCTCTAGAGTGTTTGCATATCCTGCACAGAGCGAAGTTATAATAGCTGCTTTAAAGTTCTTTACATTTAATTCCAACATCTAGCCCAACTCAGAGTTGGCATCTGTTGATTTTTTCCTATTAAAATTTGTCCAGGAGGCAAGAATACACAACAGGGGAAAGACAGGCTCTTCAATAAATGGTGCTGGGAAAACTGACAGCTACATGCAAAAGAATGAACCAACCACTTTCTTATATCATACCCAAATATAAACTCAAAATGGATTAAAGACCTAAATGTGAGACCTTAAAAATTCTTGAGGAGAACACAGGCACTAATTTCTATGATGTCAAATGTAACATTTTTCCAGACAGGTCTCCTAAGGAAAGACAACCAAAAGCAAAAATGAACTGGGCACCTGGGTGGCTCAGTCAGTTAATCATCTGCCTTGGACTCAGGTTATGATCCTAGTGTCCTAGGATCCAGCCTTGTGTCAGGCTCCCCACTCAGTGGTGAGTCTACTTCTCCTTCACCCTCTGACCCTGTACCCTGCTTGTGCTCTCACTTACTTGCTCTCTCTCACTCAAATGAATTTTTGGAAAAAAGCAAAAATGAGCTCTTGGGACTACATCAAAACAAAAACCTTTGCACAGTGAAGGAAACATCAACAAAACAAGAAAGTAACCTACTGAGTAAGAGGAGATAATTGCAAATGATTAAACCTATAGGGGTTAATATCCAATTATCTCTCTCTCTCTCTCTCTATATATATATATATATATATAATTTATAAAATGTAGCACCAAAAAATTCAATTAAAATGGCAAAGGAACTAAAGAGACATTTTTCCAAAGAAGACATACAGATGGCCAACAGACACATGTAAAGATGCTCAACATCACTGACCACCAGGGAAATGTAAATCAAAGCCACAATAAGATATCACCTTACACCTGTTAGAACAGCTGAAGTTAAAAAGACAAAAAATAACATGTGTTGGCAAGGATGTGGAGAAAAAGGAACTCTTGTGCACTGTTTCTGAGAATGTAAATTGGTGCAGCCACTATGGAAAACAATATGGAGGTTCCTCAAAAAATTAAAAATAGAATTACCATATGATCCAATAATTCCACCACTGGGTATTTACCCAAAGAAAATGCAAATTTGAACAGATAAATGTACCCCTATGTTTACTGTAGCATTATTTATAATAGTGAAGTTTGGGTGGGGCATGTGGGTGGCTCAGTTGTTCAGCGTCTGCCTTCGGCTCAGGTCATGATCCCAGAGTCCTAGGATCCAGCCCCACATCGGGCTCCATGCTCAGCAGGAAGCTTGCTTCTCCCTCTTCCACTCCCCCTGCTTGTGTTCCCTCTCTCACTGTGTGTCTCTCTGTCAAATAAAATCTTTAAAAAAAAATAATAAGGAAGCAACCTAAGCATTCATTGATAGATAAATGGATAAGGAAGGAAGATGTCACACACACACACAGGAATATTATGCAGACATTTAAAAAAAAAAAATAGGATCTTGTCATTTGCAGCAACATGAATGGACCTAAAGGGTATCATGCCAAGTGAAGTAAGTCAGACTAGAAAGACAAATACCATATGATCTCACTCATGTGCAGAACCTGAACACCAAAACAAATCAATAAACAAAAAACAGAATGAGACCTATAAATACAGAAAATAACCTCATGGTTGCCAGAGGGAAGAGGATGAGGGGATGGGCAAAACAGATGAAGGGGAGTGGGAGATACATTCTTCCAGTATGAAATAAGTCATGGGGTACAGCATAGAGAATATAGTCATAATACTGTAACAGCATTGTATGGTAACAGATGGTATCTATACTTGTGGTAAGCATGCCTAATGTATAGAAAAGTTGAATCACTATGTTGTACACCTGAAACTAACATAACACCATGTGCCAACTACACACAAAAAAGGTTAAAAATAAAATTTATCCAATTTGCAGTCTTTTTATATGCCAAATAAGTTCAAGTTAAATCCTGAACATTTTGAGGATTATGTTGTGAGACTAGATCCCATTAAAATCTTCTGGAAAGTGTTCTATATTTATGGCATGCATAAATCCCATTAGATTTGGACCACAAATTCTGTCTTGCCTTTGTAACAGTGATGCTAAAATTAGTTCATTTTTCAAATTTTGCTCTGCTTCTTTGGGTCTTCTCTGGATATGGGCAGCTCGGGGATTCATCTGGGCCTTGGACAGTGGTTTATATCATACCTCAGTTCTCAAAGACTTAGCCATGGTTCTTTGCATAGGTTCTTCACATTCACAGCTTGACAATGAATTCAGCTCACACAAAGATGTAGGGTATCGCCACTCTGGTATTTTGCTCACATTCTCATATTTCCCAAAATCCACCCCCCCCAACTTTTTTTTTTTTTTTTTTTTTTTTTTTTTTTTCTGATTTCTCTAGCCTTTTGCACTTCACACAATTCCATGAGACTCGGGCCATCTTCACAAAAATGTATCAGGAAAACCGGGAAAGAGAAAGTAGTAAAGGGATCTCACATACCCTCTTTGGACCACAGGGGCCATTTTACCTTGTTCCTCTGGCCAAAGAGACAAGTTTTCCACTCAGAGTTTTAGGTCCCTCTCTTACTGCACTGCCTCAATGGTAGGGCTTTCAATGACAATGAGAAGAAAAAAAAAAAAAAAAGGATTCCCCGTATTCTCCGGGTGTCAGGGGCCCTTTTTTTCTGATCCTCTGGACAGAAGATACCCTCAGAATTTGTATTGTCTGCTCTCATCATGCAGTTCCATGACTGAGACTAACCTTCACTTAAATCCAGGAGCCAAAACAGCAGGAAAAAACTAATAACCAGCACACCTACCCCTTATACTACTGTGCTTGTTGTTGACTTCCATCTGCTTTACTGTTTGTTTCTCAGAGTTCTCAAGTAGTTGTGCTTCATATTCTCTACAGAGTTTTTAGTGTAATCTGTGGCAGGGACAGTCCATGATAATGTTTGTATTATTTTGGCCAGCACTGGAAACCCATATGGTAGCTTTTTAGAAACGAAAAATCATAAGTCCTTCCCTGACCTAGATCCCTGATTTGTTTTAACAAACTCCCCAGGTAACTAGTGAGCCCATTAAAATAAGAGATGTCTGAGATAGATCACAGAAATAAGATTCAAAAAGCTCTCAGAATCTGAGAAAATTCATGTAAAGTCCTTCAGTGAGATCCAAAAAATAAATTCTAATACACAAACACCTACACACACACAAACATATTTTTAAAATAAAAAAGTAATTATCATAATCCAGTGGGAAGGGAAGCTTAAAACAGAAAAATAAAATAAGATGACATATTATATGGAAATGGTAAAGAAATCATGGTAGAGATGTTAGAGCATGGATTTGTGAAGCCATAAAAATAATCAGCAAGACTAGTAACATTGGGGAAATGTTAATGATAGTAATTTTAAATGAAAAAGCATGATTCAAGTTATATTAAACTGATGTTATAACTCTAAAAAATTTTAGAAAATTAATAAATTTTAGAAAAATAATCAGTTCAGAAGAGAACAACCAGAAAGTCAAGCAAACTGGGAACAAAGAGGAATGACTGCTTAGAAGGAATACCTCTAAGCAAGTCAGATTATGGTGGATAACATTTTGTTGCCTTCCTAGCATCTGTTATCGCCTCCCATTCTCAAGCTCTCTATAATTTTTTTGGAGATTCCATCGGTGTATATAAACTGATTAGACATAGAGACTCTGAATTCAAGCCAAACTCACAAGAGATTTTAGTATAAAATCTGAAACTACATAACTTATACTGAGAAACATAACTTCAATATTCCTGACATTGTCAACAGTTGACCAGTGTGTAGTCAAGCCAATGGAAACCCAAATTATTAAAAAGTGGCTTGTTAAACTTGGACTGAATGAGGATATAATACCAAGTGATTAAGTTATGGCAGTAGGCTCATCTGGATTGAAACATTTTTGTACAAGATAAGGATATGTCTTCAGGAAACAGAGTTCTTCTGCCGTTACAGGATATTATTAGCACCACCAAGATGTGTATCTTTAAATCATATTTCTATGGTTAAACAAACATAACTTATAACTTTCTTTCTATAATACATAAAGCTCTTTAGCCATTGTGAAGTTTAGTATACAAAAAATGTTAAATTTGAAAGACGTAGAAGATGATATATACACACCTAAATATCATTTTTTTCATTTAATACATGCTCATTCATACTTATTTGCTAAGCTTTAGTGATAGAACAATGATCTTTTCTTTAAGAATGGGACTACTGATTGACATTCCAAGTGTATAAGCCCTAAAAAATTAATATGATTTCAGTTTCAGTTAAAGTAGAACAAGAAGTTAGTCGTTACTTATAATTTAGGCAGTATGGAAACCTAAATTTTCTTATTTTTTTATTTTTCCACTTGTTTTTAGCAGTTCACATATATTTTGAGACTTTATACAGCACCAAACTTAGGTTATTGTACTCTACCAGTTTATAAAATATTCAAATAGCATAATTAAAACAAATGAAACCAGCAAAAAAAGAATGTGAGAAAAACATAGCCAAAAATATGCATACAACCCAATTTTATGGGCACAAAGTACAAGCAACTACAAGATAAGCTACATAAACAAGTTTGTTCACATCATGGAAATCAGTATGTTATAGAGGGAAGAGAGAGTTTAGGTTAATTCTGCTAGTGAGGCTCTATTAAGAGAGGTTTTACTATATTTTCAAGCAAAATACCATCCACTCTTATAGTATAGTAGACATCTGTCACTTTAAAGTGACTTTGAATTTCACATGTTAATTAACTGTGTTGATTTTAAAGTTTAAATTCTAGAGGGTGATCTTATTTCTCTTATTTGAAAATTCTAGGGGACATATTACTATTATACTGCATGTATCAACAACAGAGTAATGCAAATTAGCTAACGGGTACTTATTCATAATACCTTCTTTATTAAGTAGAGATCCATTTATAATGGCATGGACCTATGAATTGTTTATATGAGGATAGAGATGGTTTAAGAAAAAGTTTTTACTCATTATAGTAGATAATCATACCCCCGCTGCTATCTTATTAATTATGAATTTTTAGATAAATCCTCCTTTAATAGGTAGTTCAAGGTAAATGTCATCCTACTCCTGTTCAAATTAATGCTAATTTTAAATTAACATATTCCAAATTAGTGAGACCAAACAAATCATCAAATGAATTATTTTATAATGGTAGCTTTTATGGAGAAAGATTAATTAAAACAAATATAGCAAACTCCTTCTTGACCTCAGGTAAACACCAAAGAGCATGTAAACAGAGACTACTAAGAGAACAATGACCCACATCTAAAATTCAAACAAACCTGCGATATTAGATTTGAAAATCTCATCTAATCAGGTCAATTGGTTAGAGCAGGATACTAATATGGCCAAGCTAAACACTGGATCCTCATATGTGCCACCTAGCTTTGCCCCAGGTCTCTAGATTAAACCCCTAGAGCTTTCTAGCCATCTGGCAAGTGAAGTTAGTTCCAAATACAAGCATCCTTCCCTGAACTGCCCCCTATCTTGGCACCCCACAGAGAAGAAAACTTCAAATATATTTGTCAATCTTCTTTCAATGACTGCTCCCTTTCTACATAATGATGACACATAAATATTCAAGTAACATTCCCTGAAAACACATTATAACCTTTAAAAAGGAAGAAAGCCATTTATAACAAAAAAACCAGCTCTCTGCCTATAAGACAGGTTATTCCTTTTTATTACCAAAATTAAGTTTCCAAGTTACTGAACTTATCTTCTGAATCTCTTTCTCAACCTCCCAGTTTTCTAACAGCTCCAAACAGTGGGAAAATCTGTAACTGTGAGAAAAAGTACCACAAATGAGTACTTGATTAAAATTAGGAAAAGTGGAACATAAGAGCCCATTGAATAAATGCCAGATAGATAGACAGGAAGAAAATCAAAACAAAGATTTTCCCATCTCAACATAGAGAGGGGAAAATGATTCCCAGCATCTGCTAAGATTTTAACAGAAAAAGATCTACTTATAAATGTTATTTTCTATATCCTAGCCCCTAAAGTTTAGGCAGGTCTTCTTTAAAATGAGTATTATATTAAAATAATTATTCAAAAATAAAATTATAGAATGATTATTTCTAATAAATGATGATGTTGTATTTTGTTTTATCTTCTGTATATTGTTTTCAAAAACACTTCTACATACCTTAATACAATTATGTAAATTATAATAATCTCTTGATATATATATTCTTCTGCCCTCATCTTCCCACAAAAAGCCTAAAACAGTAAGCTACCTTGTATTCTATTTAGGAAATAGAAGAAAGATAATGAAATAAAAATCACTTAAAAATAAAGACATTAAGAGAAAAATCGAAGCTATATATATATATATTTCCAATACAAGCCATCATTAAATATTTCAAATGATCTGTTAGAAATTTTGTATTTTACTAAATTACTAAGTTATGGACCATTTCATCAAAAACTTTTAAAAATTCAGCACATTAGGCATTAGTGGAAAGGATATTTACATTATGTCTCCCTGTATCTTAAACCACGAATAGTCAAATATGCTTTTAAAAAATTGACCGGGCGCCTGGGTGGCTCAGTGGGTTAAGCCTCTGCCTTCAGGTCAGGTCATGGTCTCAGGGTCCTGGGATTGAGCCGCACATGCGCATCCGGCTCTCTGCTCAGCAGGGAGCCTGCTTCCCACAACCCCCACACCCTCCTCCCCCACCCCAGCTGCCTGCCTCTCTGCCTACTTGTGATCTCTCTCTGTGTCAAATAAATAAATTTTAAAAAATTAAAAAATTAAAAAATTGACTTGTTTTGATTGTGCATATGCTTTTGAGAAAATTTGCACCAAAGAGCTATGCTGTGTATGAGTTTTCTTTTGCTGCGTAACTGCACATTGGGTGGCTTACAACCTTCAAACTTACTATCTCACAATTCCTGTGGGTCAGAAGCTCAACACATTTTAACTGGCTCCTCCACTCAAGTCCTCATAAAGCTGAAACAAGGGTCAGCCAGCTACATTCTCATTTGGAAGCTCAATAGGGAAAGATCCACTTCCAGGCTTTATTTGGTTGTTGGCAGAATTCATTCCCTTATGGTTATAGGATTTATATCCCTGTTGTTTTCCTAGCTATTGGCAAAGCATGCTCTCAGCTTCTACAAAGTTGCTGTCAGTTCTTAATCACAGGGCATCCTCCAACTAAGGCTTTGAAATTCTTCAGGTCTTCTGCTATGAACCAGTGAAAAAACTCTCTGCTTTTAACAGGCTAATGTTATTAAAGAGGGACGAAAGAGCTCTCTTTCTTAAAGTCAACAGTACCATATAACATAACAAAATCATGGGAGTGATAACATATCATATTCACAGGTTCTATCCCACTCAAAAATGGGGGGGGTGGTAAACAAGTATGAAGACCTTTTGGAAGTCATCTTAGAATCCTGCCTACCACAGTGCACAAAAATTGAGGGATCCCAGGGAAGACTCTCACTGTAGAGACAGATGTGTGGGTATAAAACAAAGAAGTACGAGCAAGATGTAAAATACTGCTTTAAAACATAAACTTCATGTTTCAATAAGTATCTGAAACTCTAACGTGACTTTGAAAAGATGTGTACCTGAATAAGTATTCTTTTTTTTTTTTAAGATTTTTATTTTTAAGTAACTTCTTCATCCAACATCAGGCTTGAATGCACGCTCCATCCACTGAGCTAACCAGGTGCCCCCTGAATCAGTGTTCTATATAGAATTCTCCACTTGGGTTTTTAGAAAGATTTCTCTGGGAAGTCTTTGTCATTGTGGATATAGCAACAACTAAAAGATCAACCATTGTTTCTCCTCAACTCCAAAAACAACAAATAGAAAATCTATTTACTATAAGATGACTTAATTCATATTCCTTGTACATACATTCTATTTTTAACATTTTATTGGACTTAAAGTTTGAGATTTGTACAGTATGATTCATTTATACATAATTCAATTAAAACATCAAGCTGCTGAATTTTACTGATTGACTGCCCGACAATTTGAATCTAATTCTTGGGTAATATCTGTAATTATAAAATTTCAAATAATATATTGAGTCAAAGGAACTATTTAGCTTCTATTTTACTCATTTGATTTATATTCTGCAATATAAACCACTATGAGACATCAAGTCTCTACCTGTAAGCCCTTAATTATGACATTCCTGCTCAAACACTTTTGGTAGCTGTCCTTTCTTATGGAATGAAGTCTGAACATTTTAACATGGCAATGGAGGCTTCCCATACTTTCGGCCCAGCCTACTTTTCCAACTTCACCTTTCACCATACCCTATACTTTAGCTTTCCTTGACTGTGTACCACTCCGTGAACTTGCCTTTGATGAAACAACCTCTACCGTCATACCAACATCAAACCTATGTAATTGTTTTATGGATGTCAAGGATTTGTAAAGCTAAGATATTATTTGAATGTTGCGTTGGTTGAGTACAGAGTACACCCTCCTTAATTTAAAAAAAAAAAGGTGCTATTTTAGCTGAAGTGTAAGCTAAACACAATGTGAGGCAAAACTGTACTATGGATTAGAGTAATTATCTCCGACTGGTATATGCACATCCCAGAGAATGTATGAGATGACCTAGTGAGGTGAAGAAGAAAATGTTAGAATTTATATGTATTTTAATCTCAGTTCTGTATGTTTATATTTTTGAGTATTTTTTGAATGCCTTAATTATTAATACAGTAGTGTATCTATTAATGCACTATATATATTACATATATAATTTCATGTTCACTTTTGTTAACAATCAGAGTATGTTATTTTAAAAGTCTGGAGATCAAATCGAGGACTTTAGAACCCAAATGAAATGATTTCCATCTGAACGCTAACACTTTGAAGCTCTGTGACTTCAGAAAGTCACCTTAACTTAAACCACAATTTTCCCAAGTGTGTGATAAAAAGCATTAATAACCATAAGGCTGTTGCGAACATTAAGGGTGTGCTTTCTTTAAATGATTAGCCCAATCTTTAACCTCTAGGAAGAACTTGATAAATGTAAGGCACTAATATTGTTACTAATCATGTTATATTCAATACTTGCAATTACCATAGAAAGAAGTATGTTCATTGAAGAGGTCCACATGAAGAGCAAAGTCTCTAGTTTCTTAGTCTTAAAGAGTGCTTAATCTTGTGTACAGTTGGTGGCACTATAAAATGGTGCAACTGCTATGGAAAATAGCATGGCAGGTCCTCAAAAAAACTAAAAATAGAATGAATCCAGCAATCCTACTTGTGGGGAGATATAGATATAGGTACAGATAGATATGTCCAAAGAATTGAAGGAGGATCTTGAGGAATATTTGCACACCCATGTTCATAGCAGCACTATTGACAACAGCCAAGAGGCAAAGGAACCCAAAGATCCATCAATAGATGAGTAGATAAACAAAATATGGTACATACATATAATGGCATGTCATTTAGCCTTAAAAAGGAAGGAAATTCTGCCATATATTACACCGTGCATGAGTCTTGAAGACATCATGCTAACGAAATAGTCAATCACAAGAAGTCAAATACTATAAGACTCCAGTTATATGAGGTATCTAACATAGTCATATACATAGAAACAGAAAGTACAATGGTGGTTACTAGGGACTGGAAGAAAAGGAGACAGGGTGAAATTTGTTATTTAATGGATACAGAGCTTCAGTTTTGCAATATAAAAAGGTTCTGGACATCTATTGTATAACAAGATGTCTATACTAAATACTATTCAACTGTACATTTAAAAATAGTTAAGAGGGGGTGCCTGGGTGGCTCAGTGGGTTAAGCCTCTGCCTTCAGCTCAGGTCATGATCTCAGGGTCCTGGGATTGAGCCCCACTTCGGGCTCTCTGCTCAGCAGGGAGACTGCTTCCCCCTCTCTCTCTCTGCCTGCCTCTCTGCTTACTTGTGATCTCTGTCAAATAAATAAATAAAATCTTTTTAAAAAATGGTTAAGAGATTGCGACAACTTGGATGGAACTAGAGGGTATTATGTTTAGCGGAATAAGTCAATCGGAGAAAGACAATTGTCATATGATCTCCCTGATATGAGGAAGTTGAGAGGCAACGTGGGGGCATTTTGGGGGTAGGAAAGGAATAAACGAGCAAGATGGGATCGGGAGGGAGACAAACCATAAGAGACTCTTGATCCCATAAAACAAACGGAGGGTTGGGGGGTGGGGGAGTAGGGAGAGGGTGGCTGGGTTATGGACACTGGGGAAGGTATGTGCTGTGGTGAATGCTGTCAAGTGTGTAAACCTGGTGATTCACAGACCTGTACCCCTGGGGCTAATAATACATTATATGTTAATAAAAAAATTTTTTTTAATTTTTAAATGGTTAAGATGGTTAACCTTGTATTATGTGCTTTTTACAAGAATTTTAATTAATTATTTATATTTTGTGGGAAAAAAAGTTCCCAATATAGCTATGGTATTATATTATATTATAATTATAAGTATTTTAGGTATATATTATATATTATATAATATAGTATTATGTGTTATATTATAGTTATTGTATGCTGACAAAGAAGAAGGGCCCATAATGTGGTGTCAGGTTGGGAAGTTTTTCATTTATTGCATTAATACTGAGCACCAAGGATGCATCATGCATTATTCAAGCTGAGGAAATCAAATCCCCTCCTTCAAAGCTTTCGGGAAAACTACAATATTGTCATGAAATGGTCATATCGCTTAGTATGGTATGGTAAGAATATGATGGATTCAAGACATACTAAGTTCATAGAATCAACAATATTCCCTAGAGTACTGACTATAAAAGGGGAAGAAAAGGGGAAAATCAAAAATGTCATAAAGATTTTTGCCTTGGATAGTTGGGCAAATTGTGTTGCCATCCATAGAGAAAGGAAATTTTTAAAAAATAAGATAAACAAAACTAATAAACCTATAGTAAGAGTCATCAAGAAGATAAGAGGGGCCAAATAAAATCATAAATGAAAAGGGAAACGTTACAACAAATACCACAGAGATGCAAAGAATTATAAATGACTACTATGAATAATTATACAACAAAAAGTTGGAAAACCCAGAAGAAATTAATAAATTCCTAGAAACATATACTCCTTCAAGATGAATCAGAAGAAATAGAAATAGAAAATCTCAACAGACTCATGACTGGTAATGAAATTGAATCAGTAATCACAAAACTCCCAATGAACAGAAATCCAGGACCAAACAGCTCCAGAGGTGAATTCGACCAAACACTTCAAGAAGAGTTAATACCTATCCTTCTCAAACTCCAAAAAAATTAGAGGAAATAACGCTTGTAAGCTCATTCTAGAAGGTCAACATTACCCTGATTTACAAACCAGACAGACACTACAAAAAATAAAATCATAGGCCAATATTCCTGATGAGGAAAGACACAAAAATCTTCAACAAACTATTAGCAAACCAAATCCAACAATACATTTAAAGGATCATATACCATGATCAAGTAGGATTTATTCGGGGATGCCAACCGAGATGGTTCAAATCTACAAATCAATCAACATGATACACTATATGAACAAAATGAAAGATAAAAATCATACGAGTATCTCAAAGATGCAGAAAAAGCATTTGTGAAAATTCAACATCCATTTATGATAAAAATTCTCAACAAAGTAGGTAAGGTGAGAATATATCTCAATATAATAAAGCCCATATTTGACAAATGCAACTAATAACATACTCAATGGTGAAAAACTAAAAGCTTTTCCTCTCAGGTCAGGAGCAAGTAAAGAATGTCCACTCTCACCACTTTTATTCAACATAGTACTGGAAATCCTAGCCATAGCAATTAGGTGACAAAAATAAAAGTTATCCAAAAGAGAAAAAAAAAGTAACACTGTCAACATTTGCAGATGACATGATACTATATACTAGAAACCCTAAAGCTTCTACCCCAAAAATTATGACTAATAAATGAATTCAGAATAGTGCAGGATAAAAAAATCCATATACAGAAATCTGTTGTGTTTCTATACACTAATAACAAACTATTGGATAGAGATTAAGATAAAAAATCCCATTTACAACTGCACCAAAAAGAAGAAAATACCTACAAATAAATTTAACCAAGAAGGTGAAAGATCTGTATTCTGAAAACTACAAGATATTGGTAAAATGAATTGAAGATGACACAGACAAATGAAAGGATATTCCATGCTCATGGACTGAAACAATATTATTAAGATGTCCATACTGCCCAAAGCAATCTACAGATTCAAAACAATCCTTATCAAAATACCAATGGCCTTTTTCAAAGAACTCAAATAAATAACCCTAAAATTTGTACAGAACCAAGAAAAGACCAAAGAACTAAAGCGATCTTAAGAAAAAGAAAACAAGCTGGAGGTATCGCTGTCCTGGATTTCAAATTCTACTGCAAAGCTACGGTCATCCAAACAGATGACACTGGTACAAAAAACAAGACACATAGATCATCGGAACAGGATAGAAAGCCCAGAAATAAAACTATGCTTATGTGGTCAGTTAATCTACAACAGAGGAGACAAGAATATACAATGGGAAAAAGAGTCTCTTCAACAAATGGTTTTGGAAAAACTGGACAGCCACACGCAAAAGAATGGAAGTGGACCACTTTCTTACACCATACACAAAAATAAACTCCAAATGGATTAAAGACTTAAATATAAGACCTGAAACGAGGAAACTCCTAGGAGAAAAACAAAGGCAGTAAGCTCTTTGACATTTATTTTTTACAATGGAAAAATAAACAAATGGGACTATATCAAACTAAAAAGCCATTCAACAGTAAAGGAAGCAAACAACGAAACAAAAAAGCAATCTACTGAATGGGAGAAAATATTTGCAAATGTCATATCTGATAAGGAGTTGACATCTAAAATAGACAAAAAGTTCACAAAACTAAATTATTTTTTAAAAATCCAATTAAAAATCATCAGGGAGGGGTGTCTGGGTGGTTGATTAAGCATCTGCCTTAGGCTAAGATCATGATCTCAGGGTCCTGGGACCGAGCCCCACATTTGGGCTCCCTTGTCAGCAAGGATCTGTTTCTCTCTCTTTCTCTTTCTCTCTGCCCTTCCCCCCCACTTGTTCTCTGTCTCTCTCTCTCTGTCTCTGTCTCTCTGTCTCTGTCTCTCAAATAAATAAAATCCTTTAAAAAATCATCAGGGAAATATAAATCAAACCACCTGTTGGAATAGCTAGTATCAACAAGATAAGAAATAACAAGTACTGGCAAGGATGCGGAGAAATGGGAACCCTCACGTGCTGTTGGTAGAAATGTCAATTGGTGGAACCACTATGGAAAAGAGAATGGAGGTGCCTCAAAAGGTTAAAAATAGAAATACCATAGAATATATCAATTCCACTTTATCAAAAAAAAACAAAAAACAAATGTTAATTTGAATAGATATATGCCCCACTATGTTCATTGCAGTATTAGCATTATTTACAATAGTCAAGGTATGGAAGCAACCTGACCGCCCACTGATAGATAAATGGGTAAAGAAGACGTGATATATATATATATTACACATATATATGACATATATTTGTGTAATATATGTCATATATTTGTGTAATATAAATGACATATATATGACACATAATTATGTAATATATATCATATATTTTTGTAATATAGATGTGATACATATTACACACATATATTACATATGTATGTAATATAACAAACTCATATATAGAAAAGAATAAATCTTGCCTTTTACATCTACATGGATGGACCGAGAAGATATTATGCTAAGTGAAATACATCAGACAGAAAAAGAAATACTATATGACTTATGTGTGGAATCCAAGAAACAAGTGAAGAAACAAAACAGAAATAGACTCAAATACAGAAAACAAACTGATGGTAGGCAGAGGAGAGGGAGATGGGAGATGGACAAAAAGGGCAAGGGATTAAGAGGTACAATTTTCCAATTATAAAATAAATACTACATGGGAATATAACATATAGCATAGGAAATACAGTCAATAATATTGTAACAACTTAGTATGTTGACAGATGGTAACTAGACATTGTGTAATCACTTTACAATGTACATAAATATCAAATCATTTTATTGTGTACCTGAAACTAATATATTGTCTGTCAATTATAATTCAATTTTTTAAAAAGATAATCGTTAAAGGGTAGGAATTACAAATTCAATACTATTTTTGTAAATTAGCATTTGCTGTACACCAAATAATGGACATATTTGGCAGAATGACTCTTATGAAATGTAGACAGGAAGCAGGAAAACAAAGTCATATATATTCCCTATTATTGTAAAGAAGAGCCTCTAAATTTTTCAGAGTGCCCATTGGATGATTCATGGCCAAGCTATTACTTTAGTGCTTTCAATTTCTAAACAAAGGAGAGAAATACAGGTAATCTTTTTAAGTGGAGAAAATGTACGATTTATCATTTTCTGCTGTTCTCCTCTAAATTCACAATGTAACGTTAAATGTTACACTCAATAAAAAAAAAGGTAAATCAGTAAATGTTCCTTTTTCATAAAACTTTACTGTATTAGCTTATGGTAATTCTACTTATAAAATTGTATTGAATTTACTTTTTTTTCCTGTTCCTCTTCCAATATATAGTGTTAATAACTTTCTCCACGTCTTTCAAATTATTACATAATTTCAAATCATTTTAATTTCTGTTTGCCACCCTGAAGTTATAATGAATGATCTGTGAACTGTCATTTATTCTGAGAACCAAATATTTCATTTGGCTCACTGCTTTAGTACTTAGCTAGATTCAGTCTCATACTAGGATATATTTCAGTATAATTATTAAAAATGACAATACAAAAGGAAAACAAGGTGTCAGCTGGGAAGACCCAGGATGAAGAAATGGAGAGAAGAAATAGTCATTTGGGATTATGTTCAGTTTGAGGTGCTTTGAGATATCTTGGTAGAAATATCCAGCAGAAATTGTAAAATACAGTTGTGAACCTCACAAGATATGCATCAAGTCTCCATAACATAGACACAACTGAAGCTATGGCCATAAATGTAATTACTCAGTGAGAAGAGGAATTCAAAACATAGCTCAATGAAATTATTTAATTTCAAGGATAAAGGAGCAAACGATCCATGAAATTTGGAAAAACAGGTTTGCCTCGGAATTTTACAGGGCAAACACATCATCAACAATGTTCTGGTAGAAAGAGGGAATTAAAGAAATTACAACTAGTTAAGTTGTTCTTTAGTTATAAAAGCTGAGGACAAATATTTTTAATTGTATGCAAACCTCAAAGAATGGAACACATAATGCTTTCTTTAGAAAAAAAAAAAAAAATGACCAGGAATTGTAGCCAAGGGATGAATCAAATCAAAGAATTCAGGGAGAAACAAAAAACAAAAAACAAAACCAAAAAAACCCAGAAGAATGGATAAGCATTTAAATATGCCAAAAGAAAAACAGTCGTGAGCACCAAATTATATACCATCATGAAACCTTGAAAATAAAAACAATTACAGCATATATAATGAACATAACACAATAAAATATATAATTAAAATAAATATGACATAAACATGGAGTAACAAAACAGTGAGAAGAAATGAAATAGGCTTATTCCTCTTCTACCATTGGAGAAAGTCAATGATAAGAATGACATTGAAATCTATAGTTGAAAAAAAAATGAATCTAATTCCATCTCTTCATGTTTTTCTTAATCTTTTCTATTAACTTCAGGAATAAATACCTCCAAGAAGAAGTATTTGTCTATTAGCAATTTTTTGAATTGCATGTTTTTTGTTTCTTTTGTTTCATTTTGATATTATGTTTTATGCTTCTTAAATTAGCATGTAATTACCGTCCCAGTTTTGGAAAATTATTTCTGCCTGTCCATATCAATCATTATATCAATCAATCACTAACTTAATTTCCTTTTGGTATGTATGTTTAGACAGACATCTATAATGATGCTCATAATTAGCTAATGATGGTTAAATCTGGATGGTGGATTTAATATAACTTAAAATTTCTTTTCTTTTCTCTTAGATTTTTTTAAATAATGAAAATGTATCACTTTTACAAAATAAAATCATTTTTGTTTTCTAAAAAAATAAGTATCTGATTAACACACACATTCAGAAAGATACATTTTATTTCTTTGTGGCAGCGTGATCTTGAGTTTATAACATATACCTAATTTATAACATATACCTAATTAATTACATCATGGTGTCCTTGCTTTCTTAATAATACTTAGAAGAGCTTCTATTGTTTTTAAGCATTTGCTACATGTCAGACAGATATTACATACACTATATGCTTATGAATTATTATTCTCATCCAAAACTAGTTAGGCAAGTATTACTCGTGGCATTTACGAAAAGGAAACCGTGTCTTTAAGAAATTTCCCCTTACTTAGAGTTATCATCAATGTCGAATCCAAGATTTAAATCTTGATCACTACGCCATGTTTCCTGCCATCTACGCTGTACACAAAGTTTATTTTATCCTGTTATACCAGGATTATCAAAACGAATGTAACCTAAAACATAGTAGATTCACTTTGATCTTTGCCGTGAGATATAAGAAGTCTCAGCAAGTACAACAGCTATTAAGGAAACATCTTTATAGTCCTGACATGGGATTGAAACTCTCAGAAGTTCTGCTGCTACATCCTCTGTTGTTGCTTCTTTCCTCTGTCCCAGGCCCAAAGTCTAGAGTGTAAGACCTTGAGAAGCGGGAACTCAGCTGGTTCAGGAGGTTTATTGAGGTAATATAAATGAGTGCTGAATCTCGCCCTGCCTGCTCCCAACTACGCTTAGTAACAAGACAAGGAAGAACCAATGGAAAAGTCAAGAACTGGTATCTTGGGAAATATGTGTGGGCTAGTCTTCATATATTAACAGGGTCTGATTTCTTCCATAAATTCGGGGGGGTTATCTCTACAAGCCCCTTGCCCCTAAATACTCACGCCTTACCGGCCTCTTATAAGGGTATACCTGCTATTCTTGACAGCCATAATTGCCATCGTCCTAGGGTTTTGCCATAAGGAGCAGTCCGCACAATTCTCTAGGAACCACTAAAGTCCACTTAGAAGCCACGCTGCTGAGACTCGTACTTGGGATCTATTTGGAACCCCCCCACCAAGACCTATATTACGGAGCCCTCCAAAATACCTAAACAAAGAAAAAAAATGCATTCATTATCTATAGCAATGCTCGCCTTCTAAGTATAGGAGGTAAGCAAAACGGCTTACATCTTAATTACTATTATCATGATTTGCCTCTGTCAGAGATATAAGTATCCTAATGCGTAGCTAGCATGTTCCTCAGTTTTGTTTTTCTGGAATTTCTGCAGCAAATTTCAGATCAAGGCCTAATATACATGGAATGTGGCTCAAGCATAAGTTCGGCCTGGTAGAAATGTATACAGACTCTTCATGAGGCATTATTTTCTCCACTCTTGATATAGCATAGAGAATTTGTAACCAAAACCATAGTCAGAGAACTAAAAAAAACAGTAACTGTTTATAAACCAGTCCATGAATATTCATTCTAATCACTATATAGTAATCAATTAGTATACACAGCAAGAACAATATGAAATCTGAGGCTACAGACTGCAGAACTGAATAAATCATCATTTTTAAATGACATAACTAAAGATAATATATTTTTCTTTCTGGATAAAAATTCATTTTATATTCCCTGGTGGAATACGTATAAATAAGAAATATACAAAAGGCGAAAATTGGACCTAAATGTCCGTTCCTGCATATACAGGTCAAGAAAAGCATTACTCACATAATCGGATATTCATTGCCTTGTTTGCTTAAGACTGAAAAACAAATAAAAATGTGAGTTTGCCAAATTTCCTAATGTTTTTTACAGTGCAGTGGGCCTTTAAAAAATACACAATAATGCAATAATCTAATACTACTACAAAGGTTTAACAATTTTTCTGATTATTTCCCAAGTTTACCTTTCATAATATCAAGTGGTATATATAATGTGTTTTGGTGGTTTGAATTTTAAGTGTGACGGGTCAACTAATCGTGGCCAAAAGCAAAATGCCAATCAGGATGAAAAACTTCTAAAAACAAACTCAACTGAGACTACCAAAAATGTAAAAATAGAGTCACCATAGTGATGTTAATTTAAAATGACCACTGATGAAACATTTCTTATAATCCATGTCAGACATGCACTGTTATCTTTTTCAGAACTGCTTTAAGTCATTCATTACTTCACCCTTTTAGGTTTTGACATCTCTAATGAGAGAACACCTAAAAACAATGGTGGCAATGTAAACAAAACTTAGAGTCGATGCTCGCCAAGCTGCACGTGCGTGTGTATACACGTGCGTGCGTGTGCGTGCAGGCACACATGCCGATCCCACTCTAGACCTAAAATGGCTGAGTTGCAGGATGTTGTTGCTTGGTGACCAAACAGTATCTCCTCAGCCACAGAGTAATTTAAACAGTGACAGATCTGTCCCCTCAGCTTTAGGCATGGCCAAGACAAATAGTAAAGGGCATGTTTATCTTTTCTAGTATTCTACATTTTCATTTTAAGTCAGTGGTCACTTGCTTGATTTTATCACCAATTTAGATTTTAGGAGAAAGCATTTGGAAAGCCACAGCTATCCTTTTAGGAAAATAAGAGGTAGAAACAAGCTTCTTTCAAACTGAAAGATAGTCCTGTTTCAGTTAAGTCTGTGTCGTGTGTCCACTCTGTTCTGCTACGACCTCCCAGCTGCTATCAGTCTCCCTTTCTTTCATTAAACACCAGCAGTTAATTAGCCTCAGCCTGTCCTCTTCCCTTCTCTCTGTCCCTTTTCAAGGTAGTAATGATGTCTAATGACCAACAGCAGCGGGTTACTGCAACACCAGGCACAAATCTCTCTCCCTGAGAGCAGAGCCAGCCGCAAACCCTCAAACCTCAGAGAGCAAGAACAGATTCTCAGTCCACCTGAAAAGACCAAACAGAGTTCTTTATTTCAGCCAAGATATGCCTTGGACTTAAAAATGTTGGGTTTTTTGTTTTTTTTTTTGGTCTTTCTGCCAATTGTACTCCCGCTATTACAAAGGAAAACTTATTTATAAGGAAGAAATAATTTGAGATGCGGAGAAACACATGATAAAAGGGGAACCTTTTATTTATTTTTTAACTTGTTGAAATGATGATTGGCTGTCCTTCAGGGAAGGCGGAGCTTATAATTCTATGTAAGGAGCAGCATAAAATTTTCATAAAGAGAAATAGAGGAGTTCATGAATTAAAAACCTCTTCAACATTTCCAAAGAGGCTTGAATGAAGAGCAAATCTCTTAAATACTACATGGAAACCACTATATAAGAATATCACCCGATGAATTACATTTTCTCCCATAAATATATGGAATCTTTATTGAATTGAAAAGGGAAACATGTGTTACTTTATTATTAACACTGTAGTTGTTATTCTACATTAGATGTCTTAGCAATAATTCTTTAACAACTCTGCATAAATTTTTCAATGAAAATATGAGTATCTGAACATGTGAAGTCTGGTTTGAATTACTAGGCATTCATATTTCTCTTCGTGTCTCTATGACTGTTACACAATTTACGTTAAGAATTTTTAATTAATGTTTATACACAGAGTGGAGGTAACCAAACCCATGTAAGCATAAACTGGACCAATGCACAAGTGAAGCTATCTGACAGATAAACAGAGGAAACGTGATTTTCATGTAAAAGGAATGAAAAACAAACTTCCCACCTAGCAATTGCTTTGAAAAATATATAAAATATTATCTAATACTACTGAGGCCAATAGACCTTAAATGATTATTTTATTTATTCAGTTAGCCCATGGGTGACCAAAGGAAAATACATCCTTATGTTCTGAATTCTAAATCTACTTTGTCTAACAATAAGTCGTTTTTAAAAATCAGGTTAAGTTGCTTCCCGTACAAATGAATCAAAGCACTTCATTCTCCACAACAGACTTCTGGCTCATCCAGATGTAAATAAACCTCAGTTCTAATCCAAACACATCCAGGCATCTAGTCCTCATTATTTAGTAAAGCAAGACAGTAATCTCACCATTGTCTTTAGCAATGCCACATTAAAAGAGAAGGCTGTGTTTATAGGTCTACCTCTTAGAAAATTCCAACAATTGTACTTAAAAAAAAAAAAGCAGAACTTTTATGTGTGTTTCTATTTCACCTTTATTTCCTTTTCCCATTTTCCAAATAAATTCCATATATATACATATACATATACACACACACACACATATATACATATATATATACTTCCTTCAAGCAACTATCCCTAATTAATCTTGGGAAACCATTAACTATTTTCCAAACCTGAAAGAGTCCTCCAAATAGTCCTCTGAAAAACCTTTCACGCACATATTTCCAATTTAATATACCTCCGTTGGAGAGAGAATAGCTTGCAAGATATCTCCTTTTCTAGCATCCTCCAGGAATACTGCACGGGCAAACAGTTGTCAGTAAGGGGTTGGCGTGGGAGGAGGTTAGGAAAACGAGCAAATGCTCAAGAAACCCCAAAGCCAGGCAAAAATGCAAAGGATGCCAAATGCCCTCCCCCACCCCTACTCCAGGCGAGTACCCACCGTAGCATGACGAAGAAAGAGGTCTTATGGATCTGATCTGCAATCCTACTTGTAGCCCACAGTTCCCATCTTCTTAAAAAGGGAATTGATGCAGCCGCCGCCTCCCAACCTCACAGGCTTCTGCCCCAGAGGCTGAGATACACTAGGTTCTCAGTGCCCAGTACCTTGCGCCTGGGCTTGGAGCTTTGTGGCCATGAGACTTAGAGCTACCCCAGAACGAGGAACAAATATATACACCATTTGATTGCGTCCAAACCCATGTCTCTTTGTTGTTCATCATGTAGCTGCGGCTTTATTTGTGTAAGGGGGAAGTGAGGAAGGGGACGGGGGGGCGGGGAGGAGGAATCTCCAGGACCTTATCTACAATCTAAACAGTCGTGGCAAGATCTCTGGGAGTGATCAAGGCGATGGGATAGCCCGGTGTCTCCCAGGCGGCGGTCTAACAATAAAACCTGATAGTGTCGGGGCGGGGGGGGGGGAACCCCACATCTCCGACTAGCGCCACAATCGGGCTTTGTGCCAATTAGGAGACACTGTAGACGATCGATCAGAATCGTCTATTATCAGAGCGTGCGTCTGGGCTTCCAGCGTGGCCTTTATGCTTGGTGGCGAAAGCGGGACACGCTCCAGCGGCCCAGCGAAGGACATGGGACAATGGCCCAAACCGAGGACGCTGGAGGCCGCCCGACGCGGGGATGGAAGCTCCAGGAGCGGGTTCAGGAGCCCGGAGGCGAGGAGGGCGGCGAGCTCTGGAGGTGCGCTGCCGCTTTAAAATAAAGGACCACAAAGACTCCACCGTGGGGGAAACGCGCCTGGCTAATGCGAGTGGGGACAACTTGGGGAGGGGGTTGAGAAAGGTGGGGGGGCACACGAGCCAACGGTGGCTCACGGCTCCCCCTTTCTCCCCCCTCTCTCTCCCCTCCCCGCCGGCTGCTCCCGCAGACAAATAACAGAGGAAGGCGAGTCACTCACCGTGGTCTTGACCGGCACGTAAAGCACTTGCTTGGCGCAGCCGCCGCCCCCGCGGACCTCGTCCGGCTGGCCCAGCTGGAAGCCCTTCGATTTGACCCAGAATTTAAATTTGGCGTTGTCCGTGGAGCTCGACTCGGAGCCGTTGAGGAGCTGGACGATCCGCTCGTATTTTTTACGGGTCACCGTCTTGGTCTTGCCTGAGTCCCCGTAAGTCCTGAGGCACCAGTCCTGGAACTGGCGGTACATGTCGCGCTCGCTCTCCATGTTCCCCGCTCCCGGCCGTCGGCCGGATGCTCCCAGCGCACTTCGCACCTGTTCACCCCGGGCTCATGAAAAATGCAGCCCGGCCACGATGTAGGGACGCGAGGTCCCGGCCGCCGCCGGAGCCTGCCTCGGGGGGGTCGGGGGGGGTGGAGACGGGAGGAGGGTCCGGCTGGGCACCAGCAATCAATGCCCTGTGCTACCAAGTCTCTGGTTCATTCGTAATTGCAACGCTTGTCTCGGACGCTTGTCTCGTCCTCTTAGTGATGGGTCTCTTTAATATTGTGTGACTAGGACCATCCCAACAGCATCTGGCCCAGAGGAGCTGGGTTTTAAATAATTAAAATCCCATTCCTTGGTTTATTAAAAATCCCAATATTGACTTGAGGGTGGTCCCTGGACGCCTCGCCCCGGGGCTGTGTCCTGGGCAGGGCAGGTGCAGCGCTGCGCCGCCTCCCCGCGCGCGCGCCCCAGAAGCTTCCCCGGCCGCTGGCCCCACCGTCCAGGAAGCGAGGGCTGAGCTTGTCTCGAAAGCAGCCGCCAGGCCGAGTGCCTGCGAGCCCCGAAGGGCACCCGGGTCCCCTGGCTCTCCTTCCTCCAGGGTCCCGTTCCGCTTCGGCTTTCCCTGCGTGGGGCGTTCAGGGACTAGAAAGAGAGAAAGTTCTTACCTGTCATGTTGTTAAGCCTATCAAATCCTGCTACACGGGAAAATTTTAAGGTATTTTTAAAATGGTTTAAAATGTCATTTCTTCATATGCATTTAGGCTAAATTCCAGCCCTGCAGGTAGGTTCCAGGAGTTAAGTCCCAGAATTAGCAAAACATTCATGGATATTTGGCCATACTTCTATAGGAGAGACTGTGGTACCCCAAACAGATATCCGTTCCAGGGAGATGTGGGTAAACGAAGGCAGGCCGCTGGCAGCGGGTCTCCCGGATAATGATGGGGTCCCCAGACAGGACTCCTCTGGTTTCTGCTGAACTGGGTACAAGGCATAGAAGTAAGTTTATAATACAGATGCTTAAAACCCTTTGCATGAAATTAAAATAGAGATTATTTTCCCCTTGCTTGGTTACAGTTTGCAGTACACACAGGAGGTTTCGTATGTCTATTTTCCCCCTGCCACGTCATGGACACCCCTCCACTGCTCAGAGTAGCCAAATATGAGTTCCTCTGGACGATTTTCTCAAGCAAATGAAATCAGCAGCTCCTCCATTCAGGATTTCCACCCGTTTGTTACAGAGCTGGAAACAGGGGAGTTCCCATCCTCTTCGCGCTGCGATTGCGGCCGCTCCTCTTTATTCTACTCTCTGCGGAGGCCCGCGCCCGTCCCGGGAGGCGGCCGTGCCAGGAAGGCGGCCCGACCAGTGCCCCGCGCCTGGTCCGCGTCCTAGCCCACCTTCGCCCCTCGTCGTCGTCTCCAAGACGAAAGCCCCTAACGGGGACGCGGAGTGTTTGTACCCTCTGCGCCGCAGCTGGTCCCGGCACTTGCAAAATGGTCAGTGGCTCCTGCTCGGCCAGGCTGAGTGTGTGCGTGTGTGCGAGCAAGGGAGCGAGGGTGTTCGGTATGCGGGGGGTGCGCTGTGTGTGCGCGCGTCTCCGGGAAGGTCTCGCGGCGGCTGGAGCCGGGACTGACAGCCCGGGCGGAGCGCGAGCAGCTCCACACACTAAACCTCTCGCCTCTCCCCTCACCCCCACCCCTCCCACTCCCCTCTCCTCCCACCCCCCCCTCCCCGGCCCCTTCCAAGCTCTCTGATTGGCCAATGGGACAAAAGTTTCTGTGGAGACGGCTGGGCGCTGACGTCACGGGCAGAATTGTCCCATTTAGGGATCCCGGGGGCAGTGCGCATGCTGCAGGCTGCAGGTTAGAGGCAGGAGGAGGTAGCAGCGGGCGCGGCGGCAGCCAGGTGGCGGAAAGGAGCACTCAGCATCCAGGTGGGGGGACGACTCCAGCAGGGTTTCCATGGAGATTCCTCTGGGTCTAGCCTAAAAACAGCAGATCAGCTGACACCATTAGCTCAGGACCTAATTACTGCTTATTGGAGCAACAAATGAGGGAGAGGGCCAGCTGCAAAGGAAGAGTTTTTATCCTTCCCCCCCCCCCCCCGCCCCAACCCCGTCTCCTCCTTTCTCCCCTCTCGGTCGCTCTTGAGTCCCGGGTGAATTCTCATTAACTTGCAAGATTCCTGCAACAACAGCCACCCTTCTCTAGAGGCCACCCGGACTGCTTTTATTCTTTTTATTTCTTTCTTTTGTACGAAAAAAAAAAAGTGCTAAAATAAATCAGTTGTCCTGAGTCCTTGAATTTTTGCCCAGTAAATATTAAACCAGTGGAGTTCAGAGAGTCCGCTAATAGAAGTCACAAGTGGATCTAATGTAAGGATGATGGGGGGAGGCAAGGAGAAAAAAAAAGAAAACACCTTAAATGTGTTAAATTAGGTATTTTTCTTTAGGTCTTTCACATTTTTAAAAAAGATGTCAATATCTGAAACTGTATGTGGAATAAGGAATTGGACAGAAGCATATTTTGAATCACCCTCGTGTGGTACACCTCACAGGAACACTTAAAAGTTTACCTTGTGGGGCGCCTGGGTGGCTCAGTGGGTTAAAGCTTCTGCCTTCGGCTCAGGTCATGATCCCAGGGTCCTAGGATTGAGTCCCGCATCAGGCTCTCTGCTCCGCGGGGAGCCTGCTTCCTCCTCTCTCTCTGCCTGCCTCTCTGCCTACTTGCGATCTCTGTCTGTCAAATAAATAAATAAAATCTTAAAAAAAAAAAAAAGTTTACCTTGTGGCATCAGAGAGAGGGGATAATTCCAAGTTGGGAGATCTAATTGTGTTGTATATTAGTTAAATGTTTCCTAGAGGATCCTGAAAGAACAGTTGATCCTAGAGAGGTCGGTTCATTCAAGAGTAAGCTGGTTCTATAGAGTTCACTTTCTCTTATGGTTATAAATTAATTTACGATTTCTGAGTTCTTTTTGGTAGGTCTTTCATCTGAAGAGTCCTCTCATCTCCTCTAAGACTCATTCAAGTACTTTAGACCCGTAAAGCTTTCTTTCCTTGTCTACTCAAGTGAAAATAGTCTGTGTCTCTAAACTCCTCTGGATATGTGTCTTTCAACCATTTTTTTTAACCTTGTCTCATAGTAAGACATGTACATTACATTGACACACAGTGCATTCAAAATCTGTCCTCCAAAAATGTTCATGGGGAAACACATTTTCTTGCATGGAATACACACTGGTAGTTACCTGGTCTTCTCCTATTATTATCATTACTCTTTGGTAAAGTAAATTTAGGAAGCAGCACAGGATGTCTGGCAACCTATAGTCTAGAAAACATTGTTTTAGATTAAATGAACTATACCACTACTTGTGCTATATTTATCGTTTCACATGAGTATGTTTGTTCAAACAGAATCTTGATTGGAAGACCCTTGAGAGTTTATATTTTCTTGTTTTCTAAGTAACTCTGCCACAATGAACAATGCCCACAGTAAGGGCTTAGTAAATAGACATTGAATTAGTTAATAAAGGAACGAGAGGAATGGAAGAAATAAGCAGGAGACACAATCCTTGACAATTCCTGTTGGCTTTTGTTAGATGGTATTTGAATGAAGGTGGTTCCCATCTGAGGACATACCAAGGCCTTACTATGTACTGTGTTAATTATAGTTATGATTATACGTGGGATTTTAATGTATAGAAATTAAAATACTTTAGACATAAAGAACTCATAGAATACAAGCAAATATGTCACCAACCCCCCAGCTGTATTAACTAGATTTGGTATACAAGCAAAACAAAACAAAATACACACACAAATTAAGCAATTATAAAGATGTTTTTTCTTAGAAGGAAAAGTTAAATAATTCACTGTTGAAAGAATATTCACACTGGACTAAACAAATAGATTGCCAGGACTTTGGCAGTCAGGCTTCTTAGAGCCATGAAGATTCTCTTGCCTCCAAGGGAACCTAAAGTGTGCTCTGTTCTCTATAGTCTTTATTAATTGTGCAATCTAAATCAACATTTTTTTACCATATTTCCTACTTAAAACTATAAACACCTGATAAAAATCTAAAATCTGCTTCAGCAACTCACTCTAGACTCATTTCTCTCCCTTTTACTTTTCTAGAGCCAGGTCTTCCCACTCTACGGGAGGGTCACATCGACCCTGTCCTTCAGCTATATGATTCTTCCTGGAATTTAAGTTGGCATTTCCCCCAAGACACTTTTTTAGATTTGCCTCTTTAAGAGCATATCTCCCCAAAAAGTGACTCTTCACCCTCATATGTGAGCACCAATTCCTAATCCCTGCCCAGGGTCCTGCCTGCTATTTACAGGGAGAGGAAATCAGAAAGTGTTTGATCAGAAAATAATATTCTAATTAAAGATAATCCAAATTTTCAGCTGCAATCAACATGATTCTGTTATGAAAGTAAAACTTCTGCTAATCTCAGGGTCAGTTTGTGTACGACATTTTGAAAAATCTGGAAACATTTTTTTTAAAGGATTTTATTTATTTATTTGACAGAGATCACAAGTAGGCAGAAAGGCAGGCAGAGGGGGAGGGGGGGGGAAGCAGGCTCCCTGCTGAGCAGAGAGCCTAATGTGGGGCTCGATCCCAGGACCCTGAGATCGTGACCTGAGCCAAAGGCAGAGGCTTAACCCACTGAGCCACCCAGGTGCCCCTGGAAACACATTTTAATATCAATCACAAATATTTATGCAACACCACATATTCATCAGCAAAATGTTATAGTCCAAACATATAATCTGTAATCATAAAATAAATGTTCAAAGAATAAAAAAGCCTTCATCATATAATTATACTTTTATTCAACAAATATTTACTGAGCACCAATTACTTGGATAGGCTTTAAGTTTCAAGTAGTACAAGACATGTATCTATATGTTGTACTCATCTGAAGGAGCTTAAATTTTTCTCAGGAAAACACAAGAAACAAGGAAGCAAACAGCACTTGAAGTGAATGCTAGGAGGGAAAAAATGGTGCTGTAACAGAAAACATTGGCAGAGTGGACGGACTTGGTAATGCAGAGAAGACCTCTGAGTACGTGACATTCATCACAAGACCTGAAGGATGCAAAGGGATCAACCATCTGAAGAGCCCGGAAGGGAAGCTACAGGCACAGTGCAAAGGTCCTACAGCAAGAGTTATTGGGACGTTTGAGGAGTAGAAGGAAGGCCAGTGCGACTGGAACTTACTGAGCTTGGAAGGCAGAGGATGGGGATGGAGGTCTGAGTAGTCTTCTGTGGCCAGATCTTGTAGGACGGTGCTTGCCATGATAAATAGTTTACATTCTATTACTGATCCAGCAGAAAATTAATAAAGGATTTAAATCAGTAGAATTATGTGATGTGATATGCATTTTTATGTTTCACTGGCCATTCTGAGGAGAAAGGACTGGAAAGGAACAAACATGGAAGGAAGAAGATGAGTTAGGAAACTTGCAGTAGTTCTAGTAGTTTAGGTGAGATATCATGGTTATAGATTAGGAAGGTAATGGTTGAGGGAGAGAAAACTGATGGATGAGAGATATGTTTTAAAGGTAGAAGACGGCTCTCTTGATGGATTACATGCGGTAGGTGAAGGAAAAGATCGAGTCAAGGATGACCATATGCCTCTGGCTTTTGTAGTACGGTTTGTGAGGCCATTGACTTAGAGAGGGGTGTTTGAGGAGGAACAGATTGGAGTTGGAGGCTGAGGTAGGAGCAGAAGTAGGTTGATGTGGAGAGGCAGGAAGAATTTAATTTCAGAGAAGTTAAATTTGAAATACCAGGAGAGTTGTTCATGTAGGCATTTGAATATAGAAGCTTGAACTACAGCGAAAAGTCTGGGCTGAAGATATAAATACAGGAATTTTAAAGCCATAAGAATGAATGACATCACCTCTACCCACATTCCTCCATCCCCCAAAAGGAAAAAACTTCATCTTTAGATATTGATTTTATATAAACTAATACCCCATGACTAAAATAGAATGTCAGACACTAAACAACAGAACCTGGCTTCTTTTGGTATAACACATTATAGAAAGGTCTGAGAAACACAGCAAAGCCATTTGGCTCAAACCTTGACTATACCTAAATCATTGGTGAGCTCCACACTTGATGGGGCTTTAAAATCCTCATTGGGTTAGATCTCTCCTAGATTAGATCAGGACACGGAGGTGTGCTAAAATAGGAATCTATAATTTGAGGATGGCCTATGAACACATCTGTCATGGAAGGGATAACAATAGGGATTATGGCTACTGAGTTGTGTCAGTAGGACAATGTGAGGCCTTTAGCTGTACTAGAGACTGTGATAGATGGTACTTGTCACTTTGAAACCTGAAAGTTCTGAACATCATTATGCATTCAGATGCTTAACAGTCTATTAATAACTCTTCCAAGGAACAGAAATTTGTAAAGGAAGCAAATGGACAACTCAATCAGCAACTTGATTAGCATATAGCATGGTAACTTTTCAAAATAAAACAGAAAAACAAAGTTAAAGCAGAAATGTACAGCTCATGTGGATAGAGGAATTTGGGACTACACACAAAAAGTGTCACAAATCTGATTTTATTAGTTGACCTCCATCTATTGGCTCTTCTCCCAAACCATTCTGAAAAGAGACTATTTTTAATAATGCTATAACTATCCTTTGATTCAGAAAAGAAATGTTTTTGAGAGAGTTAAAATACTGTCCTGAGCTTCATAGTAGTCATTACTAAGACACTGAAAAACATTTCTTCCTTTCTATTTGTAAGCTAGTATCAGTATCTTTATTGCATTTTATAACTTAAAGAAAAAAAGATTAGAAATTTAATGTTTGTTGTTCAGCTCCAAGTTGACTGATATTTATGTCTGGTATGATCATCATTAAATATGATGCATTGGGCAGAAGTTAATTTCGATGAATTATAAGTGCAAACTCAGAGCAAATTAGATTTGACAATCTAATGGATTTGCTGAATTTCTCTTTAATTCCTACCTTTTACATCTCTATACCAGCAAGTCCAGGCACAGCCAGTTCTTACATTTTGACAGCCACATATGGATTCATTCAACATTCATCCACCCAACATTTTCACCTAGCTGTTGTAACTATGGTAAAGTCCAAAGTTAACAGTCTGGTGTTCATGTCCCTTGTGTGAGAGAAGAAAATACATTTTTTTTCCTGGCCCCAAATATTGCTTTATTTCCCACTAGCCATATGGCTTATCTTTTCTTCCAAAATATATGTCTTAAAACAGTAATCCACATATTCATCGTCAACTCAGTGGACAGTACTATTGTAGAATTTCTACATTATTTTTAGAAAGTTATTTTGTCATAGGAAATAAAAACTCCTTTGGAAAGAGGGAGCAATCCACTTCTGCCCAAGTCCCATTATTCTTTTCCAGATTTCCAGCTTTTCCTCTGATTTCTGTTGAGTAAACCAATTAATATCATAACCATCATCATCTGACCTTTATATCTTATTTATAATACATTATTAATCATTCTAGGACACTTGTTTAACCTGAAGAATAAAAGTGACAAGAAAAGACACAAAGATTTCTTGGCTAAAACCACAGACTCTATAAATATTTCTCACAGGGGAGACATCTGAGTTCAAACATCAGAATCTGTAAAAGAGTTGTAACAATGTTAAAATACTGTCCTTTGGAAAAGGAGAAGCTGAAGAAATAGCTACCTTTAGTTTCCCTGGGACAATACTAATAGGTGCTGAAAAGCGAGACAGAAAAAGAGTTTTGGGCTTCCCTTTTCTTTTATCTTTTCAAATGAACATCTCCCAAGTTTTTAGAAAACTCTTTAATTAGGTTTCTTGATCAAAAAGCAGTGTAACCATGTAGAGTTTCTAAAATTTTAAGTTCTTTTTATAGTTTATATTAAGTTTGGAAATGAAAGTCAATTTTTAAAAAATGAAGTGTTCAACTTATATGCAAAAATACCTCTTTGGTAATTTAATTTAAAACCGTCCACTTTGGTCATCCTGCTAGCCTGGAAAAACAGAGCACCAGCATGGGGTGACACAGTGCCATCTATTAATGAATTGTGATTTTTAGCTTGAACTCATCTTCAGGGCACAGTTTTAAACATGTGTGCATGACATCCAAATTGCTCAACATATCATACAGCATAATTTATTAAGAACAGCCTCAGTAGGTATAATAAAGCCATTAGCCAATCAAACCTTTAAGGGTCATTTTAGCTGTTAATTTATAATTCAGTGTGATGATTGGAACAAACCCTCACATGCAAGGAGAAGATAGAGCAGTTCTATGAAGATCAATAGTGGAGAACGGATTACAAAGACAGCTATGTTACTGAATATATTTATGTGCACATATGTTCTGTAGAACAAATATACATGAATTCTGAAACAGTGATAGTCTTTGAAATCTTGTTTTCTTTGACTCAAGTAAAATCATCTGAGCATCCCATTTTGGTAGAGTATTAAATTTACTAATCCCAAGTAAAATGAAATGATGTCATGTCTTATACTTTTTAAAATTGTTTCAAAATATTCATATGACCATTATTTTCTAAAATAGCAGGAAATTATGTCATTTGTAAGATCAGTTAATTAAGAAATACGTAGTGATCATATTGGCTCACTTTCCTATTAATACTCATCAAGGTAAAGGCGTTGTATTGATATATGTATATTTTAAGAATAAAATTGATGTGGATTTCTGCTTCTAGTGCTATGGCTAACTAGAAACTTTAAGAGAACCTTCTTCAAGAAAGCAACTCAAGGATGCATAGTGGGACCTTTGATTGCGTGACTTGATTTAAAGGATGTGTGGAAAATGTCTCTCTCTCCTGCTCCCACAAAAAGAGTCCATTGAAAGCCAGTTAACACACCCAAGAGGCTAGATTGCCTTATGAGCAAACTAAAATGCAACATTATAGTAGGAAGACTGATCATGACATCAGAAGTACAGTGCTGGAGCTGTGTCTAAAACTTCTGTATTAAGCCAGAGACACCTAACGGGTACCTTGCCACCTAGCTCATAGTAAAGGTAAATATAAATTCTCTGCAGAAAAAGCCATTCACAATTTGAGTAATCAGGTTTATCTCAGATTAAGATCAACCGGATATGAGCATATAATTGGGAATGTCCACATAAAAGAAGAGCAAATTTCATCTTCAAAAGCCAGCATTGGGATGCTTGAGTGGCTTAGTCAGTTAAATGACTAACACCTGGTTTGGCTCAGGTCATCATCTCATGGGTTATGGGATTGAGCCCCGAATCTGGCTCCATACTCAGTGGGGAGTCTGCTTAAAGATTCTCTGCCTCTGCCTCTACCCCTGCACTCATCCTATCTCTCTCTCTCAAATAAATAAATCATTCAAAAGAGTAGATTAAGTAAAAGCCAGCATAAGAAACAAGAACAAAACTTAACTTCCAAAGATTTTATCCAGAAACAAAATTAATCTATGATAGTAGAAGTCAGGATAGTAGTTACTTTGATTGTAGTGACTGGTGAGAGACACCAAGAGGTTTTTTTAAAATGCTAGTAACATTGTATCCTAATCTTTGTGCTAATTACACAGGTGGTCCACTTCATGAAAATCCATTGAATTATGAACTTGTTATTAGTGGACTTTTCCCCATTTATGTTAACTTCAATTAAAAACTGTACTTTAAAAAATTTTATTTATTTATTTATTTGACAGAGAGAGAGAGAGAGAGAGAGCGCACAAGCAGGGGGAGCAGCAGAGATAGAAGGAGAAGCAGACTCCCTGCCAAGCAGGGAGCCCCATGGGGGACTCGACCCCAGGACCCTGGGATCATGACCTGAGCTGAAGGCAGAGTCTTAACCATATGAGCCACCGAGGTGCCCCAAAACTGTACTTTTAAAAAGCAATAAACATGCAAACTTTGTAGAGCAATAGCTAACAATATTTCTTAAAGTACAATTGAAATGTTAAGAGAGGAAGTAAAATGGAACCATAGAAAATGCTTTATTAAAACCAGAGATAACAGAAAAAGAAACAAAAACTAACAACAAATTTTGAAAAGAAAGATATAAACACAATACATATTAATTCAATGGTATCAATATGATCACTTTAAATGTGAATGGTCTAGATATGCCAATTGAAAGACAGAGATTGTAAGAGTAGATCACAAAATAAAACCTAACTGTATGTTATCTATAAGAAACAGAGTTTAAATAAAGAATTTACACTGATTAAAAGTAAAGGGATGGAGATAGATATAACACATTAACATAATCAAAAGAAAGCTGATCTACTATGTTAATTTTGAACCAGTAGACTTCAGAACAATAAAAATCAGGGATAAAGAAGATCATATAGAATGATAAAGTGATCAGTTCTTCAATTACACATAACAACACTTACTGTACATACACCCAACATCAGAATATATCAGGCAAAAACTGATAGAATTGCAGAGAGAAATAAAGAAAACTGCTGTTGTCATTGAGACTTCAACATCTCTTTGCCAGTATTGGTAGATAAAAGAAGCATAAAATCGGTGAAGATATAGATGGCCTAAATAGTAGTATCAATCAGCTTGACCTAAGTGAGATTTATAGAACACTCTATCCAACAACAGCAGAATGCACATTCTTCCTAAGCTCACATGGAATAGTTATCAAGGTGTACCACATTATGGACCAGATAACAAAACTTACAAAAATTTATAAGAATAGAAATTATACAATGTATGTCTCCTCAAACCACATGAAATTAAATTAGAAATCGGTAACAGAAAGATAGCTAGAAAACCCCCAATTTTAGAGATTGAATGAAATACATAAATAATACATGAGTTAAAAATTTTAAAAGTATTTTGAACTAAATGAAAATAAAATTATGTCTTATAAATTTGTGGGCTGCAGCAAAAGCAATGCATAGAGGGAAATTTATAGCATTGAATACATATGCTAGAAAAGAAGGAAAATCTAAAACCAGTAACACTTTCACCTTAGAAAACAAAGAAAGAAGAACAAATTTAACAAAACAAAGGAAATGACATAATACAAAATTAGAGCAAAGATCATTGAAATTGAAAATAGGAAAACAGTAGAGAAAATCAACAAAACCAAACACTGGTTCTTTGGAAAATGGAATAAAAGCAGTAAATCTCTAGAAGACTAATCAGGAAAAATACAAGACACAAATCACCAAATTCAGATATGAAGGAAAAGTCATTATATTTACCACATGGGCATTAATAGGGTAATAAAGGAATACTATAAACAACCATATGCCCACACATTTGATAACCTAATTAAAATGGATCACTTCCTTGAAAGATAAAAACTACCAAAACTCACACAAAGAAAAACAGATAATCTAAATAGACCTATATCTATTAAAGAAATCGAATCAATAATTAATAATCTTCCAAAAGAGAAAGCATCAGCCCCAGATGGTTCCACTGGTGAATTCTGAATTCTATTTGGGGAAGAGATGATCCCAACTCTACAGTCTCTTTTTAAAACTAGAAGCACAGGAAATTGTTCCTAATTCATTCTAGGAGGCTATTACTACCTCAGTACCAAAGCTAGATAAAATCGTCTCAGAAATGAAAAACTAGAGACAATATCTGTGGACATAGATATAAATATCTCCAATGAAATGTTAGTGAATTACATACAACAATATGTAAAAGAATTATACACTGCAACCAAGTGGAATTTACTCCAGATACGGAAGGCTGTTTCTACATTTGAAAATCAGTTATGGTTATCCACCATATCAAGAAGTTGAAGAAGAAAAATCGTATGACTATATTAATTGACAGAGATAAAACAAAACCCACCTCCCATTCATAATAAAAACTCTCAGGTAATTTGGAATAAAATAGAACTTTCTCTGCTTGATAAAGTACACCTGCAAAATCCATAAGGCTAACATCATACTTAATGGTGAAAAATTAGACACTTTTCCCCTAAGTTTTAGGATAAGGCAAGATGCCCTGTCTCACTACTCCTATTTGACATTGTATTATAAGCCTTATCTAATGCAATAAGATTTTTTTTTTTCAAAGGAAAAAAATATAAGGCACACAGATTGGGAAGGAAGAAATAAAACTATCTTTTCCACAGATAACAGATTGTCTATGTTGAAAATTAAGTTATCTACAAGTCCAAAATCCTGGAACAAATAAGCAATTATAACAAGACTGCAAAGATACAGGTTGAAAGACACAAAAGCCAATTGCTCCTATAAAGTGGCAATGAACACTTTTAATTTGAAAAGTGGTAAAATGGTAAAAAGGAAAAAGAAGGAAAAGATGTAGGAAACACAAGACACAATCTCAATTCTCATTTTAAAGCCACAGTATTCAAGATAGCATTATATTGGCTGAAGAATAGACCAATAGATAATTAAGCAGTATACAGACCGTAGAAATGCACCCAGGAAAATATACTGACAGAAAAAGCAATTTAGGGGCACCTGGGTGGCCCAGTCATTGAGCATCTGCCTTCGTCTGGGGTCCTAGTCCCATGGACCTGGAATGGGGCCTGGCGTTGGGCTCTCTTCTCAGTGGGAAGCCTGCTTCTCCCTCTCCCACTCCTCCTGCTTGTGTTCCCTCTTTCACTGTGTCTCTCTGTCAAATAAATAAACAAAATCTTAAAAAAAAAAAAAAGAGCAATTTAATGGAAAAGAAGATATTCTTATCAACAAATGGTGCTGGAATAGCTGGAAATTCATACACAAGGGGTAAAAAAGAACCTAGACACAGAATTTACATTTAAAAATTAACTCAAAAAATATCATAGAACTTTATGTAAAATCTAAAACCATAAAACCTCTAGGGGGGAAAAAACATAGGAAGAAATCAATGGGAGCTTCAGTTTGGCTATGAGTTTTTAGATATAACCACAAAAGCACAATCCATGAAAAAAAATGTAATTTGGACTTTATTAAAAATAAAAACTGTATGAAAAACACTGTTAAGAGACTGAAGCCACAGACCAGGAGAAAAGATTTGCAAAAACACATATCTGATAAAGGACTTGTAAACAAGTCCTTGATAAGGGACTTGCACAGACTGAGGGTTGCTGGGGGGAGGGGGGATGGGAGAGGGTGGTGGGGAAATGGACATTGGGGAGGGTATGTGCTATGATGAGTGCTGTGAAATGTGTAAACCTGGCGATTCACAGACCTGTACCCCTGGGGATAAAAATACATTATATGTTTATTAAAATAAAAAAAATTAATGTAAAAAAAAATGGACCAAAAATCTAACCATATAGCTCACCCAAGAAAGTAATACACATATGAAACATCATTTGTCATAAGTGCATTGTAAATTGACATACAGTAAGATATCACGACACACCTATTAGAATGGCTAAATTAAAAAATTTGACAACACTAATTGCTGGGGAAGATGTAGAGCAACAGGAAATTTCATTGATTACTGGTGGGACTGCAAAATGGCACAATCACTTTGAAAGACAGTTTGACAGTTTCTTACAAAGCAAAGCATAGGTTTGCCATAAAATTCAGCTATTACACCCTTAGGCTTCTACTCAACTGATCTGGAAATCTAGGTCTATGCAAAAAAACAAACAAACAAACAAACAAAAAAAAACAAAACACACAACCTATTTGTAAAAGTTTATACCAGCTTTATCACCAAAAACGGGCAACAACCAAGATTCCCTTCAATAGGTGATATACCTAAGAGTGTAAATGAAATGTGGTACATCCATATAATGGAATTTGACTCAAAAATAAAACAAATGAACTTTTAATTTATAAAGGAACACCTGTACAATTGAATATTGCTCAGAAATAAAGATGGAAGGCATAAATCCTAAATGCATATTGCTAAGTGAAAGCCTAAAAAACATGCTGTCTCTTCCTAATTATATGACATTCTAGAACTGGCAGAAAACTATAGAGACAGTGAAAAGATTGGTGGTTTCCTGGCACCTGGGGTGGGGTGGGTTTGAACAAGTAAAGAACAGGGAATTGTTTTAGGATAGTAAAACCATTCACTAGGATAGTATAATAGTGGATATGAAACACGACACATTTGCTCAAACTCGTAGACTAAACAAAGACTGAACCTTAGTGTCGGCAAATTTTAAATCAGTTCGGAAGTCCAGGGATCCCAGGATGAACTGTGGAGGACCACAAAACAATCTAACTGTACTACAAAAGTATGAATACAATTTCACTGAAGGAGAAAGAGATACTGACTTACGTAACCTTGGAAATGAGTAGACTCTATGAAACTAAAGGCAAAAAACATTTATCCAGTTGATGACCATATTGAGGGCAAGGGCTAGTCATTCTGATACCTCTGTACCTGTATGCCTGAACTGAATGAGTAAGTAAACAAGTAATTCCAATTACATTAACTATTAAGTCAGGTGGTTGGAGCCAAATTTCTCACTGCTGGAGTGGAAGTTCACATATAAGTGAGGGGAGAGGGTTAGAATGACCTATAAAGATTATTGAATTAGAGTTGAAGGCATCAGTATGAACTCATGTTTAACATAATATAGATACATATGTCTGCAATATGGAAATATTTATACACATGTATGTATACAAGTTAGTATATACACATATAAATTTCCTTGCTTTATTATCTAATAAGGCCTAGAATAACAACACCTCAGTAGCAACAATGAGTATACCTAACATCCACATGCTAATTTTTAATACCTTTTTAAAATATAAGGAACCAGAGCTCCTTGGAGAAATGGCTAATTATTAGACTGGGTCAGGAAATACAAAATATAAGCCTAGAGTATTTTGTAATGCCAAAAAGTAAGTGAAAAACAAAACAAAATAAAACAAAGATGAGCATATCAAGGAATATGACAGCTAATTGCAAAAATTCAGTAAAGTACTTTGGCCAGTAAAATGCTCCGCACCTTCTGAATGAATGAATAAACTAAGGGCATCATCTAGATTACCGCCATCACTCTACTTGTCAATAAACTGCAGCTCTCCTAGGGATAGAACAACATAACTTTCTTTCCAGTGTTCACTATCATTACAATACAGTTATTAAAAAATAAATGCTGTTTATATTGTCTTTGGACACCATAAGAATCTTAGACTCACAAAGACCTGAGAACACTGTAAACATATAGAAGTGAAAAAAAAATGAAAATCATTTAGCAAAAAAAAAAGAAAAAAAAAACACTTAGCCAAACTGAACATAAAAACCAATATTCTGTATCTATGACCTATTCTAAAATAGCTCTCTTCAGGATAAAGGAAGGTTTTTCTAAAGCACCATGATGCAAGGTCAGTGCCTAAGTCAGAATCAAACTGCCTCTCCAGATTTTAGGTTGGCAATTTGTCCTGCAGCCTCAATTCCCCAATGGGTCCAAGAAGTTACTGATTTTCAGTTTGGAAGGCAGCTATGCTCACCACTATACCACCAACACTGCACTGATTTTCAGTTTGTCCAGCTTTTTCTTGTTGTAAGGACAGGAGGGAGGATTTCCAGATTCCTTATATGTCAGACTTGTCCCAGTCCATATGAGCAGCTATAACAGAATACTATAGACTGGGAGGCTTAGAAACAATAAACCTGTACTTCTTACAGTTTTGGAGGCGGAGAAGTCTAAGATCAAAGGGCTAGCTTAGACAACCTCTCATGAGGGTCCTAGTTCTGGTTCACAGCGGGTACCTTCTTGCAGTGTCCTTATATGGTAGAAGAGCCTAGGGATCTCTCTGGAGCCTGTTTTATAAGGCACTAACCCCATTCATGAAGGTTCCACTCTTATGACGGAAACACCAAAAGCCCTACCTACTGATACCATAATATTGGGCATTAAGATTCTAGGGTACTATGAAAACAGTTTGTAGTTCTACAGTATTTATATTACAACAGTATGTAGTTCTACAATATTTATATCACATTTGTAGTTCTATAATATTTATATACAACTGGGTTCGCATGAAGCTAAAATGAGCCTTTTTATATTTAACTATATACACTAAAAATAATAGAGATGTGGCAATGCATTAATTCTACACTTGGAATTATTATCTAGACCACTGCTTGTCAAAGTCTGGTTCCAGGACTTGTGAAATCAGCCTCACTTGAAAACTTGTTAGAAATGCAAATTTGGGGGGCACCTGGGTGGCTCAGTGGGTTGAGCATCGGACTCTTGGTTTCTACTCAGGTCGTGATTTTAGAGCTCATGGTTTGAGCCAGGTGTCAAGCTACACTCTGGGCGTGGAGCCTTCTTAACATTCTCTCTCTCCCTCTCCTTCTGCCCCTCCCCTCTGTGCTCGTTCACTCTCTCTCTCAAATAGATAAATAAATCTCGAAAAAAAAATGCAAATTCTTCGCCCCCACCTGAGAGACCTACAGAATCAGAAACTCAAGAAGGTGGATCCAAATATCTTCATTTTAACAAGCCCTCCAGGTGCTCCTGGTGCTAGCTCAAGTTTGAAAACTACAGATCAACAGTAAATTATAACTGCAGTTGTAATCGGAATACAGTTATAATTTTCTAATTAAATTGTCTGTTAGCTTCATACCTGTTGTAAAAGAAAAAAAAAGTTACTCAATTAGTCATTATTAATGATTCTGTTACCCTGGAGGTTATCTCAAGCAGTCATAAAATTAGTTCCTAAATCATACAAGGTTTGAATGTTTGAAAATCAAGTGGCAAATTTACAAGTTTTACATCTTATTAAAACTGAAAAGGAAGATTCTGTTTTACAATATGAACATATTTATTCATTAAAACATTCAAAATGCATTTCTAATTTTTACACTTTTCACCTTGAAATAATTTCATACTTGCTATAGTACAATTTCAACATATACCCTTCCTCCAGCCACCCCACTAGTTAACACTTCACATAAACATAATGCATAATGCAATAATCATAACCAGAAAACTGAAAAATTGAAAAAACTATTATGCAAACCTTATTAAAGTTTCAATTATTATCACATTAATGTCCTTTTCCAAATCCAAGATCTAACCAGGATTATACACTGCATTTAGTTGCCTCATCTCTTCAATCTCCCCTTATCTCCTCTAATTTTGGCCAGTTCTTTGTTTTTCATAATCCTGAAACTTTAGAAGTGTGAAAGCTAGCCAGATATTTTGTAGTACACCTTCAGTATAAGGCTTGTCTGATATTTTCTTGGGATTAAACTCAAGTTATGCATTTTTTTTTAAAGATTTTATTCATCCATTTGACAGAGAGACCACAAGTAGGCAGAGAGGCAGGCAGAGAGAGAAAGAGGGGGAAGCAGGCTCCCTACTGAGCAGAGAGCCCGATGAGGGGCTCGATCCCAGGACCCTGAGACCATGATCTGGGCTGAAGGCAGATGCTTAACCCACTGAGCCACCCAGGCACCCCAAGTTATGCATTTTTGACAAGACTACTACTGAAACAGTATCATGCGTTTGCAATACATCCTATCAATGTCATTCTTGGTGCTGTTATCTCAATCACTTGGTTAAAAGGATGTTTCCCAGGTTTATCCATGTAAAGTCACTATATTTTCCCTTAAAATTTTATAAGTATCTAATGGGACAAGTACTTTGCAATTACGGAAATATTTTGTTTCTCATGATACTTTTCCTGTTAATTTTAGGATCCACTGGTGATTCTTGCTTGCAACAATTATTACCAAAGTAGTCACCAAATAGTCACTTTTTAAAAATTCCATTTTTTCTTCATTTATTAATTGCAACTCTACTATAATGAAGAGCTATCCCTTATCTCCTTTAATTTTGTATTCAGTTCTATACTTATCCTAGTATAAGCTCATGAAGTTTTATTTTCTCCTTGGGTTATACTTCACCACTATCATTATTTATTTTGTTGTTCCAGTTGTCCTGAGGCAGCCACTGGGAACTCCAAGTGCGCTCCAGTATCCTTCCAAAATGCTGTCATTACTTTTTGAGTACTTGCTTACTTTCTGACACCACTCCTTATTCTAGGTTCATTCCATACTCTCTCCATCCCAGCTCTGTTATCACTCATTTCTCCAAAAAGCACTAGTACATTTTACTAAAGAATAATATTTAGGGGGCTGAGCATTAAAGAGTACACTTATCATGATGCAAAGAGTAGATAAATACCATCATTTTTTAAAAAGATGAATATTTTGAAGCCAAGACTTAGGCATGAGATGTACCTGTTACCACTAAGCTGTTCTTGCTCTCAGGCCCTCTCCATGGAGAGAGGTAAGAAAGACATGCACCCGTCTTTTTGCATATCCAGCTATGTATACGTACATATGAAATCATAGCTAATACTCATATCTCCACTCCCAGCCCAACACTACAGGGTTCATTCTAGCCATAACCCTTTCCTGATTTATAACTATTGCTCATGGAAAAAAAAGAAACCTGGCTCACATTGTCCACATTATATTTATCTTTCTCAGTTCTAGAATACACATAGAATTACTAACCCCTGCCTCCGTCGACAATAATTTACAGTCTAGAGTATGTGTGTGCATTGCATTAAGACAAAAGTATTGTGAAGTCCTTAATGGTTTTCACTTAGTTATATATTCTGGAATTTTGTATTGTTATTTAGCCTATAGGGGAACATCTTCAGGCCCATGAGCCCCCATCCAGATCTAAAATTTTCCACTTTTAGCACTTAGTTATACAAAATTATATAAAATTTCAATTCTATAAAATTACATTTCTTCCATATTTCATATTATTAAATATCTCTTTATTTTTCTATTTTTTCCTCTCATTTTTATTTAGAAAAGAGAACAAATCGTAATAACATGTAGTGAGTTCAAAAAGCGCAGGGATTGGGGTGCCTGGGCAGCTCAGTCTTCGGGCATCTGACTTTGGCTCAGGTCATGATCTCAGGGTCCTGGGATTGAGCCCCGCATTGGGCTCCCTACTCGGCGGGAAACCTGCTTCTCCCTCTCCCACTCCCCTGCTTGTGTCCTCTCTCGTTGTGTCTCTCTCTGTTAAATAAATATTATACTTTAAAAAAAAAAAGCACAGGGATTTTCTTTTTCTTTTTCTACAGTAGCCCTAGTGTCTGGAGCACAACTTGACGTATACGAACCACTCATTAAAAATTCGTTGACTAGAGAATTCACAATCATTATACAAACATTTATACAACAATGGGAATTCTGCCAAAATTAGGCTGTCAGTGGACAAACAATCACCACTAGGTGACAGTATAAAACATTTATACCTTAACTAAAGAACAAATGTTCCAAGTTGGCCCATGAGAGGAAATGTAGAGCTGTCACTATTGAATACGCATCACTTGACTTATGAAAATCTGTAAAAATAGCATTTAATCAGCTGAACAAACCTACTAAGTGCCCATCTGTGATAACAGAATGAACATTTTAGGAGTAGTAGCTCTGTTAGAAAGAAAAAGAGAGCTTTGTCTTCAGTATCGATGGACAGAGACATGTAGCAGGAGAAGCAGACAGCGAGGCAGACGCTGCTGAGGCCACCGGGATGGTATTAAGATGTGGATTCTGCAAGGATGATTTGAAGTTAAGTCATTGCCAAGATGGTGAAGCAACCTGTAGGGGATGTTGACTGTTTTGTCTCTTCGTTAAGAGATGAGGAAGCTGAGATGAGTGCTTCGCTTAATGTCACGCAGCTAATCTGACTCCAGAATTCAAGCTTTTTCTCACTACCTAAATCACCTTGTTGCTCCTAATGGCTTAGGGAATAAGCATTCAGGAGTTGAATTTAAAATAGTGCCTGAAATTGCCTCAACATTGAACTTTTAAAAATTCCTAGGTAAACAAGACCAGAAGCTGGTTTTGTTTAATCTAAAATTATTTGTGAAATTATTTTTTGTCTAAGAATGTTGACCGTTTTATAATTATGTGAATTATCATAAATTTTCACCTCTTAATAAATAAGAGCTCTTACAGCTCGTCATTGTTTCGATGAGAAATTTAAAATGGGGGTGAAACTCAAGCATTCTTTCACCTCAAAGTGATTCTTCTTCAGTGGAAACACAGGATCTATTTGAATAAAGTGTATTTAGAATTCTGCTTTCCAGGTACTCCTAGAGAAAAGAGAGGACTTCACTGGTATTTTAATGCCTTTCCTTCGAAGGTTTCAAATGTGTTGTATAATCTGCTGAATTACCGAAAAAAAAAAAAAAGAGTAATGAGACACATAAAATATATTGTTTAGATGTCTTGTGCTTCATTAGTCACTCTGAGAGTAAAATTGATTGTTTTAAGGAAGTCAATCTCTCACAAATTAAATATGACTTTAATTAAATATCTCTAAGAGTCAAAAACCAATTGTCAGGCAAGATTTGAAGTAGAAATACCCAGAATTTCATTATTTTAGGTCCTTTATTATTAAACCTCAATGTGTTTGTCTTAACTAAGCTTTTCAATTATCATTAAAGTCATTCGCCTATTTCTGAAATGATCATGTACTTGGAATTTAAAATACTTGAATCTTACACTTTTAGCAGAGAACTTAGTATTTTCATCTAATGACAGCTGTAAGCACGTAGTAGAGTAATACCTAAAGACATAGATTATTAGGAAAATCTCTAAGTATAACTCTTAATTAATCTTTTTCATTATTCTCCCATTAATTGCTGCATTTTTAATAATTACACATCCCTCTTTGTAGGGAATTGAGAAAAAAAAAAGATGGCAAAGGCTTTTATGTGAAAAAATATTCCAAAGTGGAATAAAATATTATTTGTTTATAATAAAAGGAGTTAAATCTCTGGCTACATAAGTATAAGTACATTAAACACTATGTAATTTTAAATAATATGTAAAAAGAGTAACATACATACTAACAAATGAAATGTGACAAATAAATGGAAACATAATGATTGAAAGATTGATGTTAATTAATCATAAACACATGCTTTGACAAATATCATGTACTCCATAATATAGTTATAACATATTTCAACAAACTAGAGCCTAAATTATGGAAGCATTAACTTGATTTTTTTAAAAGATAAGTTCATACACGGGGTTTGGCGATTTATTTTCCGAAGAACACAGCAAATTACTTACAATAATTCCATAAATTATAAAACCATGGACTACTTATTGATAATAATTAAAAATAAAATTATATTTATCTGTAATGTGCTGTGAGTATATCTTAAAGTAAAAAGAAAAACCTTCCATAGTACTGAACAAATAAAAATTCTGAATTTTAAAAAAAATTCCCAAAGCTTTAACTTGCTATGACCAATGTTTAGAACATACAATTGTTTAAATTTGCCATGTGTGTATGTGTATTTGTAGCTATATATATATATGTATATATACACACATACAAACATATCTATGTTTGTATATATATGCATATATTCTGAATCATTTGAAAGTAAGCTGCAAGCATCATGACATTTTATCATTAAATATTTATGCATGCATCTGCTAAAAAGAAGTTGTTCCTACGTTTTTTGTTTTTTTTTTTTAAGATTTTATTTACTTATTTGACAGACAGAGATCACAAGTAGGCGGAGAAGCAGGCAGAGAGAGAGGGAGAGGGGGAGAAGCAGGCTCCCCGCTGAGCAGAGAGCCCGACGCGGGACTCGATCCCAGGACTCTGGGATCACGACCTGAGCAGAAAGCAGCAGCTTAACCCACTGAGCCACCCAGGTGCCACTGTTCCTATGTTTCTATAACACTGTGTTGGTTCATTTTAAATGTCTATTTGACTAGGCCACAATATCCAGATATTTGGTCAAATATTCTGGATGTTTCTATGAGGGTGGTTTTGGATGAGATTTACATTTAAATCAGGAAACTTTGATGGTGAAATGGGTGAAGGGGGTCAAAGGGAAAAAGAAAAAAAAGTACAAGTTCTAAGGGCAATGGAAATGAAGCGTAGACTGGATTAAACAACGTAAGATTCAGAAAAGTCACATAATAAAATAGAAGACAGAATTTTCTGGATGATATTTTTTAAAGATTTTTATTTATTTGTTTGTCAGAGAGAGCAGAAATATGGAGAGCTACAGGCAGAGCAGGCAGAGGGAGAAACAGGCTCCCCATTGAGCAAGGAGCCCAATGTGGAACTCGATCCCAGAACCCTGGGATCGTGACCTGAGCCGAAGGCAGAGGCTTAACCAACTGAGCCACCAGGCGCCCCTTGCTGGATGATTTTTAAGTGATGTTAACAGGATGAGTGTCCTGATGTGAAGGCAGTGTCTCCCAGAGCTGAAATAGCCTTGCTAAGCCAACCTTGAGCTGCGGGGTTCAACTAGCTGCCTCCCATCTTCCTTCCACATTCTCTGTCCTTCTTTGGGGGAATGCATTACTGAGAATGAACCAACAGTAGTAATCTTTATAATCATGTCTACAAAATAGGGGAAACTATGTTTGTGTCTTGCAAATTTATCAGTGCTTCAATTTGCTAAAAATTATGCCAGTAAGAAGACCAAAATAAGCATGTCGAATTTTTACTCTTCAAAAATGTGGCACTTTAAATTTGGCGCTAAGTGTGATTACTCTCTCCTTATCCTTAAGGCTTCTCTCACATTTGTGCTTTCAGTGTCAGTAAAAATTAAAAAAAAAAAACCACAAAAAACAAAACTCAAACCAAAAAACACCACCAATGTGTCTTTCTCTGATACCCATGCATTTTCTGCATGTATTGTTGATGCTCAGTGCCCACAGGCATGCATATCCATGCGTGGGCATGCATGGCCATGCATGGCCTTGCATGTCTGTGTGTGGGCGTGCATGTCCGTGTGTGGGCATGCATGCATTTGAGGCCCACGAGGCGTATATTTGGAATCCGTTTCCTACATCCCACAGTCTGTCTTCCAATGATAATTATAATGTCTTAATCTGCCTGCACTGCTAGCACAAAGTACCAAAGCCTGGGTAAAGTATAAACAGCAGAAATGTATTTCTCACAGTTTTGGAGGCTGAAAGTCTGAGATCAGGATGCCAGCGTGGCTGGGTGAGGGCCCTCTTCTGTGTCACAGATTGCTGTCTTCTGACTGTGTGACATGAGGGAAAGACAATAAGAGAGCTCCCTGGGGATCTTTTTATAAGGACACTAATCCCATTCATGAGGCCCCCCCTACAGTTTATGACCCAAATCATCTCCAAAGTTTCTCCCATCCTACTATCATTTAAAAGAAAGAAAGAAAGAAAGATCAGATTTAAAAAAAAGAAGATTACCCTCCATAATGTGGGTGGGCCTCACCCAATCAGTAGAAGGCCTAAACAGACCAAAAGGGGGCCTCCCTGAACAAGGAGAATTCTACCAGCAGGTGGTCTTTGGAACTTGAACTGTAACCCCAGCTCTTTCTGGTTTGCCAGCAGACTGCCCTTGGACTCAAACTGCAACTCTTTTCTGAGTCTCCAGTCTGCTTTTATGGTTACTAGGTACTCAAAAAGGCATGAACTCCCTCTCTCTCTCTCATAGGGTGGGGAGGGGCAGAGAGAGGGAAAGAGAGAATCCCAAGCAGGCTCCATGCCCAGTGTGGACCCAACACACTGTATTGGTTTTGACCCCGCAACCCTAAGATCATGACCTGAGTCAATATCATGAGTCAAACGCTTAACCCACTGAGCTTCCCAAGCACCCCAACATGAACCAATTTCTTAAAACAAATATCTTTCTCTATGTGTACACATCCTATTGGTTCTTTTTCTCTGTTGAATTCTAATACAAACCTCATTTCATATTTTAAAAATGTCACATTTTCAAATTTTCAAGATTCCCTCAATTTTCTCCAAAATATATCTTTAGCTTTTTTGTTTTTTAACTTTGATTCAAAGGTCACACTCCCTACTTTGCTTTTTCCAATGGCATCTGACCTTTTGAAGTGACTTAGCCAACGTAATGTGGTCGCACCTTCTGGGATCTACATTTTTTTCACTGTGCATTGTTCTTGTTTTTCTAACCCCATGTATCTCCTGCAATCAGGAGGTTAAATATTAGGCTTTATTTGACTCAGGTGTAGCACTTTGGGCAAGAACACTTCATAGGCCCTGCAGTACTTCCTCCAGAGGCATATAATGTCACATGATCCACTATTAGTGAGACTTGATCACATGGTAACTTCCAGATCTCTCCCAGCTAAAGGTATTTTTTTCCCTGCCCAGTGAGGGGAGGGGGTGATATTTGGTCTCAGTGCATATCTTGTTCTTCAACATTTCCTCTAATGCTTTTATCCTCTAGTGATGATCCCTTTCTGAATTATTTTGTTCAGGGTTACAACGGGCATTTTCTAATTCCATCATTCCCTCTTCCTTTTTAACTGGTGGTTTTCAACTTCTGTTTAAAAAAGTGAGAGAGAGAATTTCATCTCATTACCATGGGCTGAACATACTTCCTCTAAGAGTTATGCTCAGTGCTTAACTTTCCCTTTAATTACTAATTTTGAGGATAAGGGGTATAGTAATCTCTTCATCACTGACACCACAATGAATTCATGGATTTTTATATATTCAGTGGTTACAGTCAATTATATTCATTATTCCTTTTGATGCTCAAACTGTTCTGAAACTGATTCCTGGGTCCGTGTGACATGTCCCCATTCTTTGGGAGCTTGCTTATTTTCTGACACAACAGGCTGCATCAGGCTCACTGTGTACTTTCCCTAAGTCAGCCCTTGAGAAGCCATTTCTCCAAAATAATATTTAGAAACCACAATCTGGTCACAGGTGTGCTCACTGGATATTTTTAAATCAGGTTTAAATGCATGGCTGAGCTGACATGTACATGGGTGTTTTTGAAGGCATCTAGACATGTAAAGTTGACATACAGCTTGGGCTTTAATGAGCCACAGGTACAGAGAACAATCTAAACTCCTATTCAACAAACGCTCAGGAGAAGATGTTAAATTTCACGCAAACAACTCCCTCTACTCCCTCTTCAGTTGACCTGAAAACAAAATGAAACAAAACACACAAACAACAAGAAATAATATGCCTGTGAAAAATAACAGCATTTGAAAATTTAAAAAGAAAGTGATCAGTACACTGGAAAGCTTGAAGGGGTTCTAGGTAATAAACAGGATCAGACTGAAGTTAAAAACAGGATGAGAAAAACCCAGCTCTTTTTTTTTTTTATTTTATTTATTTATTTGTCAGAGAGAGAGTGGGAGAGAGAGTGAGCAAGCATAGGCAGAGGCACAGGGAGAAGCAGGCTCCCTGCCAAGCAAGGAGTCCAATGTGGGACTCGATCCCAGGACGCTGGGATCATGACCTGAGCCGAAGGCAGCTGCTTAACCAACTGAGCCACCCAGGCATCCCGAGAAAGACCCAGCTCTTAACAGTAAATAAAAGTTCTGTTCTTCTAAAGATGACACTTTCTAAAAGTGGGAGTTGACCTGCCTAGGGAGGAAACCTACCGTTCATATAGGAACCTAAGGAAGAAGCACAGAGAGGACATTTAGGTAACCATAGCAGATACTGAGGTTAAAAAAAGTGGGGAGTGGGGTGGGGGGAGAGGCGGGGAGGAGAAGCAGCTCTAACCAGGAGCCATATGCCCTAAAGAGTTTTAATCCCATGATAAAGCCTTCTTTACTTTGTCTAATTATGCAAGTCCCCAGACAGCTAAATTGTTCCCCGCTCAGTAACCTACAGAGCTGTATGTAAACGACACATCCTACCCAGGGAAACATTGCCCTGCTCCCCATAAAAACACCTCTCATGATAGAGGGTCTGTCAGGAAAACACAACACACCTACCTCTATGAATCATTCTAATCATTCAATAAGTACAAACTAATGTCTAAGGATCACTGCATATTGGAGGAAAACCAATAGCCTCCATGGCAAAAATCAAAATGAATAAACCAGTTATTATTGGAATATAATTAACCTTATAGGAAACAAATAATCGAGGAACTAAAAGGTAAACTATCTCAATTAGTTTCCCCAAAGAAGTTTAAGAGAATATTACATCCATAAAACAAAAAGAGACTATTATTAAAACAGGAACCACCAGAGACTAAGAGTTTGTGAAATTACAATTTTAATTGTGGTTACAAAAGAAATCAATCAATGCACTGAATAAGAGAATAATCAAGCAAGACCAAGCTTAGTATTGGAAAGATTATTTTAAGACATTTTTTATAATGTAGAATATAAATACACACACACACACACGTACACATTTAACTAATATTAAATATAAATTTATATAAAAATAATCATGTTATATATGTATGTGTTTTATACACACACACATATAAACATACACACACACACACACACACACACACACACATATATATATATATATATATATATATATTTTTTTTTTTTTTTAAACAACATGGAGGTTCAATTCCAGAATGCCAATGTTAACGTAATAAGACTTCCAGGAAGAGTTCATGATTAATGAAGGGAAGGAAATACTGTTGACCCTTGAACAATGTGGGGGCTAGGGGTACCAACACCCCATGTGGTCAAAAATCTGTGTATAACTTTTGACTCCTGAAAAATTTAACTACTAATAGCCTACATTACTATAGGCTACTGCCTACATTACTGATAACTTAAACAGTTGATGAACACATATTTTGTATGTTATATGTATTATATACTGTATTTTTAAAATAAGCTAGAAAATGTCATTAAGAAAATCATAAAGAAAAGAAAATAACACTTATAATATTATAGTATTTATGGAAAGAAATCCACATAAAAGTGGACCTGCATAGTCCAAACCCATATTGTTCAAAGGTCAACTATAACCAAAAAAATAATAGAAAATTTTTCAATTAAAAGGGTCCATCAGGTATCCAGCTGGGCATAATAGCAGAAACCTGCATATTGATAATTCTAGTGAAATTTCAGGGCTTCAAGGATAAAGAAGAAATCAAGAAATCTTTCAGAGAAAAGATAACAATAAAAAAAGATATGTACAGCAAATGAAACCAAACCTTTACAGCAAATTTGGATGCTCAAAGACAGTGGAAAATGCTATCAAATTTGAGTGGGAAAATAATTTTAAATAATAATTTTATACATAGTTAAACTATCAATCAAATTTGACAAAATAAATACATTTTAAAGATATAAGGACAAAGAAGGTTTACAAATAATCCCTACCCACTATGAATAAATGATGCTTGGAATATTAAAAAATAAGAAAAAATGTGAAAGAAATAATACCATAAGACAAGAAGGCATCAGCCTGAGTATGAACTAGAAGGATGGTCTTCAACCATTAGAATCACACCTGGAGCTCTTTTTAAGAGTACTTTTAGTACAACTGTCCAAATGAGAAGATCATCTGGGAGACTGGTAATACTCTATTTCTTGGATTGTAAAGTACACGGATGTGTTCACTTTGCAATGTTTAATCACAAAAAAATACATATGCCTAATTTCCACCCCAAACTTACTAAACCAGAGAATCAAGGGGTTGAGTCCAAGTGTGGGCATTTTTTTAAAAGCTCCTTTGGTTATTACAATTCACATGCAAAAAGGAACCACTGCCCCCAAAAGCTGAAATGCAAACAAATTAATATCTTGTGAACCCCTGACAGAGAAAATTAATTTAATCATGCTTTTTAATTCATAGTATATAAAAAACCCTCTTGTTTTATTCATTTTTTAATTGATGCATTCCTTTATTGTCACCTCCTACTCTTACTCTCCATTCTTCCCCAGACAACCATTCCATTGTGTTTGGTGCATATCCTTTTGTTTATATGTTTTTCATCAAATATAAATTGTTATGTGTGCTTGTAATTTTAAATGATTTAAAAGGTATTTTGTTTGATATCTTATTCTGTGACTTGAGACACCTACTGTTCAATATGATAAATCAAGAACTAAAATAATAGTTCAGAAAACAATTAATACAATGTTTAACACCAAAATGAACTACAAAACAAAAACTATTTTAAAATATTTTAGAGAAAAAAAAAAACCAGTCAAGGAAATAGAGATCTTTCATTTTATGAGACATTAATTTTCAAGATGACTTCTCTCTCAAAGAGATATTATTCTACTTTGGGGGGGCATGGGGTACCATTGTGACACATTTTATGTAATACATGTTTAGTTATTATTTCACTGGTAAAGTTTTTTTTTTCCCCCCACTGGTAAAGTTTTAATTTGAGTATTATAAGACTTTCAGTTTCACATTTGGTCATATTTTGTGCCTAATTTGTATCATATTTTGGACTAATTCTTGTTTGTTTTTAGCAAAGCATAGCATAATTTCAAAGTCCGTAGAATGGTCATAGGCTTCTATCTTGAATGTGGAAACATTCTTTAAAAGTGATATTTTTTTCTCTGATTTTATTGTTTTGCTAAAGAAATTTAGCATTCAACCCACAAATTTGTGATCTCTTGAAAATAACGTATTAACAGTTTGGATCTGTCACTGTGCAGGCATCACATTTTGATCTAAAACAGCACAATATTTGTGTGTATATACTCCAGTTACATACACACTGCATCATTTAATTAACCCCATTGAAATCATAAAATATACATAACAGCGGGCAAAAAGAATAAAAGATGTAGGAAGATACAATTTCTTTGGGGACCTATAATATTCTAATGTCTTGTGAGCCTATGTGGAAGGATAAAATGAAATCTTTATTCCACAGAGGCTGAAAGAGGAAGAGCTTCCAGATGCTTCTGGGAGACATAGCTGACTACCTGGCCAGAGATTCCTCAGGAGGTGGCCAAAATGGTCAGGCAATGAGCACCAAGGTGAACCTCCAACAAAAGAAAAAACCAATTTATGTGTCATTCCAGGAGAGAGTTTCTTACTGAAATATGTACGTAAATGAAAAGTTGGAGTTGCCAATCCATGCTGTGCTATGATATGGAAGAGGGAATTGAGGAAATTTTGTACAATGAAGAACAGAAATGCATGTGGGCATATGCATAACTGTCTGCAAACATTGGACTTAAAACTAATGGAAATCTGTATCTTAATTTTACCCATTTATTCCTAAATAATGGTTCATTGTTACCATGGCTGAAAAAATGAGAAAGGCGTTCATCTTTCAAAGCTGTATTACTTTTTCTATGGAAAAGTGCGTTAGCTAATCTGTATTAACAGGATTGTTACAAGGTCGCAAATATACATACACGGACAGAGAAGGCACAATTCATTTAAAAGAGAAATTTGGGGCAAGGTTAAATCTGTGGCCCTATTATCAACCTATACACCCTATTGTGCATATATCTTTACAGAGAAAAAGAATGAAGATAGATAGATATACCTATAAATGCCCTTACACTCCATTGTTTTGACTTGATCCATTTAATGACCCAAAAGATAAAAAGAATGAAGTAGTAGAGATATGGTGATAAACAGCTATTGATATAGTTATGATATTGCCATTCCCTAGACCTGAAAGATAAATTGCACTAGATTTGAGTGTTCCATGTCACGGGTGAAGAAACTCAGAGAGAAATGAACCAAATGATTTGCCCAAAGTCCTACACGTAGAGGCAGTAGGAGGCACGGAGTCAGGCTGTCATAGTCAATGTCACTCTGCTATGTATTTGTTTTATCTTGTGACTTCAAATGACCACAGAGAGTTTCTGTCTTATGTTCATTTACAGAGGAGCAGCTAATTCTCTGCCTTTTAAGCAACATCATCCTTGATTACAATACCCATACTACAGAATAATAGATGTCCTGGTCTTAATCCCTAGAACTTGAGAAGATGTTAGGGATACATGACAAAGGGAAGGTAAGGTTGCTAGTCAGCTGATACTGAAACGGGGAGGTCATCTTGAATTATCTGGATGAGCCCAGGGAAATCCCAGGGATCCTTAAAGATGGAAGAGGAAGATAGACAAAGACAGTCAAAGGGAGAGGTAACTAGGGAAGAATGGGGAGAGATGCAATATTGCTGGCTTTGAAGAGGATGGAAGGGAGCACAAGCCAAGGAATGTGGGCAGCTTCTGGAAGGTGGAAAAAGCAAGGAAACAGATTCTTCCCTAGAATCTCCAGAAGTGACCACACCCTTGCCAACACCTTGATTTTAGCCCCGTGGGACACACATTGAACTATAAGATACATTTATGTTGTGTAAGCTGCTGTTTTTTGGTAATTTGTTCTAGCAGCAATAGAGAACTTTATGAGCCTACACTGACAAACACCCTTTAAGTTACTTGAGATGAGCAAGTCAGCTGTAGCTCCCACAAGTTCTGCTTGGTTCTACTGTGTGACTTTTCTCATTTTGGAACCCAGTCCAAGGACATAACTACTATCTGGGTCATGTTCTTCTCAAGTAGGGGTGGGCACAAAATATATAAAACCAAAACTATGTAAGCACATTCAAAGATTTCGTTCAGATGTGGAATATGTCACACCTGCTCACATTCACTGGCCAAAGCCAATCATGTGACCAAACTAAAAATAATAGAATGAGAAGCATATGGCTTACTTGGCAGAAAGGAAAGGGAAGTGTCATTGACACGTGTATAATGCAGTGTGTCACAGATATGAATTATAATGTATTTAGACTAGGAGATGCTAGATTTTTCCTGTTCACCTTTTCCTAAGCTAAATTAACCATTGCTGGCGAGGTTAAAATAAGGTGTTCTGATGACTGTTTTCCATGGTTGTTCAAAGAAAGTCTGGCTCTTCTCAAAGGCAAAAACAGTATGGAAGCATCGCTAGCTCCACACCTTTTTCCATCTTCAGTTTCAGGATGAAGGTAAACCTACATGACATAGAAAGACTCACAGCTTTCTTCTCCTCTATATTATTTTCACTCAATACATACTCACATGCAGGGCACTGTTCTAAATAACGGGGATGGAAGTACTTCACTCCAGAGCAGAATGAAGCGAAGGGTGGGGGAGCACACGAGGTTGATCTAAGGTAATGTTGCAGAGTAAATTAAATGCAGTTTTACCTCTGAAAATAGTTTCATGGTCTGCATATTAATTTTCCTGGCAGGGGGCCCCTACTAGTCCCTCCAACTAATCTCTAATGTCCGGAACTCATGGTACGCCCTGTCTGTCTTTCCAGGCCCACGGCTCAGCCTCATCGTACATCATCCTTTATCACTAGCATCCTGTGCTAGCCAATATCTCAGGCCTATTTTTGCTGTGAGAACCAACCTGTCCTTTGTCCAGGATGGCAGGGCTTTATGAAGAATTGCAAATAATTCTTAGTAGGTTCTTTCTCCAATCCCCTCTTCACCATGCTACACACTCATCAGTACTCAGCATGGACCCCTACAGATCCAGACCTGTCTAACTAAAAAGGCAAGCATGTTTCTTGAGAAGGATACTACTTCCCCTCCACTAGCAAGTCCACCCAACAGACATTCAGGAAGCTTGCATTCCATTGGAGGTAGTAGGCAAGGATTAGGGAATGCAAAGTAAAAGGAAACTTACTTCCCACCCTGGGCAGCTCACAATCTTAGAGGGCAGACACCTACCTAAATGAACACAAGAAGTGCTGCCATGATGATCCAGTGCTGGTCGGCCTTCTGATACCTGCCTCAGCCTTGCCCCACTCTCTTCTGTAATGCAGGGGGCCAACACCAGCAGGATGTCTGAATACTCCATTAGCTGGCTCTCTGCTAGATCCAGCCCAAGGGAGGTGCAGGCTACAGAATGGGGAGCATGTAAAACAGATGAAAAAATTAAATGAAAACTGAGGCATGGAGAATTAATAACTTGCTAAGATACCACAGTTACTAGATGGCAGATATGGAATTCCAAACCTGGATTAAACAATAAAGAACCCTCTTTCCCAATATCCCATATTAAACACAGTAATCTAATACGACGCATTGCCACTTAATAGAGCTGGGAGGAAGTGGAACAGGGAGAGACGACAGATAGGTTCTAAAGAGATGTCCAGACATAGAGAAGATCCTAGAACATGTGGGAAGCAAGAGAGAAGAAGTCTATATGAGATTTCCTGTGCAGTGTCCAAAGGCAGTCAAAGAATAAGACAGAAGAGGGGAATTCAGGTAGGGACAGCAATGGGAAAGATGGCTGAGTTAGAAGGAAGTGGCAAACAGAAGTTTCTTCGTTCTTAGCCTGGGTGGAAATAGGTAAGAGGACTGGAAGACAGATAGGAAAAGAAGGAAGGGTGCCTGGGTGGCTCAGTCGGTTAAGCTGCTCCGTTTGGCTCAGGTCATGATCCCCGGGTCCTGGGATCCAGCGCCGCATCGGGCTCTCTGCTCAGGGGAGTTTTTTCTCCCTCTGCCTCTTCCCCTCCCCCTGCTCATGCTCCTATGCCCTCAGATCTCACTCTCTCAAATAATTTTTTAAAAAAATTAAAAAGAAGAAAGCAAGAAACAGGAGCATTGTACAGATGCTCACGAGGGGTCTTCCTGGGATGGGGGACCTACCAGCTTCATGTCCCAGGGAGAGACCTTTGGAGCAGATCTACAGATGCCTCCTTTCATGGCTTCCTGCTTTCCACCAACTCGGTGGTGGGCACTGGTTACAGGACAGGCACTTTTCCCTGGCCTCACATGTGTCAGGGGTCCTCACTACCGGCGATGAGCTTACCAAAGAAAGCAAAGGCACCATGTGGGGCTACACAGAAACGGCAACTAGACCACTAAGTCTTTGTCTCTTTAGGTTACAGAGGCATTATTGGTTGAGGAAGAACAACAAATTAAATGCAAATAGAATTATAAGTACACATCTGTTTACACAATACTGACATGATTCAGAGCACCCCTGTCCATTCTCATTGCCTTCCTTCTGTTTTCCTGGGCATTTGTTCCCCTGTCTGCCCTTTCCCTTGACCAGGATGTTAAACATGGGAAGGGCCGTAGAAAATAGGTAGTTTCTGGATCAGTGCCATTCCAGCTGATAAACATATCATCAAAACAGGAAAGGGAGGAAAATTGTTCATACTTCTATACCTACATAAAAGGCATCCATGAGAGGAACATGGGCCTGTATTCATGGGAGGGTTGTGGTATTACACTGAAAGGAAGCCCTGGAGAACACCCCCGTTCCATAAACATGTCTCAAAACATGAATCAGTGAACCATCTCCTGATAGGGAGCCAGGACCGTGCACTCTTACTTTGAGGAATGAGGGTTCATGTGCACACAACCAGCTAATGCATCACATTTAACCTCCTGGCGGGGCGCTTGGGTAGAGCAGGCCAAATACTGAAGATCCTCTCTTCTCCCTCACCCAGAGATTGTCGCCCCGAAGAACGAAGGGCAGTCCAGGAGTGAGTGGACACAGATGGCCCTTACAGCAGTGGCTAGGACGAGCAGCAAGAACCAGTCAGAAAAACCCTCCTGCCTGCAGCTGATTTTCAGCACCTGCGTCTGCCAAGGAGCGTGCGGGGCATTCAGGGTGGACAGGTGGGCGCGTTAGGTGTGCTCCTAGCCTAGAGACCGGGGAGGAGACTGACATTTAGAGAAATCAGAGTTCGTCACTTGCCAGATCCCACAGCTAGTGGAAGGGGAGCCAAGATTCACCGCAGCTTTGGTACACCCTTTAAACCTCATTCCCTCAACCATGATCCTTGGCTATAGCCCTCTTTCCCTCTTTCATTTGGTAATTTTTCTTAATTGTCCCTCTTTTAAATTTCAGGGCAACAAATTGTATTGGGCGGCCCATCCAGCTACCTAATGAATGTTTCTTTAAATATGAATTTGAAGGCTCCCTCCCAGAATTGTATCTGGTTGCAATTCTGTCTTATCTGCTGAGCAGCGTGGGGCTGGGTCTCCCAATTCTCCTGGCTTAACTGAATTCATCAGCCGGAGGCTCTCCCAGGGAAGCCAGCAATTCTGCAGTGACTTTCCCCATACAGATGGCCCCTTAGTCAGCTCCGAGAACGCAGAGGGAAGTCTGGCTTGGCGTTTTAACAGCAAACTGGGTGGACAAAGGCTTGGGTGGACACAGATGCCCAAGCAATTGTATGGAGTCTATTTCCTGTCATTTAAACCCAGTGTCATTTATTATTCAACTCAGAGTGTATTTTAGAGATTCAATTTGTAGGGTATATGACACACATAGTAAATGGGGGTGTATTATCTCAGTTCATTTGCTGGAGGACAGGTGTTCACATCACAAGAACCAACAGCCCCATCGCCAGTAATTGGTGCCTTGGCTGGCAGTCTGAGCCTAGAGGGCAAGGACTAAAAGTGCATGAAGAATGAACTCATAACAATTTCCACACGCGGCAGAGTGGGTTTTACTTGAGGCTCTCAAAGCACATTTTCGGCATTTATTCACTCCCCCTACAACTCTGCGTGGCTTTGCTCCTGCTCTCCTTCTGCAGCCAGGAAAGCAAAAACAAGGAACGGAAGACTCCCCTTCACAGGGGAAAACACTGGCAGGAGGGGGATTAAAAACTCAGGAGGCCTGAATCCTCATTGTCTCTCCTTGGAATTCCCCCCAGCTTCCATTCCCTCTCATGTATTATTTAATGTGTGAGCCAGGATATTATTAAGGAACCTAGACTGGTGGATCCAATTTTGTTCAGGTTAATTAATTTCAAAATGGGTGCAAGTCTGCATTGCTGCACAAAATCACCCTCGATACAAATTAAACACAGAAAGTGATATATGTGTACAGTTCCCCTAAGATAGTTACCGAATGCTTCTGTTGAATGTATGTAGCGTACAAACAACAACCACAAAAAGCCACTGAACACACTTTCAGGAACACGTGGACTGTGTAGGTAAGTACTGCTTTGTGAACAGAGGGCAGTCAGTGTGGGTAGGATGTATAGATGTGTATAAAGCAAAGAAACTCCAGAGCTTAGGTATTATCTTAACTACATACCTAATGTCATTTCAGAATACTTTGCAAGCTAAATTCACTTAAAAATAGGAAATTAGAAACCTCTGTCCTTGTGGGCTTTGTTAATAATGAGCAGGGAGAAAAATGGAACTTTTGCCCTGGAGCTCAGGTGAAAAGACGTAATTAAAAATACTGCCCTGGAAAAAGGATGTCTGCTTCCCAGGTGGTATTTGGCTTCTGCATACCTACAAACAGCCATCTCCAGCAAAATCAACACACTCAATTAAGCTCCTTCCACTTATCACAAATGCAGTGTTCTTCATTGTCCATTGAGAAATTCCAAAGGATAAATTCAGTAAATGGAAAAAGAGATCGACTGCCATCTTCTCTTTTCAAGAATAAGGTGGGGACACGTGGAATAACGTAAGCATCTCTGACCTTTAGAAAATTAAATCTGACCAATAACATGATGAAGGTGTGCAAGATTACTCCCAACAGCCATGCAGGTAGTACACAGTACGACATTGGGGCACCCAGTGAGGAGGAAAAAATGCCTTTCCTATGAAGTTCAATGTATCCAGTTAACTGACCCAGCCTAAGCCTGTAAACAGTCATAAGATCATCTAAACTTGGGGTGCCTGGGTGGCTCAGTGGGTTAAGCCCCTGACTTCAGCTCAGGTCATGATCTCAGGGTCCTGGAATCAAGCCTAGCATCGGGGCTCTCTGTTCAGTGGGGAGCCTGCTTCCCTCTCACTCTCTGCCTGCCTCTCTGCTTACTTGTGATCTCTGTCTAATAAATAAATAAACTCTTTAAAAAAATACATTTAAAAAAAAAGATCATCTAAACTTTTTCACAGAGGAGAAGCACTTGTCAGCTTTTGTTTGACACAAATACCAGAATATAATGAATGATCTCTACCATCATGATGTTTTCAATACAATTTTCATTTTACTCTAAAATGAAAGTGGAGGGACGCCTGGGTGGCTCAGTTGGTTAAGCTGCTGCCTTCGGCTCGGGTCATGATGCCAGAGTGCTGGGATCCAGTCCGTATCTAGCTCCTTGCTCAGCGGGGAGCCTGCTTCTTTCTCTGCCTCTGCCTGCCACTCTGCCTGCTTGTGCTCTCTCTCTCTCTCTCTTACAAATAAATAAATAAAATCTTAAAAATAAATAAAAATAAATAAAACAAAATGAAAGTGGAAAGAATAGAAAAAGTATCACAATGTGGGAGAAAAATGCTCAAAAAGCGAAGGTAGGGGGACACCTGGGTTGCTCAGTGGTTTAAGCCTCTGCCATTGGCTCAGGTCATGATCTCAGGGTCCCGGGATTGAGCCCTGCATTGGGCTCTCTGCTCAGCGGGGAGCCTGCTTCCCCCTTTGCCTGCCTCTCGGCCTACTTGTGATCCCCCTCTCTGTGTCAAATAAATAAATAAAATCTTTCAAAAAAAAAAAAAAAAGCCAAGGTAGGGAAGTCTGGGTGGCTCAGTCGATTAAGCATCCGCCTTCTGTTCAGGTCATGATCCCAGAGTCCTGGAATGAAGTCCCAAATCGGGCTCCTTGCTCAGCAGGGAGCCTCCTTCTCCCTGTGCCTCTGCCTGTTCTGCCTGCAGTGCTCCGTGCTTCTGCTCTCTCTCTCTCTGACAAATAAATAAATAAAATCTGAAAAAAAAAGAAAAAAAAAGCTAAGGTAATTGGCCCAATTGGTCCAAGTAAACAGAGTATCTAGAAAGGTATAAGGACCATTATTTTCCAATTTCTTACAAGTTCTTGGATATCATACCATTGAGAGGTGTGATCACCCTGTTTAATGGGTTTCTCCCAAAGCTAGGTTCCAAAGCCTCTTAAGTTAAAGCTTCACTTGCAGAGTAAAGCAGCATGTGTAGCTTTGGAACTAAACTGTCAACAGGAACAACAAAGGAGTCAAGCCAGGAGCTCAGTGTCTCCTTAGCCTCACACTCTGTTCTAATGACTAAACTCTAGCTTTGTTCTGGATCCAGTGGTATCCCATCTACAGTGACTGCCTATTATATATTTTTTGATGTCTCAGGTCCTCCCTTGAAATTCAAGATTCTTACTTTGCTCATTACCTGGCGCCAGTCCACTGCTAGGAACTGCCAGGTTCCTGGACGGTGGCCTCTCTCTGGTCACCATGACCTCTGATTCCATCCATCCTGTCAGCACCTGCAGTTGTCACAAGGAAGCCAATTCCTCAACACAAGTAAGAGGAACAATTGAGAATATCAAAGCAAGGAGCAGGAAAGAGACTATCGTACCATATTACTGCTGATGCTTATTTCTGAATTTTCTTGCACATGGTTTTTGCCTTCATCCTGATTCCTGGTGCTTGGGACAAAAGTGATCATTGAGTTCATTTCTTGGCTACACATGGTTTTTCGTTGGTCCCTTCTCTTCCATCAGAGGATACATTTATCTTCCACTCATTAATTCAGCTGGTGTGGATTTGCAAGCATGTGTTCACTGGAAGAAATTTAAATGATTGTAAACTTAAACTCAAGAGAACAAAAACACTAGTCATTTAAAGAATTTTAAAAGAGTCTGCTAAGTGTCTTTTATATTATCCAAAGACTAGTCATATCTTTACACTCTAAGTCTAACACATGTCAAACAGATTTTGACAATTTCTATTTCCATTAACAACAGAAGATTGCCTGTTATGTGTTGTAACATCTAGAACAGTGCCTGACACATAAAAGGCCCTCAACGAGTACTTGCTCAATGAATAAATTAGGTATATGAAAAGTATTTGGAGAGCAGATTTCTTCTCTTTTCAATATTTTCTTTTCTTTTTCATGCATTCTCCACAATATGAACCACAGCTTTCCATACAAAGCTGGTGAGTATCAAAGCTGGATGGGTTGATAAATAAGAGACCCAGTAACACCAGTTATAAAATACCTGTATGATACGATCTCAAATGTGTCTAAAGACACATATGGAAGCATAAAAAACATGGTAGCAGGGAATGCAGCAGGACAGGAACAGTAGTTATCCCTGTGTTGCATAATTTTCCTATTTTGATTTTTTCTGAAATTAACATGGATAACTTTAATTTATATTACCAAAATCACTGCAGTCATGGTAAGAAGAATTTAAATAGTACCAAAGTTATTTAAACATAAATTTTGTTTTCATCCCAAATCCTACTCCCCAAAGCTAAATATTATTAACTCTTTGATATGGACACACAAAAATAATATAGAAAATAGCTCAATCATACTGTATAAACCATATTGTATCCAGCTTTTTCATTCAATGATATGGTGTGCATGTGTATAAATGTACATGTGTATATATGTTTGTATGTATTTTTGTATGTTGTGTATAAAATATAGCAGGTAAATAAATATTCCTTACCCTATTTTAACAGCTGCTAATTATTTCATTGAAATGGATGCACCCTCCTTTATTTAATCAATACTTTTTTAGTAAATGGTTAGGCTATTTTCAACTTTTTGTCTGTAATGAACACACCATTTCACACTTGTTCAATGATTTTCCTATATTAAATTTATATGAACATATTTATAATACAAACAGTCTAGACAGAGTTAAAGATTTTGATGTATTTTGTCAGATAGCTTTCCAGAAATGGCATAACAATGTGCACTCCAATTATGTGTAAGATTTTTGCTTCCCTAAAAAATTTACTAAAATCAAACATTATAAAATATTTTAATCTTTGTTCAACTAATAATTTAAAGCATCTAACTGCTGTTTTAATTCACAATTCTTTGGTTATTATGCTATGTATCTTTTCATTGCTATTAAATGTTTGTTTTATTGTGAATTGCAATGTATGCCCTTTGCCCATTTTTCTTCAGAGGTATTACTGCTCCCTTTGTTTGTTTGTTTACTTATTTATTTTTTAATGATTTAGAAGAAGCCATTTTTTTAATGGGATAAGAACTCTGTATTCCTGATACATATTGCAAATATCTTTCTTAATATTTCATTTTAATATTTCATTCTCTCCTTAGTTTTATTTTGTCATTCATAAACTAGTTCTTTTCACACTATGCAAATTGTTAACGTTTTCATTTCATTGTCTCTGAGTTTCATATTCTGCTTTAAAAGTACTTTCTATTTCAAGAATATTAAAATATTCTCCTACAAATTCTGAATAAATTTTTGTTTCATATCTTTTATATTCATTAAACCATCTACAATTGTGCATGTATATGTGATAAGATGCAGAAGTATAAACTTTCTTATCAAATGAAGCTCTAATTGTACCAACACCATTTATTGAATATTTACTTCACTAACTGGGTTCAAGCAAGGAAGTGACAAAGTCACATTTTAGGTAGACAAAGAGATGCATCAGAGAGTCTAGCTGCGACTGGATGTTTTCTGGCTGTGGAAAAACAATATGTAGGTTGCCGGTCAGTGAAGACTTTGCTGAACAGGCAGTTCACATGTTATATTGTTACTCAAATGCCAAACATAAACATTCATATACAAAAAAAATTAATCTACACTGATAGCTCAAAATACAAGATCAACCGGAAATGGACAATAAACTGAAGACTATAAGTTTTTATTTTATTTTACTTTCTTTTAACAGAATACACTTTATTTATTTTTATTTTTATTTTTATTAGTTTTTTAAAGTAAGCTCCATGCCCAACATGGGGCTTAAACTCATGATCTTGAGATCAAGAGTCGCTTGTTCTACTGACTGAGCTAGCCGGGTATCTCAAGACCATAAAACTTTAGAAAATAAAACAGAGCATAAAATGCTTGTGACCTTGGATGAGGTAAGGATACAAGAGTACAGGTTTAAAAAAAATTCCAAAAGATTGATAAATTGCATTTATCAAAATTAAAAACTTCTGCTCTTCAAAATACACTTTTAAGAAAATAAAAAGACAAGTTACTCCCTGGGAAGAAATATTTGCAAAACATAAATCTGACAAAGGACTTTTATTCAGAATATATAAAAACTTTCACAACTCAGTAAAAATGGGCAAAAGATTAGAACAGACAGATCACCAAAGAACAGTTATTAAGAGCAAATATGTATGTACAAATACGCTCAACATTAGTCATCAAGGAATACAAAACAAAAATATATACATATCACACACCTATTAAAATTACTAAAATTTTAAGACTGACAATATCAGGTGCTAGTGAATATGAAGAGAAAGTGGATCTCATATATTTCTAGTGTAAATGCAAAAAAAAAAAAGTGGTACAGCTCTTTGGGAAACACTTTGGCAGTTCTTATAAAGGTAAATATATATTTACCATATCACCAAATAATTTCACTTCTAGGTATCTATGCAAAAGAAATAAAATGAACATCCACACAAAAACCTGTACCAACTATTTATAGAAGTTTTATTCATAATCACTGAAAACTGGAAAGAACCTTAAAAGTACACCTCTTGATGAATGGATAAATAAATTATGATGCCTACATGTGACAACATAGATGAATCTTAAAATAATTGTGTCAGTGAGAGAAGCCAGATTCAAGTGGCTATATTCTGAATAATTCCATTTATATAACATTCCAGAAAAGTCAGAACTAAAGGGAAAGAAATAAGTGGTTGCCACTGATCTAGGGAAAGGGGACTGATGGCAAAGGGGCACAAGGGAACATTTTGAAATCAAATGAAATATTCTCTAATCGGATTGTTGGTGGCTATATGACTGTTTACATTTGTCAAATTTCATCAAGAATGAATTTTCCTGATTTTAAATTATACCTTAAAAAGCCAGACTTAGAAAATCAGATAAGGAAGACATTTTCTAAAAAGAAAACAAAAAGGGATGATCAGAGGAAGTAAAGTTTAAGCTGGGGATGAAGGGTGAGTAGAAATGAGCCAACTGGTTGGGGCAAAAATGTGTGAGGCAAAGGGAATCGTTTGGGCAAAATTGCTAAGGAGGGAGGGAGAATTTGGATCATAGAGAAAGTAACCTGAGGTCAATGTGGTGGAGAAGGGAAGTGTGACAGTGTAATGTGGGGAGAGAAAGAGACAGCACCAAATCATACAGGGTTTTATACCAACTACTTGAGAGTTTAGAGTTTATGATAGCTGCAGTAGAAATCACCAAAGGATTTTAAATAAAGGAATAATGTGATCTGAAAGAAGTTGTTAGATCATTCAAATGCTTTGGCGAGAAGGATGGTGAGGGCAAAAGTAGGGGTGGGAGACAGATTAGGAGAATGTTGCAAAGAGAGATGATGGGAATTTGATGGGAGAGATGATGGTACAGCAGATGTAGACAGAGGAAAGGGGACATATTTGGGACATATTTGGATCCTCAACTCCATCAGCTATGAAAATGGAATTAATGATAACATCTATGTCATGGAGTTGTTGTGACAACAGAATGTATACAATTAGTTTGCAACTTTGTTCAACATATTATAAATGTTCCATACATGTTGACTGATATTTTAAATGATGAAAATAAAATAAATACTGCTTCTCCTGTTTCTGCTTTCATCTCCGTCCACATTGCCTGGGGGGCTGTCAGTGTTTTCACCTCTCCTCTCCCCACCCAGCATTACTGAGATATAACTGACAATTATATAACACTGTGTAAGTTTAAGGTATACAATGTATTGATTTGTTAACAGTTATTTATTGTAAGATGATTACCACTGTGGTGTTAGCTAAGATTAACTATCAGTACTGCCATGTCTTTACAATAGACATATTGTAAACAGTCCTGTTCTTCTTTGGTGGTGACTTTAATGCTGGTTGTCTTTCTGAAGAATGTACAATAATGCATCATCAAAATCATGCAAGACCCAGACCTACACTTCCAGTTACAGCTTACAGTTACATACAGTTGTATCTATGTAGTGTTAAACTGACCTGGTTACATTTGCTCTGTTTTCTTCCTGTCATTGAATATTTGAGTATTCTTTTTTGTAAGGATAATATGGTGCAAATCTGTTTTCCTTAATTATGTGTGCTTACTATTATAGGAGAATCAAGCCTATTTTTATTTTTTTTATTTTACTCCCTCCAAAAAGGCTATTATAATCATAGAAATATAAATGATACAGGGCCTGGACAAGGAGAATGAAAGTGGAAAGATTAATATGAATTTGGAAAAAAGACTCAAGGAGATCAGGTGAACAATAGAATACAGAGGATCATGAATATGAAAAAGTCAAGGACAACTCTAGTTTCCATTCCCATTGGCCTGGGTGAAATCTGTCACTACTGATATTGAAAGAAAAATCAAGAGAGGATTCTTTTTAGAGGAAAAAAAGAAAGATAATGGATTCTCTTTAGAGAATTCTCTTTAGAATTCAGTGAGGGTGAAATGACAATAGAATTTCCAAATAGATGTGTCCAAGGTTAGTTGTAAGCTATCAAATGAAACCTTAGTCCATTTGAGCACTTTTATTTTTTTCTTATTTATTTATTTATTTATTTATTTATTTATTTATAGGATGCTGAGACTACACTGAGCCTCCAGTGGGAGGATGAGAGGGCCAAAAATTGCCCAGCAGCCAGTTGGTAAGAGGAAGATCATTTGAGCACCAGGCAAATCAGAGCTTGAGCAGTAGATAGGCAAAGGTTCCGACAGACAGGTTGGCTTAAGAAGATAAAATTAATAGAAACCCTGTCCCCAAAGACTGCATGCAGTTCAAAACCAGAGTTTCATCATTTAGGAGAATTTAGGGTAACTATCTAGACAGCAAATAAGGACTTGGACTTGTATGTAGAGTTACAGAATAGGTAGCAGAAAGATCCAAATTAGTATCCTCCCCAATCAAACACAGTGAAATTCACTACTCTGACTTCTCCTCAAAACACAGTTTACCCTGGGGTCCCTGGGTGGCTCAGTGGGTTAAGCCTCTGCCTTTGGCTCTAGCCATGATCCCAGGTTCCTGGGATCAAGCCCCCATCAGGCTCTGTGCTCAGCGGGGAGCCTGCTTCCCCCCACCCCCACCCCCCGCCTGACTCTCTGCCTATTTGCGATCTCTGTCTGTCAAATAAATAAATAAATAAAATCTTTTTAAAAAAAAATAGTTTACCCACTTGACAGTGATGAGCTCTAAAAGATAAAACAATTTGTGAGATTCCGTTAAATGAAAAAAAAAAGCTCCAAAATTATTTTTATACTTGTTTTAAGGCCTGTACATAGTTTTTGCCTCAGAAAATCAGACAGTAAAAGCAACAGAGCTGAAATCTTCCCTTTACTGATTTATTATCCTTCAGTATTATTTGATGGTAGTTTTGTTCATGAATTCCTTTTAGTTGAACATTACTTCTTGGTTCCAGTGGTATTTGTAGTATCTCCTAATTTAGACTCATCCTCGAATTTAACATGCTGGCTGCTCCCTCCATAATTAATACAGCTGTTAAATAAGATATGCCACAAAACTCATATCACCAGCCATCACACCTTAACTGGAAATATTGCCATTCATTACTATCTTTGTATTCTAATTTTTCACTCAGATTTTAGTTCTTGAGATGGTACCTGAATCTTATCCAATCTCAGTGAACTTAGCAAATAGATCTCTTGAGATACATGGTCCTGCGTGTTATTCAAATCATGGATTAGCAATGTGTTTGTTATTTCTCTTAACAGAATCAGAAAGACAACTTCATTTTACAGATATGTTTTGTCCTTTAAAAAAGTGGTTATTTATAAATTTTAAACAATTGCCAAGTTTCATTATTAGTACTTGGTTACGTACATTGTTTTTATGGTTTTTTAAATTTCATATTTGTAAGTTTCACCTACTAAACAAAAACTTGTGTATTTATGAACTCTTTTATTCATTCATTTATCAATGTGTTAAATATCTTCTACATTGAGACAATGGCTCCTTTTCATTTCACTTACAAATATTTTATTTTAAAACAGGGGCACCTGGGTGGCTCAGTGGGTTAAAGCCTCTGCCTTTGGCTCAGGTCATGATCCCAGGGTCCTGTCTGCTCAGCAGGGAGCCTGCTTCCTCCTCTCTCTCTCTCTGCTTCTCTGCCTACTTGTGATCTCTGTCAAATAAATAAATAAAATCTTTAAAAAAAAATTTATTTTAAAACATTACTAAAAATCAAATTGCACCAAAATTTTCTAAGGATATTTGTTTAAATATATGAGAAAGTATTAAAAGCATACCACTTTCTTTAGAAAGTGGGTCTGCCTCATTTTTATTGCCACTTTAAACAATTTAAATTGGTTTGGTGAACTCGTTTTGTTTTTTATTAGCAGTAATTCTTTTTATCATCAAATAGCTTTTAACATAACTTAAATCTAAGTAATTTTCTCTGACTTCAACTTTTTTAAATTAAGTATGTTCTACATATAATGTATGAAATGTTAAGACTATTTTATGCCAAGAGCCAACATGTATTCCACGAAAACTGGAAAGACATTTATCAATATTATTAAGATATGTGCAAATTGAAATTTGAGGGCGAGAAAATGTACATGTGAAAGTCAAGAACAAATATCATGAAGACAACAGATATTTCATGGAATAATAAGAATAATAGTGATCACTCACTGATAATGATCACTTACTATATACCAGGCATTCTTCTAAACACTTCACATAAATTATCTCATTTACTATATTCATGCTATTTTATAATTGAGAGCACTGAGAATTTGAGACATTAGATAATTAGATATTCCATCTAAGATTAGATAATTAGATAATTAGATAATCCATCTAAGATTACGCAGCTTGTAATAGAACTGAGAGTTGATTCTAGGTCTGTTTCATACCAACATATGGGTTTATAACCACTACATACTACTTTCATTGTGAAGAGTGGTATTCATAATTCAATGGAGAAGTAACAAGTAAGAGTATCTGTAATAAGACTTATACACCCCAAATCATTTAAGTCACTGAGATGGTTCAATATAAAGTTTAGCAGAAAATTGCAGCCTCGCCCTTTTTATGGCCTTTGCTTAAAATTCTCCATGTATGTCCAGAATCCCCTCGGGACTCTTACTTGTATTCAAAAGATCAATTCAATTTGCTCTCACTTCATCCCCAGAAATGAAACTCAAATCTAACCCTTCAGCAGGTGAATGGGGGAAGGGGAGCTCCTTAATCACTGCCAGGATCTGGTTACCCCAGAACGTGGTCCCACAAACCTGCTTTCTCTACTACCAAAGGTAGGACAGAGTCCTGTGTTACAAGGTTGCTGCTGCCATCCCCTGTTGGAATATCATGACTCCTTTTGACCTCAGATACTAGGGTGTGCCAAAGCCAGTTGTTTCTTTAAGGTGAGATTGAGGAGGATCCTCATTTCCGTATTATGCTCATTCAAGCACGTGGTGGTCAGTGCAAAATTGGGTATGATGCCCTGTGTCACAGTACCTTTTATTCACCCACAAAGGGCTTCCCCAAGGCATAAGCCTACCACCTGTGAGGATGCCCTGTTAGAACAGACCCCAGCTAACTTAACTACAGTTAAGCCAATGGGAATGGATTAGCTGTGAATTGGGTAGTGGAAGATTCTTGGGGAAAATTCCAGTATCACATTGGAATTTATGAGGATATAGAGAAACAACATTGGCTGTGGATTCACTGAAACTGGTTTTGGGAAAGCAGAGTTCAAAATTCAAAACAATAAAAAGGATCTCTCATAACCACAGAGGAAGACTCTAAAGCTCAAGAAAGATGAGAATCTCTAAGATGAAACTGATGGAAGGACTGGTGCCAGTGGACAAAAACTAAGCCTCACGTGGTGAAGGAAACCTGAGCGATTGCATTAGGAACATTAAGATAAACTCTTATACTCAAAAGACAAGAACATAACATGGAAATGTCACCAAAAAAGCTAAAGTAAAACCAGAATTTTTAAGAACCTACAAGAAGAGTTTCAGAAAGGTTAAAGCCCAAAATGACAGGAGACCTACGGGAGAGAAAGATAAGAAAAATGTACATGTCTTAAAGAAAAAACTTTGAGTTTGCCTTGCATATGGTAAAATGGAGACAGACTAAATATACAGCTTGATAAACTGTTCATACGACTATATTTAGTAATCACACCCAAATCAATATATGGAACGTTCCTAACACCCAGGTGACTCTCCCATGCTTCCTCCACAAGTCAACAGTCCTCCAGACGAAATCATCATTTTGAATTCAATTGCTGTGTGTTAGTTTTACCTATTTTTGAAATTTCAGATAAATTAAATCTTATAGCACCTAGTTTCAGGGTTTTGTTAGCCACAACAATATTATTTCCATGAGAGTTACCTATGTGGTTGGGTTTAGCAATAGTTCTTTTCCATTGCTGAAAAAGACCCCTTTTAATAAATGTACTACAACTTATGTTGTATTCTCTTTAACCATTCTATTTAAGCTAACAGTCTGTAACTAGCAAGACACATCATCTGCCCCATTTTCCTCTTCCTCCTCTGCCATGCAGCAAAGGATGGGATTATACCACAGTCAACACTCCCTTTTTGAAAGCAGGAAAATGGAAGGCGCACAGGAGTCCGGTTAAGAGTAATTTGCAACGGGAACCTGGGTGGCTCAGTGGGTTAAAGCCTCTGCTTTCGGCTCGGGTCATGATCCCAGGGTCCTGGGATCGAGTCCCACATCGGGCTCTCTGCTCAGCAGGGAGCCTGCTTCCTCCTCTCTCTCTCTCTCTCTGCCTGCCTCTCTGCCTACTTGTGATCTCTGTCTGTCCAATAAATAAATAAAATCTTTACAAAAAAAAAAAAAGAGTAATTTGCAACAATATGAATGAAGCTAGAGGGTATTATTCTAAGCAAAATAAATCAATCAGAGAAAGACAATTATCATATGATCTTACTGATATGAGGAATTTGAGAAACAAGACAGAGGATCATAGGGGAAGGGAGAGAAAAATGAAACAAGATGAAACCAGGAGGGAGACAAATCATAAGAGACTCTTAATCTCAGGAAACAAATTGAGAGTTGCGGGAGTGGCGGGGGTGGGGGCAGAGGGGGAGGATGGGATAGCTGGGTGATGGACACTGGGGAGGGTATGTGCTACGGTGGACCAAAAAAAAGAGTAATTCTGAAATCCTGGGAGGCAGTGTCTCCACCCCTATTATCTAAGGGTGGGGAAGAGTCTTTGATTAGACTAGTTTGGGTTTGGTAGCTCCCCAGTCCACTGTTTTCCATAGCTTTCCATTACGCTCCCTTGCCTCTTCCTCCCTGGCCACATCTCTGAGAATGAAGCAGTTTTCTAAGCCTGATGATTCTCAAAGATCTGGGGCCTGAGGGTAGTTTATGATTCAAACGGTCATGTCAATATTTGTCCTGGTGTTTCTTTGGCAGGAAAGTTCTTTCAAATGTGTACTTTTTAATCTATTTGATTTCCTTCCATAAACCGATAGTGGCACCAACAGTCTTTCGAATACATGGCTCTAGGCTTAATTGTAAGTTTAGTAGTTCCTGGGGGAGCTAATTCCTTAGTCTCTTTGCCCTGAGACATCTTGTCCAACTGAAAGGATTAACTGATTGTTACCTTCATCAATTTAAAGATTCTCACAAAGGGCATGGCAGCCATACCCATGGTTTTAGTTTACCTGTTAAAGATGAAAAAATGCGTACTCTTTTTTTTTTTTAAGACTTTATTTATTTATTTGATAGAGAGAGAGACAGCTAGAGAGGGAACACAGCAGGGGGAGTGAGAAAGAGAGAAGCAGACCTCCTGCTGAGCAGGGAGCTCAATGCGGGACTCCATCCCAGAACCTGGGGTCATGACCTGAACAGAAGGCAGACACTTAAGAACTGAGCCACCCAGGTGCCCCCCAAAGTTTACTCTTCTAACAAAGTGATGTCTGAGAATTTATGGCCTCTTCATATGCCTTTCTTCCTCACATTCAATGCAGCAAATTCATTTTACAGATCATTTCTGTCCTATAGGTTCTTGTAAATGCAGCAAATAGCGAACAAAACACACTATGAATACCAATAGTCTTTTCCTCTCGCACGTTTACCTAAAGTCACAAACTCCTTTGGTATCTGCTTTCCAAGTTACGCCAGTGGATTGTTTGGCCAAAAATAGTGTGAGTTGACATCTTTCTAGTCTCTAAACACAATTACCTCACTACTCACTGCCAGATCCTACAACCAAAATCACAAAATTTTGGTGTTTTATCATGGCAGCCCCCCCTCTTCTAGGTAACAATTTTTGCATAGGAGAGTATGGGATGTTATGTTGTAGTAACCTAAAACTCTAAATCTTAGTGGTTTAAAAAACAAACAGCAAAATTACGCATCTTAGGGTATATGTCTACTGTGAGTCAATTTTCTCTATGTGTTCCTCGTTCTGGTATGGAGACAGTTGAGAAGTCCCTATGGCAAATGCTGATAATCTTGTGGTAAGCTATTCTCTGAAAGTCACACATGGCACTTTGTTCATACTTCATAGGCAAAAGCAAGTCCCGTGGTCAAGCTTGATGTCAGTTGGTTGCAGATAAATGTTCCTTCCATGGAGGACATTGAGTGTTTTTAACCAAAAATACAGTCAACTATAATAGGGTGTAACTTCCAGCAATTAGAGCTTAGTATCAGTAAGCTGAGCAATTAAAGTATCTGAACAGAAGCTGAAAAATCTGTACCACCATGATAAATATAGCTATCATTTATAAAGTATGTAATAAGATCCTAGACCCCTGCTTCCATTTACTCTTCATAAAACCTAAGCTGGGGCGCCTGGGTGGCTCAGTCATTAAGTGTCTGCCTTCCGCTCAGGTCATGATCCCAGGGTCCTGGGATCGAGCCCCACATCGGGCTCCCTGCCCAGCGGGAATCCTGCTTCTCCCTCTCCCACTCCCCCTGTTTGTGTTCCCTCTCTCACTGTATCTCTCTCTGTCAAATAAATAAATAAATCTTTTTAAAAAACCAAAAACCAAAAAACAAAAAACCTAAGCAACGATGAGAACTATGGCTCAGAGATGCACTTTACCCAAGATTAAACAGCAGTTAGTTACAAAGTTGGAATTTATATCCTAGTCTGATTCAAAGTCCATGCTTTTCCCACTGCAAAATACAATCATAGCTATCAAATAGCTTCACACAGCAGTGAGGTGTTGGATTGATATCCTCTTACATCGGCTTCACCAAGATTCTTAGATTATAAACATTTTAAATTAGCAGCTTCAATTAACTCTTGATTAGGTCCAGGATTTGGCAAATGTCAATTGGCAAAATATTGTTAAATTAAAACTTTTTTTCTGTTTGGTAAATAACCTTAAATAAAACTTCCTTCCTCCACCAACTAAACTATTCCTTTTAGACATGGTTGAGGACCTCCAAGACTGCATTTTGATTCAGCAATTAAAGGGTTCATTCTTCCCCATTAGGGTTTCCTCAGGCAATACCCAAGTCCTTGCAATTGGTCCATGCCTATATCTCCCTGGTTGTTAAATATTGTGAGTATCACGCTACCTAATAACTATTGAGTCATAAGTGGGCTAAGTCGAGATTAAAATTCATTCTGAAGGGAGCAATTAGTCAGTTGGAACAGAAGCTATCCATCAAAAAATTAAGATAACTATTAGATGTGAAATATAAAAGTCATATGCTTAAAAGCCTTAATCATGAAAATGCATAATTTAAACTATCAGTTGTGATGAATTAGATTACTAACTGAATAGATCATGTTTTCATTTGTTAAAGATAGAATGGAAGTTTGTTCAACTAGTTCATATTGTCTTTCCTACAGGTTATTTTGTGTGATGGCTGATATCATATAAGGTGAAATTTAAATATTCCTTTACCAGCAATTCATGTTAAATAGGAATCACTCTCATGAACTTAAAATATATTCATGTTGAAGTTTAACATAGTACGCGGGGAGAACATTTAAAATGACCTGGGGTACAACTTAGGCCACCTCCCAGAGCAATGGTATCAAGACTCCTGGTGGATGGACATAGGGATTAGTGGTTTTCAAGGCCTTGGGTGATTCCAGCACACAGCCAAGGTTGAGAACCACCTCCCTCTGTCATCCAAAATGCTACCTAGTCCTTCCTTTGGATATTATGCTCTTCAGGTTGGATCAAATGCATGTCCCCATTTCTCAGGTTTCTTAGGAAATCTGCAAATAGCTCCTGAAAAGAGGCAGGGAGGGTGCACACATAAATCAGAAATTAGGGTGAGCAAAATCCTGGTTTGCTGGGAACTGGCAGCTTCCCGGGATGTGAGATTTCCAAAATTAAAACCCTACCAGAACAATCTCTTCTGCCCTTTCTCCGGGAGGATGGCTTACTCAGGTCCATTCCCCGGGGTCTGGGATCAAGAAATAAAGTGAACAAATTTGTAAAGGGGATTAACAATTTTATGTCCCTTTATGTAAGAGTTTACAGTCCATGAACAGTATAGAAATGGTGACACCTATGAAAACTCAAGAAGAGTGGAATTTTTCCATCATCAGGGGTTTTATTTTGTTGAAGCCTGAAATATTTGCACATATAACAGCAGTCAGCCGTTTCTTATTCTTCTTATACCCTCAGGCACTTGATTCACTGGTCCCTGGTAGGCTAGAATTTAGCAAGCATTGCCAAAATAGGCCAATTTCATCAGCACTGGGGGGGAAAACTATTTAAGGGGCTAAGTTCTTTTCAGGGGGAGGGGAAGCTGCAAAACTGTTCCGTAACTTCACGGCTTTCTGTTTTTACTTTGTTTGTAACTAGCTACACCTAGCCTTCTAATGTCTTGTCTCACACAACTCAGTCAGCAGCATTTGCTTATATAAAATCATTTGCTTTTTTGGTTTGCACTGAGTGCAAATGGAGGTGTTTGCTGGCAATGGGGGAAAGTTTTTGAATCGCCGTGTTAGGACAGCTTCTATGCAACACCTGGTCACAGCCCAGCTACCATCCGCTCCCTACCCTGTAAAGGTCAGCTCTCCTCTGAATAATAGCCCCTGGGTCCCAGACAGCTGTTAGGTGGCCTTAAGCATGACATTGAATATTGATGTCGTTTGACACAATCCGAATGAATGGCATTTAGTTTACCTTTCTCGAAATGTTTTCCACTGAGGTTATCTATGAAGCCAGCTGCATACCTCCATGTCTCCTCAGATCACCCCCATTGCTGTAGTCCAGTGGGACTCTGGGGAACAAGAGGAGGGAGCCCAGGAAGCCATTAGGGCATTAGAGCCCGCCTCCCAACTCGTGCACCTAACAGCCCCACCCCCACCCCCGTCTCACTGCTCCTTGCTTCTCTCTGTGCTGATGAGTTCCCCTTCTTTATCTTGTTTCTTTTTCCTTCCTTTCCCTTCCATTTCCTATACCGTCTTTCCTTGTACACCAGCATCTTGCCTTTAAAATCAAACATGTTTTCCCCCTGGTTGGTAAACTGACCAGACACTTGAGGACAGACACAAGCTCTGAAGCACCCACACGCTCTTCAACGCTGTTTTCGCAGGAGTCACCCCTTGCAGCCAGTGTCTGTTGTTCTGGCTCGGGCTTTCCATATGCTTTCAAGTTCCACGAAGTTTGGCTTCTAGACAATGAACTGCCTGTCTGAGCCAAAGAAAAAGTTCTATATTTTGGGAGAAGACTCCAAAAATAAATAATGATCCATAGGCAGAAATAACAGGGGGGATAGTGAGGCTCGCTTGCAGATTATCCCTCTTAGGTTTTCTTTTATTCCACATGCATTTGTGAAACACGGTTTTCATCAGGCAGTGGGTTGGATGTTAGGAACACAAAGATGAAAAGGCTGTGGTTGAAGTTCTCAATGAAACGTCAAGCTCATCTGTGTGCCAGACCTACAGACAACTGATATTTGATTTTCTCAAGTATCTCTTCACTGGAGAAACTCAAATTTTAAAAGCTTTGATTTTAACAGAAACTTCAGATATGCCCAAATTGATACCATACCTTTCACAAATAGACATTACTTAGGTATCTTTTAAGTATTATTTGATATGTAAATAATATAGGATACTTATAATTACTATCACTCATAAAAAAAAATCAAAATGACATTTGAGATCAGTGGAGAATGTTTTAGTCTTTTGACATTACTAAGTGGTAGGAAATGTTTTACACTATTATAGAAAAGTTCAATTTATTTTCATTGATTTTTTTTTACATTGCTTATAAAAAACTCTGCCTTTGTCTAAAGGTATAAATCATGGAAAACAGCAATCTAATACTGGGATGAATATGAAGCCATAATTGTTATTTACAAAATACTGTGTGTGTGTGTGTGTATATATATATATATATATTGGGCTTGTGTGTGTGTGTGTCTATGAGGGAGATGAAAAAAAAGGTATTTCAAATAACTGACAGAACATGAAATTTAACGAACAAGTAAAAACATGGACTATATATCTTAGGTCTAGTTTGCATTATCATTCTCTTAGGAAAATAGATTAATATTTAGCAGATACCTTGAAGGAGCAAGCTTTTGATACCCTATAAGTATCTTAGAAGGTTAAAATATTTTAATAAACGGACTTTAATATTTTGCTCTAAAACTGACATACTGGAAAAAACGCTGAGTCTCTCTCAAGTTTTCTATTCTATGACCTATCTTGAAGTCTACTGATAGTGGTTGCATCTTTGATTGTATTAGCAAAAACATATCTGAGATAGGATCTTTGCACTCACCTTCCTCTTGGAGCTGTCTCTTTGGGGCTCTTTTTGTGCTACATTTTTCAATTTTATACTCCAAATCTGATCTTGAGTTACTCTACTTGACTTACGTTCTTGTAGAATTTTTTCAGCATTAATTTTATCAGGCACTTATAACACACTTTGGTGTTCCTCACTTGGAAGATACTATCGAAGGGGCACTTAATTGAATGAGATGGATTCCCCCCCACACACCATTACACTAACTATAGATATGTGCTTACAGCTAATGGAGAAATGGGGACATGCCTTCCTCTCTCCACCATACTATTTAAATAACACTATTAACTTATTAATCAGTACAGGAGCCATGTGGAATGCAGGGCTTTGGTTTCCTGAATTCTGATTGATACTGAAAATCAAGTAGTAGTTCTTTTGCATTGCTGCTCACTGATTTAGAACAGATGTAAATCCTTCTAGAATAAAATAAAATCTTCCTGAATAATCAATTCAGCACAATTATTTATAATGAATCAGGCTGTGTCTCTAAAACTTAAGTAATCATACTGCAGCATGGGTAAGCTGGTTATTTAAATTAGGATTGCTACAGAGTCTATGTGAATATTGTACATTAATAAATCCTAAAACTCTCTGGATATACCACAAATAATTTTTCCCTTTCAAATGGTACATGATTTCTAGTCACTTTTAGTGGTGGAAAAGGATAAGAATTTCATCTCATATGTACCTTCACAAATGGTCCTTTTTACACAGATCTGAGAGCTGAGTATTTGGGGAAGTGAAAAAGAGAACACCTTCTCAGAAGGGAAATACCTAGAATAAGGGAGGAAAACAGCATACAGGGCAAAGCAAAACCCAGGAGTAAACTACAGAGTATAGCCAGAGCAGGAGATTGTGAACACAGTAATGACAAGTGGATACAATTCTGAAAATACACGCCCACTCCCACATTCCGGATACTCCCACATTTCCAGACAGGAAAAAATTTAAATTAGTGGACATCTGCTGTCCTGGCTGGAGTCTCTCCCCAGTGTTAAGCCTGAGCAAAAGTCTGCATTTGGGTAGTTACATTGGAAGCCAGTCCCAAGGAGTAACAGTAGAGTAGAGACAAGGGTGATGTGAGGGAGGAAGGAAGGAAAACCAGCCCAAGCAACTGTATCTACCTGCTCCCTGTTGTGGGCACCTGGGCTGGATCCTGTCAGGGACCTTCTAAAGAACGACAGAATGACAGTCAGCATTGTCTGCTCAAGGGGAAAAAGAAATGTTTGTCCACTGTCTTCTGCACCCATGGCTCAAGATTGCCCACTGCACACTCAGGCTTGCACAGGCAATGGAATGGCTGAGTGGGTTCCACAGACAGCCAGGTAGCAGCAGCAAAGAACCCCATGGCCGAAAGTGAGAGACAGTTCAGCTAAAGGAGGGTGCAGTAAGGTTACACTTGTGCCTAAGATGCATCAAGATAGCAACTGGAATAAAAAAAAGATGGGCAGAGGGGACCTGAGGCAGGGCACGAGAGGTGTCGAGGACAGCCATTCCTTGCACTGCTGAAACTCACTTGCTCCTTACAGTAAGTCCAGTCTGTCACAGAACCTTCTAGATGGTGGTTGCCTGCAATTCTACAGAATCCTTACTACACAATGATAGTGGAACAAACGACAGCCCCAACTGCTGTGACTGATCCCAATGTTATTAGGATATTTATATCTTTCCCCCCACCCCCCATTTGGAATTTTCCTTGAGATTGGATTGCCTGACTGATGGAAATACTCAGAAATTTATTCCCAGGGGATCCGAACCCTTAGTTGCTTTACCCCATTGGACTGTGGTTATTGACACTGGCCATTTACTTTTATTACCAGTTTGGAAGAACCAAGGTACACCTCAAGGAATTCCCTGGGTTTCAAAAGTCATCCTAGCAACAATTGTTTAGCAGTAATCCTGCCTCTCCATAGTAATCAGGTTCAAGTACCCTTACCAATATGGCAACTCCTTTCTTTGCCTAATGACCCACTGGCATGAAGATCCAAAAATGGTCCAAAGATAGATAGAGCTTTAAGGCTGAGTGGAATCTTTATCGTGTCCCCTAATGAAAGCATCTTCCTCTGTCAGAGAAACAAGATTTCTTTTCCAATAGGGCCTAAAGCAGCTAGGAAAGAAAGCACAAATTTCGTAGGTGAGTAGCTGGGAAGATGAGAGAGAGGCCAAGCCTCCCTCCACACCTTGGTTGTCAGATCTGTCCATGCTTGGTATTGGGAACACAATACCTTAATACTAGTTGGTGGTTCACTGTCTACACTACATCCTGGAGGTCAGTGCTCTAGCCCTGCATGCATTGGCCCCAAACTGATGCTTTTGTGGAATCCTTAATAAACCATTCCATCATTCTAGTAGGCTGTCTACTTCCAGGTCATGCAGTGTCTGTTAGGACTGGTGGATCTTATGCTTATCCGTTCATTGTTATCCTCATTAATTGTAACAGGTGTCCCTTTGTCTAAGACGTTTTGCTGTATCCCATGTGAGTATTCAGATAATGGTGCTGGTAAAAGCAAACCCATACTTTCAACTTAAAAAGGATACTGTTGCTCCTTGAGAGTTGAAGGATTTTGATGTAATCAACTTGCCATCAAGCAATGGTGCCTTACTAGGGTCCAGTGTCAGTCTCTGCCTTTGGCTGCTTGAGCAATCCTCAGCGGCTACAACAAAATCAGTCTTAGGGGCCCAACTCTGCAACCTGTGCTTAGACTTCACCCCTGCCACTTGGGTGATGCCAACTGTATGATATTGACAAAGCCCTGGGATGGCCATGGACAGAGGCTGATTGATAGTCACTGGACAAGTTATTGTGTGTCTGAGGTTAGTGTCTTCTTTACCATGGATGCGCCCTAGGGGCCATTATCCTGAAGTGCAGAGATTCTTGTGCTTTCCCGAGGGGTAGTGGTGTGGTGGCAGCCCATTTTCAGCTAGCAGTCCCATATACAGCCGATCCATTTCTGAGCATGTTTGGCTTTTCCTTCTCTGCTAGCTGGTGATGGAGAACCTCCACCCTTCCCATGAGGTCCTAGATGTAATTTGAAAGAGAAAGGAGACAGTGCAACAGAAGTAAGTGATACAAGAATCTGACCTCCTTGTTCAGGCTTCTGGTATCTCTCTGGACTTACTGGGCTGATTGCTATGGCACTCATTCAAACTTTATGCTTAGGGGGTGTGATAATACCTAGCTTATGACAGGAAGCCCTGGTCACACAATAACTTGATGTCCCACAACCAGGTACTCACTCGATACTACAGCCCAGCCAGAAGCTGCTCTTACAAATGGCAAGTAGTTCTCTGACCCACAAGGTGTGGCCTGTATGGTGTTGCCTAAGGATCCCAGGCATCTGTGCTTTGATTCTGCTCTTCAGACCACACGGAGACAACATACAACATCAGATCTGTTGGTCACATGAGCCAACTGCAATGTCCTCTCTGACTCTGGGCCCCAAACCACCAACCTCGCAAGATACTCAATAAGTTCATTACAGCAGTAATCGTAAGCGCAGTATATGTGGTCTCCAAGATCCAAACAAAACAAAACTCCCCAAGAGCTGTGTCTCTTCTTTGGTAGGAGTGCATGGGCAGCAACTTGTCCTTTGCCTCGGAGGAAATGGCAACGTTCCCCAGACCATTAAACCCCTAAAACTTTCACCAGTGTTGCAGGTCCCCAAATCTCCATGGTGTTATTCTGCCCCTTTCTGGCCCACGTGTGTCTCACTAGGGAATACACAATACTTGCCACCACCCGATCACGTAGCATACTGTCATCAATAGAGTTGACGAATACAGCACACCAGTTGATCAGGATCCATGAGAATGATCTGTGACACAAAACAAGGGAGTTAACGGAGTTCCGGGGCTGGGGAGTTGACGGTCTTCCTACATAACAACATTGCGCTGGTTCTTCTTTACTAACGGGACTAGGGAAGATGCCAGTTCAGTAATCACATATGTTTGGCCAGAGACTATTCTAGTGAAGATTCCACATCCAGCACCACAGCTGCAACTGAGACTACCACTTGCTTAAGTTTATGGCCCACTTACGCACTGCACCCATGACGGTCTCGTGGAGGCCTTCCAAGTAAATTGGATAAGAACATAATAGGAACTACCACCCCTTAAGTCTTTAATATTGGCTCTAAGCCCTGCAGTTCCTCCTAGGGTGTATTTACAATCTTGGTTGGGGTCAGGAGTAGGGAGCAGTAGGACAGTTCCAGGGATTTCCACTTAGTCTTTCCTATGATAATGGCTACTCCCTTATAGGTCAAGGGGCCAGTATGAGGGCTCTTCCAGCTACGATGTGTGTCCACACCAATTATGTACTCAGGAAATGAGTAAAATAACCACAGAGTGGATCCATGAACCCAACAAACCCAATACCAGAGAGACTCAGGTCAGGCCTTTAAACTCCTGGTTTCTAATCACTCTAACCACGGAATCATATTGGACTGTTGAGTTTCTGAATGTCAGTTCAGATTTGGTGTCTAAACACACTCAAAAATTTCTAAGTATTTCCTCTTTCCCAAGTAAAGGCTGAAGGTCCCTTTGGGGAAGACTGGGGATGAACGTTGAATATCCTTGCAGTAGCACTGCAGAGTTCTACTTCAAGGGGACCCTGCTTCCACCTTGGATAGGTGGCTAAGATCTGTAAATTTGTGGTGTCTAGCCTGGACCTGAAGCACTGTCAGAGTTACCAAGATTTCCCTGGGTGGTAGATTGGGTTGAATGGAAGGAAGAGGAATCACTAGCTTTTGGAATAGTGGGGGTGCTTGAACAAAACAAGGACAATGGTGACTATAAGCACTGTGGAGTTGACTGGCTTCTGTAAGTGCTTTGAGAGGCTTTGGGGGGAAAAACATATGGCAGACTCAAGTCAAACCACTAAATAAGTAGAGACAATAAACAAGAGGCTATAAATGAGATCTTTCTTCTACTTATGCTATGGGTAGCTTGCTCATTTGGGCCTAAGGCTTCTAGCTGGTCTTCAACTAGCCCTAGGCTTGTGAGTAGGTTAAGATTGAATCATAGATGAATACGATGAATAGGTTAAGATGAATAAAACTACTACAGCAGACACACTTGATCAGCCCATAGCACTGACCTCCATGTGTGTCTGCTGCGCACTAGTGGTTTAGGTGAAGGGCTCTCTCCCTGCGACACCACGTGCTCCACGTCCCATGTCCAGGATGAGAACTGCATCTCTGTGGTTTGCTCAGACACACTGCTTGGCATGTGGTGGCTGCTCAGATGTTCTCAAATGAGTAACGAACAAATAAATTCATTGGTGAGAAGTCATGGTTTCATGCCTTAAAGTAAGGCTTAAGTAAATAAGTTTGGAGATAGGATAAGCCTATTATGGGAGCCCCTGTTGGATCAGGTTTGCTTCAACTTGACCGCCATTTGTTTGGCATATTGTATAAAAACCATAGTGTGGGGACTGAAAACGCTGCCTCCCACTGGTGGATGGTGTGATGTGTGGGACCCACGAACAGAACAAAACGGGGACAGGCATTTTCTTTTGGTGTTTGCATAGGTGTGTTAACTCTTTTTTCTAAAAGAATCAATCTTTTAGGGGCGCCTGGGTGGCTCAGTGGGTTAAAGCCTCTGCCTTCGGCTTGGGTCATGATCCCAGGGTCCTGGGATCGAGCCCCATATCGGGCTCTCTGCTCCGCGGGGAGCCTGCTTCCTCCTCTCTCTCTGCCTGCCTCTCTTCCTACTTGTGATCTCTGTCAAATAAATAAATCTTTAAAAAAAAAAAAAAAGAATCAATCTTTTAGATCAATAAAAGAAATGTAGCCTTTGTCCCAAGGGAACAGAGCAAACTTGAAAGGAGATAGAATGGAAAAAGCTCTAAGAGATCTGCTACCACACCAGCTCTGCCCAGTTGAGTGGATTGTAGCCTGTCTTTTCACCTTGCTGAGACTCCATTTCCACATCTGTGATTGAAGCGTTCAGTGAGATGACATACAAAGTTCCCTCTAGCCCCAACATGTTCCGGCTTCAGGAACACCGTAATTCCCTACCTCATGCTCACATAACCTCATGCACACCCACCAGGAATGTAGTCGGAGAGCTGTTGTGACTCAGGACCCCAAACAGTTCAGGGCAACCGTTACTCTGATAGGGGATCCAAAGGAAAACCTGGGTACCATCTCCCATTTGAAAGGCTCTTTCCTACTTGCTTGAACCAGAGCACTGTCTTTTTCCTATTTTCCCTGAATGTTCTATTCCCTCCCATGCTCCCTATTTATAATTCACCTGTAACTATAAATCAACACCCTCTTAGGGAATATTTCGTCCAGCCTGGACTGCCATGAATTGCCCACGGTTTTGCTGATGGTCGATAATTTTCAGTGACTCATTCCCACCCCTGCCTTTGTGCTGGCTTCCTTACTGTGGACGTCACCCCAGCTTGCTGTCCTTTGGTTACCTTTTTTGAAATTTAATTTGTTCCTCTCTTCATGCTTGTCTACACAAAATTTCCCTATACCATTTTCTGTAAAAGCGGTCTTTTGGCCTCCATCAGAGCCCTCTTGACCTCACTTCTTCCCACTCCCTACTTCTCAGGGAGGCCCTCAATGGGATTCTAATGTCCTATTCTCTGAGCCCCTCATCCTCAAGCACACGCTGTCACTCTCCAGTGCTGTCCCAGTCAGCCAGGACACTTGTGTGCTGTACACGAAGTTCACCTCTAATTCCAATGTCTTATGGACTTCCCAAGGGACAAGGTGGGGCTGTGAGTAGCCAGGGGTGCCTAGATAGACAGCATCTCTCCCGTTCCCCAGTTTCCCAGGCAAACAATGCTTTGTTTACCAAATGCTAGATGCTCCGTGATTCCAAGCTACATTAGACCGCTCCACTGCAAAGGTGAAGGGAATGCGGGCAGGGTTTGGGGATCTTTCTGATGAGTGGGTTCTCCGAGTTACTGATTAATGAGCTAAGAGAGGCCCTTCTGCCCCCAAAGCTGGATCACGCACTGCCAGGGCCTACGCACTGTTGCCGTGGGGCTTGGAGAAGGCCTGTCGCAGCCGTATACAAAGACTGCCTTCTGAGAACCAGAGGCTTTTTCAATAATTAGACATCCAGAGCTTGATCATTTCCTACTTTAGATTTACATTCGGCATTTTTGTTTTTAATCAGGTGTCAATGAGGGAAGAAAGGCACTGCTTGCTTTCTTAATACAACATCACATTCATCTGCGCAGAGGGAAATAAACTCTTAATCTTAACAAACAAATAGGTCGCATTCTAGGTCTGGAATTTCACTATTATCTAGCCAGTCACTGAAATACAATATTTCAGTTTTGGATGAAAGAAAAAGGACAAAAATCAGCTTCAGAAGTAAATATAAAATCTGTGTTTTCGCAGAAGCCCACTGAACAGAAATCCTATGCCACAGAGAAAGACAACAGATCCTTACAGCTCTATGTGTATAACAAACACAAATAATCATAATTATCCCTGCCCCAGGGACTTAACTCCTTCGGGGTGAGGCCAGGCTTCCAGCCTCCTTTCCAAATGAAAATCATTTTGAAATATATTTGTCATCTCCTCCAGCTCTGTTTAAAAATGTCTATAGATAGAGGCTGTTTATTGTTGTTGGGTTTTTTTTTCCTCCCTTCGTTTTGTTTTCAGTATTCATGAGAATTAAAACCCTGGCTGTAATAAGGCATCTGCTGTAAACAAGTTCAGACAAAGGAAGCAATTTCTCCAGCAAGTAGGGGGCACGAGGAGACGCAGAGGACAGCATTATAGAGAAGCGTCTGTTATAACAGAAAGTAAATCCCTGTGTATCTCTACCGGGCTCCCTCATGTACCTTGTCGATCTTGGGGTCGATCAGCTTTGTAAGTTGTTTGGGGAATCGTTAAACATCAAAAATATTGTGAGTCTAAAAAATTTGCATTGCTTCTAACCATATGGGTTCTAGCCGCATCCGTTCATAGATTTTCCGGTATCTATCCATTCTGGACTAAGAGCAAAGAGGCATCCGACTACAGCGTCAGTGGAAATAAACCCTGCTCGATTCCCTTCCAGGGTGCATGTGTGCACACTCCCAAACACACACATTCACAGACATGCACACACAACATGAACACAGCGCGCAGACATGCATAGAGACATGCACGCAGACATGCATACACTCTCACATGTGCAAACATATGCATATGCCACACTTGTGTAACCAGGTGCACATGTGCACAGACAAGCAGCCATGGGGACACACTCACACATGCGCACGTGCACACACACACGCCCCTGGCTGGTCACTGAGAAACAGCATCTGTCTTGCCCTGCTCTGTTTCAGGCCTCTGGCTTTCTGAGCTCATGCTCATTTTATCACTGAAAATAATCATCTGCAGCCAAATTCTCCTCAGGGCCTCAGGGAAAGTTCTTTCCTATTGCTTCCTCTATATCCCCTTCCCATATTAGGTCCCAGAGTCAAATTCTTTTATTTCAAAGAAAAAATCACTGTCTCTAAACTGGGCAGCATCTACAGGTAGCCCAGTCTGAGGACTGCACTTTGCAAATCTTTCACTGAGATATAAGGATAGGACCCAGATTTCTCACAGCCTTCCTTTCCGGAAGCTGGCTAAGTGGGAATCTTCATTCCCATTTCTCCCACCCCAAAGGCCTGTGGAGTGGCTATTGCAAAACAAGGCTGATTTCCTCAGTGCCCCTGAGCAAAAACCCTGCCTTACTCATCTATCTGCAGTGCCTAACACAGTGCCTGTCACAAAACAGAATCCAATAAAGATCTAAACAAATGAACCCCAGTATTAGATCCTTTTCCAGGAGTTTCTCAAACCCTGATATATGTACGCACAGGAGTGTGTGCCTGGAAGCCAGGCAGTACAAGAGGTTACAGGATAAACTTGTTACATTTTCCTAAAAAGTCCATTTTATGTCAAATAGGTTGTATTTAAAAGATTATTCTTCTATGAAAGCAAACATCAGATAAGGAGAATCTAATAAATGTCATGTTGGTCATTATGATAAAGATCTTGGGTTTTAAAGATGGTTTTAAATCCTATACCTCCCTCAGATTAGTAATGTGATCTCTAATAAATTTTTTCTATTTCTCCAAATATCTTAGTTCTCAGCTGTAAAGTGGAGGTCATAATAACTGCCTCGCAGAGATTTTGAAACTCAAGTATGAGGATGTATTCAATGGAAGTGAATAATGACATCGGAGGCAGAACCCATATGAGGAAATATGACAGCCATGGTGTAGTAATGCTTCTAATAGTCCCAGTGATGCTGATATTAGCAGGGGCAGTTGAAACAGACACAGAAGTAAAGAGCAGAAGGCTGGAGTGAAGGAGGGATGGAGGCAAGGAAGGAAGCGATCGAATAAGCAAATAAACTAAGACCAGGTAACCTAAATGCAAGGAGGTCCACGGCCATTCAGGAAGGAAGCCATCCGTGGGAATCCCTTTAACCTATCACTTTGTTCTGCAGACAAGGAAACTGAGGCTTGGAGAACTGAACAAAGCAATTCAACTGAGTCCATCACAGTTAGCAAGCAGGCCGAGTCTAGACCCCATTCCTGATTTCAGGGCTAGGGCTTCAAGGCTGCAGTCCAATCACCCAACTATGAAAATAATCATTATTCTTAAGTGGTGGTAAAAGGATATGCCCATGCTCGGAAGTGGTTGATGGTCACGTGTGGGAGCAGAATGAACCTGGGCTATGGAGTCCGAGAATCAACGATAGCTTGGCCATTTCCTAAATTTCTAACAGTGGCCAAGTTACGCCATCCTTTTGAATTGTCATTTGCATGTGGAGTGAAGAGGATTACATCTACCTTGCAGGTTGATGAGTGAATTAGAGAAAATGCACGAGTGTCTGGTGCACATGCTAGCAGTCACTAAATGATAGTAGCTTGTAAGTATTTAACCATTTTCTTTATCCTATTGCTAATTCTTAATAATCCCTATAGATACACTTACCAATCTGGCAGGAAACATAATTATCATGCCTAGAGTGTATTGCAAACATGTCAGAAACTAAGGTGATGGAATAGATTAGAAATTCAGGGGCTTTGGGGCTTCCTCCTGATGGTCACTGGAATGTCAATGACCATAATAATGATAATTGATTCCTCTAGGTCTAAATTTCTTTGCCACTACAGCATATGTAATATGCGGGGGCGGGGGCGGGGGGCAGTGGTTGTAATATAATTTGAACATTTAAAAGGCAATGAACTTTCTAAACAATAGCAAATAATAACTGAAAAGCAGATGAAGCACTTGAAACAGTTGAATTATAGTATGTTCATTTTTTCTGTGGTTTTCTTCTTTCTTCTTTTAAAGGATCTATCTGACACTCTGAAGAGCCGGATGCCATTCTTATATCCCGATCTGGGAACCGAAAGACCTGCATTGTACTCGTGGCTAAAAAGTGAATTATGGAATAACCATACCAATCATTTCTCTGCACTCCAACTGGCTTATCTCTCGCCGCCACTATAAAAAGAAAAAGGAAAATAAAAAGGGGTAGCATACTCTCATAATAAAGGATAGTTATTTAGGTAAAAAAATATTTTGGTTTATTTTTTAAATATTTAGTATTACTAAAAGCTTACTAAATTGTTCTCTTCTCCTCCCCTCTGCCTGGGGGAAGCCCCACTGTGGAGCTGCGCTGGCTGGTGGGAAGTAGCTGGAGGTTAGGACTGGAGATCAGAAGACATTGGGCAGAGCCAGACTGGCCACCTTCTATTTGACCCTGAGTGGTTCCGGACCCTCTCTCTCCTGGTTTCAGGTAGATCAGGCTGCATCTCTAAGACCTTTTCCAGTTCTAATTTTTGTATCTCTGACTCAGCCCAGGAAGGTGCCTAAGGATTAAAAACAACTCTTCCTAAGGCAGAGGACACTGGGAGACCTCCGCAAGCCTCCTATATGCTGAGATCAGAACAGGGGCAAGGGAGTGGAGTTATGAGATCTTTGGAGATAGTACGCCAACACCTAGTATACACATAGTTCCCAGATATTCAAACACTAATCTAGACCCTGCCATGAAAATATTTTGCAGATGTCATTAAGAACCCGTTATGGGTCAATCTTAAGAAAGGAAGATAATTTGGGTGGGTGCGACCTACTCAATCACATGAGCCCTTTATAAGTAGAGAGACTTTATCCCCCCCTCTGGCTAGTCTTCGAAGAAGTCAGAAAGACATTTCTTCCTGGCCTAGAAGAAGCAAAAACCATGTTGTGAATTTCCGATGGGGGCCGCACAGTGAGGAGCTATGAGTAGCCCCTGGCTGAGAGCTAACAGGAGAATGTGGACTTCAATCAGATGATCAACCACAAGGAAATGGATCCAGCCAGCAACCGCTGAGCTTGGAAACAGGTTTCTTCCCCACCGAGTCTCCAGAAGAGAACCCAATCCACTCAGCATATTGATTTCAAATTTATGCTACTCTTGAACACAGAACCCAGCCTTGCCATGGCCAGATTTTTTACCTACAGAACGGTGAACTGTTAAGCCACTTGGTTCATAGACGTTTGTTAGACAGCAATAGAAAATGACGTACAATTGAGCTTTCTCTTTTATTAAAAAAAAATCTTTCTTTAACAATCAACTTATCATTTCCTCTTCATATTGCTCAGCTAAAATATTATTCTGCTTCCTGTGAATTTTCTATTAGAAATCACCAGCATCAGGCTTCCTCCAGTTATGCAGAACTGAACCTTCCTCTACCTTAAGGCCACTTACCCCTCAAGAGAAAACACAGTTGGAAGTCTTGAAGTCTATCTACTCCTGGCTCTGCGATGAACTAGCTATAAATGCATAAATCTAATAAATAATAATTATTATTTCTACTATCTCTCTATAGTGTTAATTGCAGCATATATTTGAAAACATTCATGGCATTCATCCTCATCAAAACACAAATTCTTTGAATAACAACAAATCACTTCAACAAACCATCTTTGGGTTTACAAAAATATATTTTGGCACATAGGCCAGCATCTCCCATGGATGCAAACTAGATGTTCAATAAATGTCTAATGTGAAGGACCTCCAAAAAAGAGAGAGAGAGAGAGAGAAAACACAGGCTCCCTGGAGGGGACAGGGGAGGGGACAAAGGCACTGCTATTCCCCAGTGTCCCCTACCCTGAGACAATGTGCTTTGTGTACATTCAGAGTTTAAATTTGAATGATTTCATCCCAGGACTCCATCCATTAGACCTTGTTTTCCTTTCCAGCGTTAGTACATTCTATTTCAGGTTGGCGGGAATGAGTGAGCGAGCCGTTGGTCAGGAAGCTGATGTGCTGGAAATCTCCCGGTGATTCATTTATGGAGAGGATGGCAGGGGCTCTGCCTGGGCAAAGAGAGGAACAGTCACAGGGAGGGATCCGGAGTATCTTTAAACCAGCCTCCCATTGTTTCCAATCAGGCAGCTTCCGCCAAGTCTTCCACTTCGGGCTGCCGCGGGCTCCAATTGCCTGAGCGAGGAGTCAAGGGCACCTGCCGTCTTCAGGAACAGGAGGAGGACCCAGGGAGGCTGTTGAGAAAACACTTTAAAAAGAACACTTTTTACTAAGACAATCGAAAGTGGAGGCGTGAATAGGCTTTATTTGTTTTGTTTTGTTTTGCTTCCTGTTTTGATCAGACCTTTCCCTAAAGGAGAAAACGCCCGCGATTTCACGAAAGGCACAACCAGAGCGCCACCATGTGGTAGAGCCTTTCGGAACCGACGCGGTCTTGTGCTGGGTTTGCAGGCTGAGGCCATGGGGCCAGAGAAGAAAACTTGTAAGAATGGGTCTACACTTTGGGAAAAAAGCCGGAACTCTGAACGCTAAAGATCATGCATGTCTTTGAAAACTTGGCGATAGGCTTGATTTTTTTTTTTTTTTTAACCATCATATTCCTGGAAGGTGTGACAGGGACTCTCATAGTTAACACCACAAAGTTATCATTGATGTGATTTCAAAGTCGTCATTTTTTATTTTGTTGCCTTGATTATTTTCTAAAAGAAAGAGTGAGGCGAGCGTTAGTGTCCATCACAGGACTGAACCATATTTGTTCTGGCTCACGGATGATCACATTTATGCAAATTCCTCATGGCTATCAGAAATACTGGAGTTTGCCGATGACGGTGGGTTTGGTGAATTTTGATGTTAGTTGCTGGTTGCAGGGTTCCTGTTGTTGAGCATGTAGAAAAATGTTACATGCTCCAATTTGAATGATCAGTTCCAGTTATTTTGTGTCCTCATAACCCTCTGCCCTAGATTTAAATTCTGAAAGAGAGAGTTTAATTAGATTTGCTTGATCTTCCGATCAGCTTTATCCAGGGATCCTGACTTACAGTCTCACCAAGACTCTATGCAATGAAGGAGCAGCTCCCAAAAGGAAAACTGGTCTCATTATAGCAAGGGAACAGGCAGAAAACCAGCAGACAACAAACACATTTTGTGCCATTTCAAGGACTAGTCCCTCACTGGACATAAGGCGTGGCACATGGGCCACAATGTCCAGCATCTATGGACTGAGATCATTGCTGAATGATAAAGAGCTCCTTCTGATCTGTCTTAAGTCTTCTGGTCAATGGACATCTGCCCGTGTGGCTTCCCCATTAAGTTCCATCATCAAAGTCACTGGGGTTGCCTGCCACTTGATTAGAAGTCCCCCAGAGAAGATACAACATCTGAGGGACATTTTCTAACCCAAGGACATTTCTGTTTGTTTTATTTTTAATACACATTGGCTAAGTCTCAGTTTCCTCCTACTTCAATGGGAAACATCAGGAAAATACTCAAAAAGGACCTGAGACCCACCTGACACCTCAGTGAAATGATTTTTTTCCCCTCTCGTAAGGGGATTAAGGCAGCAATAATACTGTTGTTACTGCTTTTGTGTCAAGTGTGCAAATGTCTTTGTGCCCCTTCCAAGAAAGAACTTGTTTGTGATGAAAGAGACTCGTGTAAGGTCCCTCCTTACAAGTTGTTCTTTGATATTTATACTATGTTTAAATGTGCTTTGCCAAAAGATCTCTCTTTCTTTGAGGACTCATGACTGCTTATTCTTCTGATATATAATCTATAGATAGATTAGGGAGAACTCTTATGATCAGTGGTCCAAATCAAGAGACAGAAGGTTGTTATAAACTGTCACTTAGTTCCCTTAATTTATTACCTGGATGCAGTCATAGAAGCTGTCAGAACATTCCAGCCCCTCATCTCCCTGCTTCCCCTCACTCGGTCAGTTGTACCTGAACAGGTCCATTTATGGGCCTCCATGATCCCTGATGCTTTGACCTCGGTGGGAATTGCTTGATATTTCATGATTCCCAGATCATTCAATTAAAGAATCAGTATGTTTTGACCTCAGAGAGATGGCCCAGACTTGCAGGCCCCCAGCCAGAACGAGATTTTTTATCTTCTGACTCAGGCCACAGCCCTGTCCCTGGACACCGTTCCTCTGTTATCTCTTCTCTTACTGATGTCTGCATGGCATTACTTTTATATTAGAAAATCATGGAAATAAAGATTATTAAAATCATGGAATAAAAATTACTCAAGGTATATAATTTTATACTACTGCTAAATATTATTTATCAAATGATATTAAAATAGCAAGATTAAAGAGATATTTAATCTCCTTATGTATAGATACAGTTGACCCTTGAACAAGAGGGGTTTGAACAGTGAAGGTCAACCAATATATGGATTTTCTTCTTTTTTTTATTAAAAAAACAATACAGTGCTACAAATATATTTTCTCTTCCTTATGATTTTCTTAATAAATATTTTCTTTTCTCTAGCTTACTTTAAGAAAACAGTATATAATACATGAAACATACAAAATATATGCTGTGCTATTTCTTTATACTATTGTTAAGGCTTCTGGTCAATAGTGGGCTGTTAGTAAAGTTTTGGGGGAATTTTTGATTGCACGGGGGTCAGTTACCCAAACCCCTGCATTGCTCAAAGATTATACACACACACACACACACACACACACTCACACACACACATAAATTATATATTTATATTTATATACATATTTATTTATTTATATTTATATATGTGACTCTCTTTTATTTATATATTTATTTACTTATGCTATCAAATAGTTTTAAAATTGCTTTACAAACTGTTGCTATTAGTTTTAGGCAATTACTGGGCAGAAAGAGATTCTAAGATTCTCTTAGTAATACAGATTTTAATAGTTAATTACAGAGATATTCCTTGTCCTTAAGAATTATTTTTTAAACTACCTTCAAGACAAATTGTTGTATTATAAAATCTCCTAGGCTACTGGGAAGTTTTTCATCCCTGTAGTTGACCCATTTCAGCATTTCATCTCAGTGCTGCTCTGTTCAGTGGCGCTTTTTTTTTTTTCTTAATGTCTATAGAAAAGTCATTAGCAGGAGTGATTTTCTCCAAATTTCCCACTTTTTCTAAGTGAACAGCAAAACAAGTTTTTGGCTGAAGACAGAATTGGTTGAGAGGTTGTATCGTTGGCATATGTGTATGCTGCCTCTGTTAGGTTCTTGGTGATGGCTGTGTAGGACAGCTGAAGAGAAAAGATTATGTATGATATGCCTAATAATCTAGCCACTGCTAATGATAAATATGTTAAAAATAAGAATTTGTATTCAGCTTGTGCTGTTTCTTCTACCAGACTTTCCATCTCTGACTTTGGAAAGAGAACAAATTGATTTATACCAGGTTTACAGGAGAGAAGCTCATTTGGTTACTCCCCTCAGGGTAAAATCCAACTCCTTAAATTGACGTATGATGCATTTCCCAGCAGAAACTTAGGCACTCTTACTCAGCTTCTTTTCAGCACTTCTTTTTTCTTCTGGCTGTCTTCATGTTGCTATTACCCAAGGATACGTAGGCTCTATTCCTTCGGATGCTGTTTTCTGTACTTGAAATATTTTTAGTTTCCTCATCTCTCACAGTCCAGGTAAGAGGTCAGTAAACCATGGCTCGTGAACCAGATCCGGTCTGCTGGTCTCCCCGTTTTTGTAAATAAAGTTTAATTAGAAAGTAGCCATTTACACATGGTCTATGACTGCTTTCGCAATACAATGGCCAAATTAAGTAGTTAGAACAAAGGCTTTCTGGCCACAGAGCCTAAAATATTTACTATCTTGCTCTTTACAGAAAAAGCTTCTCAACCTCTGATCTACATCAATACCACTTTTCTTATGAAGTAATCACTCCATCTGAGTCGCCTAGGCAATAGACTAGGTCTATCATCCTAAAGCATTCTTGACAAGACACTAAAGAGTACCTACCACTATTTGCAAATTTTTTGATGTGTCTATGCTTCCTAGAGCAACAGTTTCTTCCTCGCAGCCTGGAATTATTTCATTTATTACTATCTGGCCAATTCCTAACACAGGGCCTGAATTAGAGAAAATGCTCATGCGATGTTGGTAGCACAATGAATTAAAGTACTTGAGGAACCAACTAAAACCCATAGAGCAGAAAATGAAAAGGAAAGTAAAATGTTTTCTACCTTGTTTCTTTGACTGTGTTACTCATTATAGCTTTACAAGGGTTAGAGATTTCTGGGAATTGGGAGGAGGTGGGAATTGTTTTCCAACTTAGATGTCTTCCATAAATTAAAATCAAATGGTGCTGTAGTCAACAAAAGCCCAAGATACTATTTCCAAGAAGTTCAGTGTAAAAAGGGTGGCTGTTAAATATTGTCACTGATTTTTAAAAATACCATCAAACATGTCAACTAAATGTCAACATACTCCCTTTTAAAGAATTCATCATAGGAGACTGTATATGTCTAAAAATTCCACTGTTAATTGAAACTTGTTCAAATTACCTTTTTGAGAAGTTCCTTTCCAGGCTATCGCATGTCCATTTAACAATCTCCAGTGGTGGTCAATCCTGTGCCTTGGGATGAAGGGGTTCTTATTATTTTTTTTAATGTTCCATAATTATCTAGTGACAGACATGTGTTACAAATAAGGTAGCTTCTAAAAGTTAGGAAATGCTCCTTTGAATCTAACAAGAAGTATTCTTATAAAGCAACAAGATTGAGTTTCTTGTCCCTATTTGTAATTGACTCGTTCAACAAATACCAACTGAGTTCTTGTTGTATAAGTCATTGTGGTCAGAAGGCAATTCCAACTGCTTCAAAAGTGTTCTGACAATGGCATCGTAAGAATATATGTGAGGCCCTGCAGCATATAGTGAATATTTACAAAAGAAATCTAGCCACACAGTCTCAGATATGACTAGAGGAAGGATGCAAGCTTACTTAGACCATCAGCCAAACCGGGCAGGAGAGCATCAACCCTTAGCACTGATGGGGGAGGGGGATGTCCTTCTCAAGCCACAAAGCATAGACAACACTAGGTTGGTATGCAGGAGCCAGAAACAGAACAGACAGGGTCAGAGGGGGCAAAATCGAGGCAATGAGCAGACCTGAGGGTCACGTGGGAAAAGCTGAGTGTAGAATTAGAGCTCAGGGCCACGTGTTGCGTTATCAACAGGGAAGCCATTGGTCAGGAGCGGAATAAGCACAGAAGCAAGATGGGGTCAAGAGTGAGAATGAAGGAAGATGGTCTAAAACTTCATGAACAGGTGGGTTCCTAGGATCCCCTTTTATTGGATGTCGACAAGGCGGAAGATGCGTGGGTCAGCATGGTCTAAAGGCACAAGGTCAGAGCAGAAATTAGAGTCTGTGTATAGATGAGAGGAAAGACATGATAGAAAATATTGAAGAAATCCCTCCTAGCAGCAACCTGCTACCCCATCTTTTTCATATTGAAAAAGTGTTTGGAAACATAAATTCAGGCCACTCCCTAAGATATAGTCTTTAAAAACTAGTAAACACAAAATGCTACCACAAGGAAACTTCCTCTCTGACATTTTCTGCTTCTGCTGTCCTCCCTCTTTCCAGCCCTCAGAGAAGCTGTATACGGCAGATACAGATGAGAAGTCTGTCAGGAGGCACTCCCTTTATGACCCGTGTATTTATAGTCTCAAGCACTGTAAGACATATAACTCCTCCAATAACCCACGGAAGGATTTATAGTGAGGCCTCGCTCCCAAAGAAAATGCCTCACAGGCACAAATCATTATCCCATTTTTATTTTGTGGTACGAATGGAGGTTATATTCACCTGCAAGTCAAGTGCAAAGAACACTGCAATTCAGAATCAAAGATCTGTGCTTACTAGTTACTTTTTGCTCTGACAAGGAGTTTCATACAAATAGAATTGCAATGATGTTTATTTTCCTGGCAGCCAAAATTGTAATGCTCTTACTGACATTCAACTGTCTGTAACATTCTTGAAGATAAATTGAGAGGGGGAAAAAAGAAACAAGCAACCAACAAAGCAAGGAAAACATTCTGGCCTTTATATAAAAGAGGACACTGGAAATACCTGTTTTTTTAAGCATCACGGCCCATCTTAAACTCAGACTGGCTTAAAAGCAAGGAGGAATGGGGGAGTGGGGTGTGCTAGAAAACACACTCACTTTATAAACTGGAAACCTTTTCTATCTAAGGGGGGACTTCCAGTCTCTCTCTGGGAAACAACTTCACTCCACTCCTATACTGAACTAATTAATCTTTAAAAAATGATTGGGAAGAAGGAAACCTGAGAGGACATCTGGAGGTAGATTTCCAAGCTGGGCTAATTATGAGACTCCCCTGGTAGCTATCAAATACTACAGAAATAAAGGAACAAGTCTCTGGGCTTCACCTACAGAGAATATGGTTCATAAACCTGGAGTGTGGCTCACACTTCTGTCTATCAAAGATGATCCTGAAGATCAAGCAGGTTTAGGAACCACTGACCTAAACCTGCTTGATTCCATTCTCCCCACACAGGAGAAGTCACCCAGAAACCACCCAATGGAGATTTAAAAACAAAACAACCCCCACCCCCAAATCAACAACACTTTTTAAAGAAAGAGGAAACTTGGGGCACCTGGGTGGCTCAGTGGGTTAAAGCCTCTGCCTTCGGCTCAGGTCATGATCTCAGGGTCCTGGGATCAAGCTCCTCGTTGGGTTCTCTGCTCAGCGGGGAGCCTGCTTCCCCTTCTCTCTCTGCCTGCCTCTCTGCCTACTTGTGGTCTCTCTTTGTCAAATAAATAAATAAAATCTTAAAAAAAAAAAAAGAGGAAATTCCCCACTTTTTTCAGCAAAAGATACATTTACATTTAAAAGCCCACCTAGACATCACCTACATATCTAGTTTCTATTTAAATAGTTAACTTTAGATTAAGATTTCACATTGTTAAGTAATTCATTAGTAAAATGATGTACAGGTTCTCTTTTACTGTTACACATTTTGCAAAGTACAAAAGTAAAAATGTATTGTCCTTATTTTTGTGTTTGCCTCAGATCTTTTTGATGATTGTCAGTTTGTTTTGAGAAAAAGAAATTGGGAGAAAAAGTTAAGTTTCCTTTATTTCTCCCACGGCTTCTGTTGTTTATGCCATCTTTCCTTCTCTCCGACAAGGCAAACACTATCACAGATTTGCTATATACACAGTTGACAATTTTACACTTTCTCTCCACATCTGAATCCATTAACAATGCACATGCTGATTATTTTTTAATTTACATGGATGATACCAAACTGTATTTAACATTCTGAAACTTGAGTTTTTCTTACATGCTCTTTTTCAGGTCTGCGTTGATACATTTTTATCAGAGTCCTTCATTTGTAATACTGTATGAACATTCTGTCATATAACTGTATCACTATATTATACCTACCCATTCTCTTACTGGTAGATATTTGAGCTTTTGAAAAAATTGTTGCCTTCAAAAAGTTGCGGCTGGAGCGCCCATGTGTTTCCCTCTTGATGTATGTCTGCAGAAACTTCTCCAGGTATCTGAGTTTAGCTGCAAAGTTGTAGGGTGGTATAGGCATTTTCAAATATATTAATGTCAAATTGTCTCTAAAGTACTGATTAAAACTTTAAGCAGCAGTGTAAGATGGTTTCCAATTTCCCACGTCTCTACCAACAAGGACATTATCAGTTCTTTTTTTTTTTTTTTTAAGATTTTATTTATTTATTTGACAGACAGAGATCCCAAGTAGGCAGAGAGGCAGACAGAGAGAGAGGAGGAAGGAGGCTCCCCACTGAGCAGAGAGCCAGATGCGGGGCTCGATCCCAGGACCCTGAGATCATGACCTGAGCTGAAGGCAGAGGCTTTAACCCACTGAACCACCCAGGTGCCCCACATTATCAGTTCTTAATAAATCGTGTGAATCTGATCATGCCTCGGCGTTGTTTTATGGATATCTCCCCACTTACTGTGACGCAGAGCATATTTTTATCATTTCATTGTACATTCAGCATTCCTTAACACTTGTCTTTTGAGCAAAACATTCCTTTAGAGAAATGTCTTGACCTAAACATCTCTCTGCCTCTCTTCCTATTCTTATTACCCATTCACACAATTGCCTGCATTTCTTATCAGTAATAATGGGTCCATTCAGGGTAGGAATTTATCACAATGAGACAATTCTAAAAACAACTCAGTGAAAATACCAAATCACCTCAAGATATCCTAAATACTTACTGAGCACCTACTAAATAACAACATAGTGTCCTGGTGAAGTGTGCCGTCTTTGGAGCTGAACTACCTGGTTTGAATCCTGGTGCCACCATTTCAGAGTCAATGACCAGGGAAGATTTATTAATCTCTCTGAGCCACAGTAGCCACATATACAAAATGGAGGCAATAATAGTACCTAACTGTTGAAAGTTAAATTAGATGGTAAACATAAACCATTTAGCACAGTGTTCAGGACATAATAAATAATCAAATACTAGTTATTTCTATCATCACTATTGGCGGGAGGATAGCAGTGGCAAACGTCATGTGGTGCCTCCCCCAGAAGGCAGACCCTGGATGGAGATCAGCATGCGGAAGGTTCATTAGAGAGCGCTCTTGGGATGGCCACATGAAATGCACTCGAGGAAAAGAGGAAGGGCCCCCCAAAATGAGAACCTGTACGGATACATTTTCTGCACTGATTCAATATCCATATTTACAACTTACCAGAAATATCAAAAGTATTACCCCTGAACCACACTTAATTGTAAGAAGGAGGAGGAGGAGGAGGGGACAAGGAAGGTAAAAAAAAAAATAAGGAAAAGTCAGAAAAGAATAGTGTCTGGAACTATTTCAAAGATTTCACCCATGTTAACTAATGTAAGTCTCGCAAAATCTGGAGGACAATGCTGGATCCACAAGTGACCACAGTGAAAGCATGGAAATAACTCACCCGTGGCCCCACAGCTAGAACGTGCTAAGGCTAGAATTTGAGCCCAAGCCATGTAGCTTCAGAGAGGACGTTCCTAACCATGGTTCAGGACCGCCAGAAGGCATGTCAATACCACTCATAGGCTGCAGCAGTTTACCGTTATTTCTATTACAGCTGTCTCCTAGACCCTCTGCGAGGTGCTTCAAATACATCAGATAATTTAATCTATTCCTTACAGAAACTCATCGAGGGTTGCATTTTTATCTGCATTTCTAACTGAAGAAAGAAGGAGATGTTGAGTAACTTTCCCAAAGTCATAGAAGTTAATAGTAGAGCCAGGCTTTCCCTCCATGGTTTTTTTTGGCTCTGAAAGTCAGTGTTCTTTCCCATTATAAATATGGTTTTATTTTTGAGAAAGGACCTTCTTTTCCAGAAAATTGATGACTATATCATACCTCTTATGTCATGTCTTCCTTTGGATAAATAATATCAATTTGTCAACTTCCTTATTGTTTACATTGTCTCACGTTGGCATCCTTTGATTATTCTCCGTGTACATTGCCTTATTTAATTATAGAATCAGAATTGAGCATGTAGAGGCTTTGACAATTTTGAGTACCTAATGGGAAAGGTGCCAAGAGTTTCCTACATTCTGCATTCTCATTTAGCATTTCAATGCCATAATTACCTTTTCAAGAGCACAATAGCTATACTGACTCATGTTTAATATGCTTTCTGAGGGGACCAGTAGACCTCTTTCTATGGTGTTCTTAGTCCAGACTTTCTACATGTTCTATTTTATAATTTGCTTTAAAAGTATCCTAAGAATATTTACTCCTTGCCAAGTTTGTGCAGCTATTACCTACCCCTAATTATCTTATTTTTAAAATTAAAAACTTTACCGATACGTAATTAATAATTTTAAAATCTTTCCATAATAGTTTATCCAAGAAAATTTTTAATGTAGGTAAAATATAAAAGAGGAGTTTTACATAAATTCTAATATGATTTCTCTATCCCGACCCATGGGTACAATGTAAAAGTTGCACTCATTCTGAAAATCTTAATTCTAATGAGGTACCCTAAACACTTCTTAGCAGTCAACGTACATGTTCATGTTTATTTATTCTCATGTGTACAAATTAATGCAGTGGAACTCTAGGAAGCTGGAAAAGCCTAAACAACTTGCAAACTTCAGCCTCCTATGAATATCTGAAATGTGTCTATTTGATAAACTATCTCATTTTGTTGGAAAACCACCACCATGGGCTTTTTAGTTTTGCAATGATAAAGCAAGAGCTACACATTTTTCTCGAGGAAGACCCTCAGTGTAGTGTCATCTAACTGCAGTTGTTTTAGTCTGAGACAATATTCTGGAGAGTCATGTAAATTAGGTCTCCACGGACACTGATACGGTGCTAGAAAAAAGCTGTTTTTCTCTCTATGCATTTAGACTGCCCTGTACTTGTTCTTAGATGCTATTTTTATTCAAACAGTAAGCATCACAAAAATCATGAGCAGAGAACTTAGGGCCTCTGCATGGACATAGAGCTGTATTTCTGGCCTCACACTAGAGAAGTATAGAACATGACAGAGGACAGATCTGTGCTCCATGTAGCTCTGCATGGACAGATCTGCTGGTGACCCACAATTCCCATAGGACTGTGGCAAAGATTCTGAGACCAGATGAGTTTATTCTGATGAGTTTTGGGGGTTCTAGAGCAAGGCCACACCCCTCTAGGTAGGGGTGTAATTTACTTTTAAGGGAATGGATTTACCTATCGAACTATCAATCATGTCTTTTCTCTCTACATTCATGGTCAGTGTCTTCTCTTCTTGTGGTATTAAATAAAATACACACTGAAAACTTCTAAATTTTTATCTTAGGTTCAAATCCCTTCCTTAAATTCTAGATTCATAAATACAATTGCCTACTCAGGATATCCACCTGGATGCCTAACTCATCTCAAACATGACCTATGTTCAAAACTGAGCTCTTTGTCTTTCTGAGCACACTTATTCCTTCTTCATTTTTGTACTTTTCAGTCCCAGATAATTCTGTTCCTCCACCTGTAAGCCAAAACCCTTGGACACATCTCTGATTCCTCTTTGTCTCACACTCCACATCTGACACATCTCTTAGTGCAACATTCAAAATACATCTATAATCTGATCAATACTTACCACCCTGAATGCTACCACCCAAACTAATACACCCAAATCTTTCCTCTGTTTTATTGCCGTGGCCTCCTAACTGATCTCTCTTCTATGCCCTACTTCCCTGAAGGCTGTTTTCAACCATGCAGCCTGGTGAACCTCATTCAGATTGTGTTACTCTGCTCCACGCCCTTCCCTCTCACTCAGAGCATCTTACAATTGCCAAAAGGTCCCTTATGATCTGATTTCCCTCTTATCCCCTATGCCCACCTCCAACCTGGTCTAGTTCGATCTCTGACTTCATCTCCTAATATTTCCCCATGTTTCATGTCATACTAAATATATAGACGTACTGGCTTCCTCACTGTTCCTCACGCACAACAGAAATTCTTCCAGGTCAAGACCTTTGCACCTGCTGGTCCTTGCACCAGGAATGTTCTTCCTCTAGATACCACCTTGCTTGTTCCCTCAGATATTTTTTCCAGATCTTTCTTAGACATCTCCTTCGCAGTGAGGCCTTTTCCAATCATCTTATTTTAAATTATAATTTAAGGGATGCCGGAGTGGCTGAGTCGGTTAAGTGACTGCCTTTGGCTCAGGTCATGATCCCAGGGTCTTGGGATTGAGTCCCTCAGGGGGCTCCTTGCTCAGCAGAGAGCCTGCTTCTCCCTCTTCTTGCCACTCCCTCTGCTTGTGTGCGCTCTCTCTCACTCTCTCACTCTTTCACTCTATCTCTGACAAATAAAAATTTAAGAAAATAAGTTGTAATTTAAAATAAATCACATCAATATCTTCATCCCTTTCCCTTCTTTATTCTTCCCCCCAAAGGGCATATTGCCATATAATAGTATCTATCTTTCCCTAAATATTTTGTTCATTGTCCAGTTTCTCCCACCAGAATAGATAAGCACTATAAGGACAGGAATTTCTTTTCTCAACCACTTGTTTCCTTCAGATGTAGCACATAATTGCTCAACAGATATTTGTTGACTAGATCATTGACTCCTGAAAAAGAAGAATCTGGGATCCAAGATAGATATTTCATAGGTCATTTTTGAGGGGTCTGGTACCACATTCATTAGTATTCCCAGAGCAGTTCCAGTGTAGTAATGGAGATGGAGATGGGGGTGGCAGTGGGGTGAGGTACGTCCTCAAAACATGGCACGTCCTTGGCATCAAGGGACATTTAGTGATTTGAAGGATAACCAGCTCTCTGTGTAAAATTTCTGATTCACACTGAGTTGAAAAGGAAAAAAGCCTCCATTCTTGTGTCCACACCAAAGAGTCTTCTGCTACAAACCATCATACAGAATTGGAAATTTTAGGCTTAGTTGAAACAACTTACTATGGGCACATTTTATTGGAGAAGCACACACTTCAGAGAGACTCAAAGAGCCTCCAGATTTTCTTTATTGGTGGGCATAAATTCAGAAGGATAAGTAAATATGGTGGAATTTGAACCAACAGTTTGGATTTGGGAAATTGGTCACCTGAGGAGAAATCCCTGATAAATAAGGTCCCAGCATAAGAATGTTGAATTGCCTTTAATCTAAAGTTTTCCCAGAACAATGTCAGGAGCCTGGTCAGAATCCATGCTCCTCATTTGCCTTCCATTGTGGGACCCTTGCTATAACTGAAGAGAGAGAGTGATATGGGCAATTTGAACTTTGTACTTATTAGGACTTATTCAGCATAAAGTGGATCTTAGAGTAGAGGGAAGGGTGAATTAAAATTTTTAAATTATATATATATATATGTAGAGAGAGAGAGAGAGAGGCCATATATAGTCTCTCTATGAAGATAAAAAGATTAATGGTTTTTTTTTTTTATGATTATGCAGGTCATAAGAATTTATGGCCAAAGTAGATTTTTAAGAGAGGTGACTATACACACACAGCTAAGTATACAGCCATATGAATGAAAATGATTGACTATCTACTGCCAAAGAGAAGGGTGTGGGTGCCTAGGACTCTGAATAGAGGGTCTCCCATGACCAGGGAACCACCTAGCCCAGCAGGGTTCACTTCCTTGTTTGTAGAGTGTGTCCAGATTCTTGATGCAGAGGATGTTAAGAAGCATCTCCCATTAGGGGTTCCATCCACCATCCAGGTCACCCTTAAACCCAAACGCTGTTGCTTTAGAAACCTAACTTGGTGCTTTGTGAGAAGAGATTCTGAGAAAACAGGTATAGGGGCTGGGGTTGGTCTCTGAGTACAGGGGAAAGGGAATAGTACAAGCAGGCACAGGGTAAACATCACTGGTAACCAAAGCTGAGCAAGTCACTTACACTTCACAGGAGCTGCAAAGTTCCACTGACTTCTGGATTCTAGACAGAGAGACCAGGAAAGAGAAGGAAAGATAGAAAGAGAGCAGGAGGGAGATAAAAAGAAAAAACAGTTTACGACTTTAACCTTTCCTCACAGCAGGTGTTGTCTTCCTCACCTTCACCATACAATGTTGGCCCTGGGAGCGATGGAAGGTCCTAGAAAGCTGCACTGAGATCTCTTGTCCCATTACAGCCTCAAAGGCCTGCCCCTTGAGGTCACCTCTCTTTCCATGCTCAGTCTTGTCTTCTCTATCCTTCCCTCCAACTGATTCCTTCTTGATCTAAGCAACTTCTCACCTAAACAACCCATTCAGAAATTTTGAATTTCTACAAAATAGAGTTGACAAAACCCATCTGAGAGAATGAGACACAGTTGGTTTGGAAGTGCTCAGATGTGGGTGATTTTTAAAAGTCCTGGGGATGATTCTAATGTAGGCAGGTGAGAATCATCACTCTCCATCCTCTTCCCCTCCTAGTCTTATCTTAAACTTGGTTTTCACCTCCAAGTACTGCTGTCCTTCAATCTCTCTCAAGTTCAGACTCTCAGAAATCCCACATGCCTCAAGACAAGGGCTGCTAGCTTGTCTTTTAGCTGCTAAATGTTGAATGAACTTCCCGCAAGAAACACTCCTCTGTGAAGATCTGAGTTTCCTGGCTATTGCAGCCTTCACTCTTCCTCTAATATAATTTACCCCCTCCTTGCTCAGTTTTCAAGCCATCTCCTTACTGTCATTCTGGGTACTTCTACGAACATGTAAACTAATCATCTTCATGATTCCTTGACCTTCACGATCAACTACAATTGGCCCCTTCTCCCCTTCTGTTCAGCATGACTGCACCTTGGGCTTTGTCATTACCCACAACTGCTCCACCTCAGAAAGCCTGAAACTGAAAGTATCAGTTCTCAACCTGGTCAGCAAAATTTTCTGTCCTTCCAGCTCTCACCTACCATACTTTCAATCTCCACTTAGCGTTGGATTCAGCCTTTGAACTTCTCCTGTATTTCACCCTTTTTAACACTTTACTTCCTCCCACATTCTTCCCAGTCTACTAGGCACATTTTAATTCTTCACCATCCCTCTCAATCCCTTTCTGCTTGTTTGGATGCAAATGCCAACTCCCAAACATGAATCAAGCCAACCATGTGACTACTCCATTCCCACTGCCTATGATACATACGTTCATGGTATCTGATCTTGATTTTGTGGTCACAAAGAGAAAAAATATATTCCTAATACTTGCCAATAGTATGTTCCATTAGCCACACCATGTAAATATAGTGTAATAAAAGCTTAAATATAATGTGGGCTGTCATTTAATCTTTACACCTACTTAAAGAGGCAGTTGCAATTATCATTCCCATCTTACAGATAACAAAAATGAAGTTTAGAGTGGTGGATAACTTGCCTAGGCTCATGTAGGTGTCAAGTGATGGAGACTACATTCAAATCATTAATGCTTTGACTCCTGAGTCTCAATTTCTGAGTTACTTCATAGTACCCTTCTCTGTGCTATACAACTGTTCTCAAAGGGGTGCAAATGAAACTGGTATGTAAATTTTGCTTCCCAATTCAATCATTTGTTTTAAAATGTGATTTGGTTAGATGTTACACCACAAAATTTCTCATAAGATAAACTAATCAATATTTTCTATTTAAATTTAATCTATAACGTTCGTAAAGGTAATTTACACTCTCCTAGCATCAGGTCTTTCCCTATCTTACTGATCTCTGTCTGTGGAATATAACTGGTCTACCCGAAGATCTCTCACTCAAATGCTTGCTTTTTTTAGAATTAGGCAACAGTGTTGTAGATTCTAAAGAAACCAGCCTTTCACATCAAAACCACACCAGTAGTAAATTCAGGTACAAGTAAAGAACTGAAATTGGCTTACATGTTTCAGAGATTGGTTCAGTGACCACTGCCTTGGTTTCTCCCTTGAGAATAAAATGTGTCCCTAGAATTACTCAGGCATTAGAATGGACAGCTCCCCTTCTTTGGGCTCCATCCACTTCTCAGTGAGCTTCCCTACCATCTACCCCTACTCTTATATCCACAATCTGTTCTATGCCTTCTCAAGTGGCAGATGTGCCAGTAATCACTCAGGCTGTGAGAGCCTAGTAAACAAAGACAAGCTATTTAAAAAAGCATTTTGCACCCCCTTCCCTTCCTGAGTGTTTAAAGCATGGGCATGGGTGGAAAGAATCTGGATTCTCAGCCCCATCCCATCACATATGTGACTTATGGGCATGCCATTTTAGCTCTCTGAAATCCTGTAGTCTCTCCTCTTCAAAATGGAAGTAGAAATATTTTACCTATAGGACTTTAGCCACATATTTTCCTTGAAATACCTTTAAGAGATATGATTAGGTCTCAACAACAGAATACCATTCATATTTCAGAACGAAGCCAATAAAAGTCCTGTGAACATTTCCACCCACACACAAAAATAGTATTTTTTATAACCTAACTACCATCTAATCCAAGTTGATTTATATTGTGAATTTTTGAAAAACTGAATTGGATTCAAAATTTCCAACTCACGCTCACCATATCCATTAAATTCTTCCTACTTGACATTATTTTAAAATATTTTCCAAGACAATGAAAGATAGATGGTGGTAACCCTTTTAGAGGTTAAATAATTGGTAAGAAAACATAAGAGGACACAAAAGAAAACCTCCAACCTTCAAATGAAGTGTTCTTAATAGTTATGCAAGCTTGATTGTGCAGACGTATGCCTTGGATTTTACATGTTATCAGTGCCAGCAACATATGGGTAGTTGGTGATTTCTGCCCACACCTTATGAGCAGCTTCCTTCATAAATCCTAAAAGTTAATCATGACAAAAAGCAGACTTGTCTATTCCCTTTAAAAGCCTGAAGCAATTTGTTCAGCAACCACACTGCTAATATAGAGATAAAGGAAAGGAGCACTGAGGGCAACAAAAAAGGATCAAAAATATGGAAGAATGTGTACAGAATTAAAGTGACTGTGGTAAGGAGTGACTGCTCGTGGTTCATTTTATCTTATTACTCTGGAAATACGTTGCTAGTTATAAGGGAGAATTAGGAGCCGAGATTTTTAGGGGAACAAATCCTGATTCATGCCACTGTGCTGAGTAATTTCTGACTCCAAATTCCCTATTCATTATTCATTCAATAACTGCAAAATGAATGAATTTAATCCTATATTCGGCAAAATGTATACTTCATGAATGGTTAGAAAACAGTCAAGAAAAAGCTAAGCAAACACACAAGCATCAATTTTTACTAGAACAAGCTGCATTCAAATTAAAGGGGAAGAAGAAAGGTCAGGGGTTATAGATTCCTACATTCCAGACATAGTCCTCTTCACCCTCATTGTGTAGCAGCAGTCAATAGTCCCTTGATGGTCAGGAAAATTTACCCCACCCAGTACAAGAATCCCTCTCTTTGTTGATTCAATGTCATTAAATGCCCAAATTGATCAGATAGCAATCTCAATTCCCAATTCAATGGAATTATATCCCCTGGGGTAAGCATTCTTCCCTTTGGAATTAAAAACTCTACCAAGCAGAGCCCAAAGTTCTATCCCATGATTTCTGGACTGGGAGAAATGGAATACCAAATATGGGAGAAATAATACCCATCTCCCAAATATGGGAGAAAAATGGGAGAAATAATACCAAATATGGGAGAAATAATATCAAATACGGAAGAAATAATACCAAATACAGGGTGAAGATTTTGAGCATATTGGCATATCCTAGAGGATACTGCCCCAGCCCCACAAGATACTGCACCCTAGCTGGTATCATCCTTAAAAGACCAGTCCCCAGTCTAATACTGCCCCAGCCCCACAAGATACTGCATCCTAGCTGGTATCATCCTTAAAAGACCAGTCCCCAGTCTATCAAGTCAGTTGTTCCCGGGCAATGGTGAATATGGTGATATCAGTGAATTCCATGAGCAGGAGTCATGGCTGTATTTCATTTGCTGTAAAGTGATTTCCTTGGTCATAAGCAATGATGTGTGAATGCCAATGATGATGGATAAAGTGTCCTGTAAGTTCACATATGGTAGTTTTGACAGAAGAATTGCCAGCAGAGGAGGCATTTTGGGAGGCGGTTTGAGTCCTCAGCATGGCTGTAGTCTGGCTGGCCTTGGGGAGTGCAAGTTCACGTTGCTGAGCCCATGCCTGACCTTCCTTCCTGCCACTATGGCCTCTTTTTCCTGAGCTCAATGGTAAGTGACAGGAGTGGCTAGAAGGAGGCTCACCAACATCCACAGAACCATGCTATCCTATTCATCTGATTATTAAAATCCCCTTCTGCTGGAATCACCCTTTGGTGAGCATTATGGGGCACAAATATCTTCATGCCGGGTCTATCTAAATACTGTTTCCCCCAACCTCCTTGTCACATATCAACTTCCCATCTAGCCACAGTCTTTAGGACTGTGACATTAGCTACAGGCCAGAAACAGGTATATAGCCAGAATTCCGACCATCTCTCCTTTTAGGAAAAATGAACAATTTGAATTTCTGTCATGCTGCAGCTTGTCCTGCTGGTGCCTGGGTGCTTTGCAGAACATGTTTGTAAAGTCAGGCTCTAGTTCTTTCGTTCATAGTCAACTAACCATAGAGAACTCCCTACAAGAAAAAGCTGAGGAAGGAGACAGTATCATAGAGTCCACGGGCATCTGCACCACCTCCTTATGCACCTTGTACTTTCAGAAAGAACTTGAGCCTCATCTAGTATCTACTCCTTACATTTGATAATGAGTGGTGCTTTAAGCATACAAATTTATAGGGTGGTGTGGTCAAACAACACCAGTTTGATGGGCAGCTCAAATGACATGAAATGGCAACACTTTGTTCCCATGTCGTGATCTCTCTGATTCCCTGTAAGACCCTGACAAAGATTCCGTACAGCATTCCTACCCACTACTGATATTTTGAGTTGCATCAAATCTGCTGGAGAACGTGCTGAGCTGGAGGAATCCCTTGTAAGACAACTCACTCACAGACTCCCAGCAGGACACTTCAATTCTTTGCTCTTTGGGCCTTTCCAGAAGGTTGCTTGAGTGTCTTCCCCCACAGCAAATAAACCAAGAGAGCAAGCAAGGATGAACCCGTGATGCCTTTTATAACCTAGTCACACAACATCACTTCCACCGTAATCTACTTAGAACCAAGGCAGTAGGCCCTGCCCTCAACCGAGGGGAGATGATTTGGGCTTCACCTTTTGGAGGGAGCAGGTGATAAATGTATAGATCTATTTTAAAACCACCACCACACCTTACTTATAATATTGAAAAATAAGGGCGCCTGGGTGGCTCAGTTGGTTAAGTGACTGCCTTTGGCTCATGTCATGATCCTGGAATCCTGGGATAGAGTCCCACATCATCCTGCATTGGGCTCCCTGCTCAGCAGGGAGTCTGTTTCTCCCTCGGATCCTCTCCCCTCTCATGCTATCTCACTCTCTCTCAAGTAAATAAATAAAATCTTTAAAAAATATATTGAAAAATAAAAAGCAGCCTGACACAAAAATCTTTCAATATATCTCTCCTAATTTGCTTAAATAGAATTCCTAGAAATTAAATATGGATCAAAGCATAATGATTTCTTTGAAGACTCCTAACACACATTGCCAAACGGTCCTCCAATGAGTCTTTAGTGAGCCGGATTTGTCCAGAAGCAGTGAATGTGTATGATTATTTCATTGCACATCAGCCAATGTCAACTTGGTATTAAAAACAAACAAAAATTCATTTAAATTTATTTTTAAAAGTATGTTTTTCCTATGGTGATTCATATTTTGTATTTCTTCTTTTATAAATTGTTGATAATTGTTGCCAATTTGTCTATTAGAATGCTTTACATAATGATTTGGAAAATCTTGTTAAATATAAAATTATTATTTCCTGACCTGTCGTCTTTACAAGCAGTTTACTGATTTATCATTAATTTTATATTTCTCCTTAGATACAAAAGTTTTTGTTTTTGAATTGTCAAAAAAAAAATCTATTACTGTCTTTGTAACTTCTTATGCAGCTTCTCTGCTGCAAGGTAAGTCATTACTTTCAGCACATGTTTTAAGGCAATCACCATTTCAGTACAACTAACTTCTTTGTTGTTTATAATTAATATTTTTTCTTCAAGAGTTCAGAGCTGGTTACATAATTTGCAGGGCCCTGTGCAAAATAAAAATGTGGGGCCCTTCTATAAAAAGACGAAAATCATGTGATTAAAGGTACTAAGATACAAAGCCTTTTCCGTTCTTTCATGGTGTTTCTTTTAACTTGCCATGGTGCTCTTTGTTGCTTTGCTATTGTTACGCTAGTTAAAGAACAATTAAAAATTTTAAGTATCAACACAAATTTAATCGTTTGTCCTTATATTGTTCAATAGCAGTTTTAAATGCAAACATAAGGATATTTAACTCACATGTGAAGTCACTTAAATTGCACAATTCATATTTATAGCTCATGCAAGTGTATATATTTCACTTTTATCAAAACACCAGGGTTATATACAGGACTAACTTAACTGTTTTTATTTTGCTTCTTTATATATATATATATACACATACATACATATATATACTCTACCACCATTCTCTACCTTCAGCTTACTGATGAGTTAAGGAAGGGCTGAAAGGAAAGGAACAATGGGTTGCCATATGGCTTGCCTTTCCCTCTATGTTATCATTTGCTTTTTAAGTGGTTGGCTCACACAAGGGATGAAGGTTATGATAGGGTTCCTTGATTATTTGTTTTTAAAATGCCACTGCCTTTATTTGAAGTAAGTTCCTGTTCTAAAGGAAATTATGGGCTCCCTGGCCTATTAGTGTCCCTGCCTACTCAATGTGACATGTTTAACTTGTATTTTGTTTCAGTCTGGCTAAAACACTACACATTGTGGTTCCATCAAAATGCTGTGTTTGTAGGGCATCCTGAAGGCTCTATGCAATGAATGGCAAAGAAAGGTAGATATGGATATTGTGTCTGCCTCCCCTACTCATGAACGTGCTTCATTGTTCTGCTGGATTTCACTTGCAAATCACAAGTTCAAAGATAAAATTATTAAGAATTTAAGGAAGGAACAATAGAGCATTAAACCAAATGTGAAGCCCCCAGAATATGGGCCACATAGGACATGCAGACCTCATGCCCCTGGAGCTGGCTTTACATGAACTGCAGCCAACTTCTGGGAATGTTTCCCACCAAAATAAACCACATGGAGTAAAGGTAAATGAGAGTTATAATTCATAAGAAGCTACTACAAAGACACAGTGAAAAATTGGCTAAAATCTAAGTTAAGTGTCTACATACAATGACAAAGAGGCATATATAGACTTGCTGACACCATCAGTCAAGTGGTTTGAATTGACATTTATAGAATACATCATCCAAACAAAAGCTAAATATGCATTCTTCTCAAGCTCACATGGAACACTCACCAAAATAAAGCACATTTTGGTGCATTCACAGTCCCCGCTCATGGGTGGCTGTTTTTTACTCATCAACAGAGTCCCCACACAGGGAATTCAGGCCTTTGCCCATAGTCAGGCACACGAAGCTCCAGTGGATTCTTTGGATCACTGGGCCAGCTGGAAGCCTTACTGCCCGCCACAACCAGGGTCTGGGCCACACCACACAAACTCCTGGTTGGGTCTCCTGGCAGGCTCAATTAACAATGCCTTCCTTAAAGGGGACCCAAGCAGGTGCGGGGAGACTACAGACAGGCCCAAGTATGCTAGGGCTGAGTTCAGGCCATGTTGGGGAAGGCTCAGGACAGCCCCCTATGACTTTCACCTTTTGTTCCTCATGGTCCAGGAAGAAGGGCAACCAAACCATCCAGAGAACTAGGAAAGGATCAGAGTGGATATGGGGGCTTCCTCCAAACCCTGGAGGATCCCATATGCCTTTACAATATCAGAAGGTCTATCTACATGTCCCTAACCCAGTGGGAATATGCCACTGGGAGTTTCCCCTGCTATCACCAATCCCCTGAGACAAGCAAGAACAAAAATGGTAAGGAATCAGAGCAAAATAGTTGCACAGGGTGACTTCTGGAGGCCTCTAGGCTGGACATTCCAATCTATATAAACACAGTTACATTTGCACAGGTGGTGAAAGCCCTTGGTAGGGGGAAATGTCAGGGTTGTACTACAGGGTCTCAATTTAACAGGCAGATGGGTCAGATGAAGAGGTTGCACAGGTGGGGTGGCAATTATGTTCATGTTGCTTGTCGTCATCACCATTGTCCAGTGATAGACATTTACATAAACTCCATAGCTGAGCTCAAAGCACAGGAGCACAGTCTATGGATGGCGACGATAGCCAACACATGGTATTGTACAGAAGGCTCTGCTGTGTGTCTGGACCAGTGAGGTTGACCATTATTGCGGACAAATTTAAAAGAACAGAAATGATATCAAGTATGCTGCTGGACCACAATGAAATTAAACTAGAACTCTATGACAGGAAAAAAAAAAAAAAAGCTGGAAATCCAAAAGCATCTGGATACTAAACAATGCCTTTCAAAACAGTACATAGGTCAAAAAAGATATCTCAAGAAAATTTTTTAAAATTTCAAATAAATGAAAATGCAAATACAACCCACTGTGGAGTGCAGGAAAAGCATTGCTTACAGGGAAATTTATAGCATTAGATGCATGTATTACTAAAGAAGAAAGACCTAAAATCAATAATCCAAATTAGCTCTAGGGAACCAGGAAAAGAAGAGTAAATTAAATTCAAAGCAAGCACCAAAAAAAAAGACATAATAAATATTACAGGAGAAATAAAATCCAAAATGGAAAATCAATAGAGAAAAATCAGTGAAACCAAAAGCTGGTTCTTTGAATGGGTCAACAAAATTGACAAACTTCTGGCCAAGTTAACCAAGGGGGGAGAAAGAAATAACAAATTACTAATATCAGAAATGAAAGAGGAGGTATCATTACTGATCCCACAGACATTAAAGAATGAGAAAAGAATATTATGAACAACTTTATGTCCAAAAATTTGATGACTTAGGTAAAATACACCAACTCCTTGAAAGACAAAATCTACCATAACTCATACAAGAGAAACAGATAACTTTGACAGACATATATAGATTAAAAAAAAAAAATCAAACCGATAAGTAATAAACTTCTAAAACAGAAAACATCAGGTCCAGATGGTTTCACTGGTGAATTCTGTCAAACACTTAAGGGAAGGGTAATAAAAATACTCCAAAATTTCCTCCAGAAAACAGAAGAGGAAATACTTGGAAACCCATTCTATGAAACAATCATTAGCTTAACACCAAAATCAATCAAAGACATTACAAGAAAGGAAACCTGCAGACCAGTATCCCTCCTAAACACAGATTCCAACATTCTCAACAACTTATCAGCAACTCAAACCCAATAATGTATAAAAAGAAGTATACAACATAACCAACCAATTTATTCTAGCATGCAAGGCTTGTTCAACATTCAGAAAAAAAAATCAATTATTCATGTAATCAAGAGACTAAAGTAAAAACCTCATATGATCATATCAATAGACTTTTCTAAAGCATTTGGAAAAATCCAACACCCACTCATAATAAAAACTCAGCAGAGTAAGAATAGAAAGGAACTTTCTCAACTTGGTAAAGAACATCTACAAAAAACTTGCAGGTGACATCAGAGTTAATAACGAGAAACCAGACACTTTTCCTCTTGATTGTGAAATAGGTAAAGATGTTCCCTCTCGGGGTGCCTGGGTAGCTCAGTGGGTTAAGCCTCTGCCTTCGGCTCAGGTCATGATCTCAGGGTCCTGGAATCGAGTCCTGCATCCGGCTCTCTGCTCAGCAGGGAGCCTGCTTCCCCCTCCCCCTCTGCCTGTGTCTCTGCCTACTTGTGAGCTCTCTCTCTCTCTGTCAAATAACTAAATAAAAAATCTTAAAAAAAAAAAAAAAAGATGTTCCCTCTCACGATTCATATTCAACATCATATGGGATTCCTAGATAATGATACACAACAAGAAAAGAAATAAAAAACATACAGAATGGGCAGAAGGAAATAACGTTTTGTTCATAGATGATGTGATGGTCTTTGTAGAAAACCCCAAGAATTAACAACAACAACAAAAAATCCTGGAACTAATACAAGATTATAGCAAGGTTACAAGATAGAAGATAATATACAGGGGCGCCTGGGTGGCTCAGTGGGTTAAAGCCTCTGCTTTCAGCTCAGGTCATGATCCTAGGGTCCTGGGATCGAGCCCCGCATTGGGCTCTCTGCTCAGCAGGGAACCTGCTTCCTCCTCTCTCCCTGCCTGCCTCTCTGCCTGCTTGTGATCTCTGCCTGTCAAATAAATAAATAAAAATCTTAAAAAAAAAAAAAAAGATAATATACAAAAATCAATTGTTTTCCTAAAAATCAAAAATGAACAAATGGAATTTGAATTACAAACACCCTGCCATTTACATTAACGCACAAAAATAAAACACTTAAGTATAAATATAAGATAATTTGAATAAGAAAACTCTAGGGACAGGGGCGCCCCATGTCAGGCTCCACGCTGAGCACGGAGCCTGCTTAAGATTCTCTCTCTCTCCCTCTCCCTTTAACCTTCTCCCACCTTGCATTCTCTCTTAAAAACAACAACAAAAACTCTAAAACGCTGATGAAAGAAATTAAAGTTATAAATGGAGAGATATTTCATCTTTATATGTGAGAATACTCAATATTGTTAAGATGCCAGTTTTCCCCAACTTTATCTATAGATTCAATGTAATCCCAATGAAAATCCCAGCCAGTTATTTTGTGGATATCAATAAAATGATTCTAAAACTTATATGGAAAGGAAAAAGACACAGAATAGCCAACAGAATTCTAAAGTGGAACACAGAGAACTGACAACGTCAAGACTTCTTACAATAATCAAGACAGAGTAGTATTAGGGGACCTGGGTGGCTCATCCATTAAGCACCTGACTCTTGATTTCAGCTCAGGTCATGATCTCAGGGCCCTGGGTTGAGCGGTGTTGGGCTCCTTGCTCAGGGGAGATTCTACTTGAGATTCTCTCTCTCCCTCTGTCCCTCCCCACCCCTGCCATGCATTCTCTCTCTAAAATAAATTTAAAAATCTTTTTAAGAGAAACAGTGTAGTATTAGCAAAAGAATAGACAAATAGATAAATGGAAAAAGAGAGCCCAGAAATAGGTCCACATAAATATACTTGGCTGATTTTCAACAAAAGAGCAAAAGGCAATTCAATGGAGGATAGTCTTTTCAAAAACTGATACTGGAATAACTGGACATCCACATGCAAAACACATTTTTTAAAAAATTTAAACAGGGACTTTATACCCAACACAAAAATTAACTCAGTATATGTCATAGATGTAAATGTAAATGTAAAACTATGAAATTTCTAGATGATAATACAGGACACAGAAGAAAAGCCAGATGACCTTGGGCATGGACGTGTTTTTAAGACTCAATCCATAAGATAAATAATTGATGTTGAACTTCATTAAAATTTAAAACGTCTGCTCTGTGAAAGACACTGTTAACAGAATGAAGAGACAAGCCATGAGCTGGGAGAAAATATTTGTAAAACAAATATCTGATCAAAGAACATGTCCAAAATATATAAAGAACTTTTAAAACTCAATAATAAGAAAACAAACTACCTGATTAAAAAACATGAAAAGGTCTGAACACAACCCTCACCGAAGAATTTATACAGGTGGCAAATAAGCATATGAAAAATGCTCTATAGTATATGTCATCAAAAAATACAAATTAAAACAGCTTATTGAATACTGTTCTACATACTTATAAGAATGGCTGAAATGCAAAAGAATAACACCAAATGCTAGTGAGAATGTGAAGCAACAGGAGCTCTCATTTATTGCTGGTAGGAGTGCAAAATGGTACAGCCACTTTGAAAGACAATTTGGCAGTTTCCTACAAAGCTAAACATAGGCTTACCATACAATCCAGCAATCATGCTCCTAAGGTATTTACCCAAATGAGTTCAATGCTTATGAGACACAAAATCCTGCAGTAATGTTTATAACAGCTTTACTCATAATTGCCAAAATAATGCAAGTAGCCAGGATACCATTCAAAAAGTAAATAGATTAACTGGGGTACTCCATACAACGGAATATTATTCAGTGATAGGAAGATAAGATAAAAGAAGAAGAAACAACCTGAAATACTAAGTAAGACTAAGTAGTCTTAGTAAAAGTAAGTAAAAGACGTCAGTTCAAAAAGGCTAGTACTGTATGATTCCAACTACATGACATTCTAGAAAAGGCAAAACTATACAATCAGGATAAGGATTGATGGTTATGAAGGATTTTGAGGGAAGAAGGTAGGGAGGGATGAATTAAGCGGAGCACAGATTTTTAGGGCAGTGAAACTCTTCTATACAGTACAAAACTGTAATGGTAAATATGTGGCATTATAGATTTTTCAAAAGCTATAAACTATACAACACAAAGAGTGAAACTTAATGTACACTATGGACCTTAATTGATAAAACCTATCAATATTAGTTTATCAATTATACCAAATGTACATTACTGTAAGTTGTTTATAATAGGGGAAACCATAGAAGGAGAAGGCATACAGAAGGCATAGGGGAACTTTCTGTGCAATTTTTCAGTAAACTTAAAACCACTTTAACTGAATAAAATCTACTCATACAAAATAAAAAAATAATCTATTAAAGATGGTTCCAATTACTTATTTAGGATCCATAGAATTGCCAGGAATATTCTAGTTTGTAAGAATTGTAAGTTATCATTTAATCATTGTATCTGAGAATTGGAATGAGTTTTCAGAGATCAGTTTGTTTAGTCTCCTTCCTCAGTAAATGTCTTCTACAAGAAACATAACCCAAAATATAGAGAAAAATATAATGCATAATAATAAATAATGAAAACCCCTAAATAACAAAAATGTATCACATAATTCAGTGTAAACAGACCAGCAATGACACAGACAATGAAATACATGTAAGTCAGAAACTTATTTGGGTAGGTATGCCTACATTTGTATGTAGGCAGAAATCATTTAACTCAGGGCTAGCTGCACAAAAAGTAGTATTTTAGAACTTTGGTACTAATCCCTCTAACCTATTTTCATTAGTCTGAGAACAGTACATTGAACTTCATAAACAAAAAGATTGCTAAGAGTAGCAATGCTAGTCTTGGAATAAAAACTCAGGCTGAATCTCTCAGAAGCTTTCACTAAAGGAAGAATCCTACATAGCTCTTCCAATTACTTTTTTTTTTTTTTTTTTAAACACAGGCAGCTCTTACACTGAGTATATTCATATGGGATTCATGTCTGGTATTTGTCCAAGGAGCCATGAGAAGAATCTAGGAAATTTGCCACCATCTACAATATGGTATCATATGGATATTCTTTGCCATCAAATTCCAAGAGACAATACAGTTGAAAACAGGAAGTATAACAAAAATGACTTCACCAAGATCCATTTCTGCCTAAATATCACCTAAAGATGTTAAAATGGAGATTCCCTAGTAAATCCCAGAGTTTTAGAGTCAGTAAATTTGGAAGAAAACCTGATCATCTGAAATAAAACCTTAAAACAAAACTATCCTATCTGGAAATCAGTAAAAATCCTGGGGGACCAGAGCAGGCAACAGCAGAAACTGACTGATATTCAAATTAGACCCCTCTCCGGTCTCCCTCAATCTTTCCTCACCTCCCAGCTCCAGAGTCATCTTGACAACACCAAGATGCAGGCAAAACTAGGTTATTTCCTACTTGACTTCTTGATAAGTATTCCCCACAAATCTGTCAGTTGAAACAACTCAAGGACTTTGAAGATTTCTACTCCTTTGTCACCATTAAGGTAGCTCATTGCTTCTTCTACTCAAAAAAAGCAAGCAGAAAAAGAAAAAAAGCAAAAAAAGAAACAGAAATATGTGAATACTTCATATTTTATTTTGCTCCTGCTTTGGAAATCATCTACAGATCTTTAATCACGTGGATTCGACTCTCCTGTCGAGAGTTTGCAGATCACATGTTATTTCTTATATGTTGTGACAGCGACATAACATGGGCAAGGTGATTCAGGTAGTGTTATCTACAACCCTTCCCACCAGCTCAGCTTGATTCCTCTGCTCTTCTAGTGGGTGTATGGTCTGGATACCTCAACTCTACCTATATATAGCTTGCTCACGACTCACAGTTTTGGTTCATAATGAAGTGCCTAAAACCGTGATGGTAGTATTTCTCTTTGATTATTTATTTATGACACTTACCCTCTTTTGGCATTCATTTAATATGAACTCTTCCCACTTAAGAGAAAGTGAAGCCAAGAATTTAGATGAGCTGGTTCTGCTTCAGCAAAATCCTCATTCAAACAAATTTCAACTAGAGACAATATTTGCTCATAGGACGACCAACACCGAAAAGAATATGCTATCTCCCCTGGAGGCGCGCACAGACCGGGCAGCCTCTATTTTGTTTTCATTTTCCTTAGGGCAGTTCACATTATTCTGTAAACAAAATGTCTGCCAGGGGGCAGCAGATTGTAATACTTTCATTCCCTGGAGATTCCAGAGGATTTTTATGAATGCTACAAGCATATTATGATAATTAACTCGAAATTAAAGCCTCATGATTACCTTGTTACACTACATTTAAAAGTAAAGGTCTGTCTGTGGATTTCTTATTAAATCATATTAAGGACTTGAATAAACTATAATTGTATGTTCAGACATAAAAATTAAAGGGAAATCCTAACAGACTGATGTTGCTTAAATTATTTGCTACCTAATTCCATCCTTCAAAACTTCTCGGAGCTTCCCTGCTCTCTTGAGCCACTTGTGGACAGTCACATTGCTTTTTATAAGCAAAATATGATATTTTTTTAAAATTTAAGAGTACCTAGCTATGTTCTCAAAAAACGTGACTTGAAAGAAGCTGGGAGTCGTTATTTTTATTAGTTATGACAGAAAAAAAAATACTTGCATAATGAGCTGTAATAAAACTACTGTAGCAAATTGCTTCTGAGTATGTCTTTATTATACATGAATTATAGAACCACAATGCAGCAGAACAGTTCAGGGGAAGAGAAAGGCATTGAGGGAAAGAGGAGCCATATTGAATCCCTCTGAAGTCTTCTTATAGATTCAGGTAACATTTATTCAGACTCCCTGGCAGGGTGCTTTTAAGCACTTCTTGGCTTGTCAGTGTATTGTCTCTTGTAAGTATGGACTTAAAAACCTACCTGAGCTAGTCCTTCAGGGAACCCCAGTGGTTGAAGGTGATGTCCCAAATTATAAAGTGGGCCTTCAAATTTATTTCTTTGTAAGTGACGAGCATTAATCTGTTTGAAGTCCCTCTTCATTTTGTTTACAATGTTCTGCTTTGAGTGATGCCCTTTAATAAAGTGGTTTCTGGGGAGTTTTGATTAGAGATTCTCCACCAAAACAAGGTAATCCTTAAAAGCCACAAAATCACAAAGACAAAAAGAACATGAGAATAACCGAAACAGAATTTTAGAAGCCGGAAAGCAGATGGATATGGGGTAGCTGTTTAGAAAACTTGAGAAACATGAGTTCTAAGCTTCCGTACTAGAAACTGTGCACTAAGTAACCTGAAATAACAACAGAGTATCCAAATGGTTCAGAAATGATGGCTGTAAGGGTCATGGCATGGTTGGAAAGCAGGGGATGATGTGTTCAGTGGGTGAATTCAAGTACCATTTTAAGGGGCAGCTAGACTCTCAGGTGTCCACCCTTACTCTGCATATCTAGCCAACCAGCTCTGTCTTACCTCAACTGAAAATTGGAGACACAGGCTTTGGAGGGGAATAACACAGGGGTCCTGCTGAATGGGAGAGGTTTCTGTAGTCTATTGGCTTGTAACAAATCACTTTCCCAAATGTAAGTAACACAGAATCATCATCTACTATTATACCTATCCCAAATGTAAGTAACACAGAATCATCAACTATTATACCTATGGGCTGACCAGGCCCAGCTGGACAATTCCCACTGGAGTTCTCTAATACAGTTATGAACAGATGGTGGCTGGGCTGGAGATTCTGAAGGCTTGAATGAATTGGCTGTTCAAGACCAAGGGCTCACTCCCATGCCTGGCTCTTCAGCTGGACGCCTGGAACAGCCAGCAAATGACCAGATGCTCTTCTTTACACATAGCCTCTCTGTGGAGCCAGTCTGTCCTCATCACCACTTGGCAGCCTCCGGTGAGTTGAAATTCATCCACAGAGGTTGGTTTCTTCTAAAGCAAGCATTCTGAGACACCCAGAGGAAAGTACAAAGAGTCTATGACAGAGTTGGAAGTCACATAGCATCACTTCTCCCACATTATGTTGGTCAGAAGAGAGTCACAAGGCCCATCCAGAATCAAGACAAATGTACGATCTAAACATGTGAATACCAGGGGTATAGTTCATTTGGTGGGGGAGGGCAAAGACATCTTTAGGTACTAGCTACCACAAGAGAACAAACACCAGATAAAGCTGAGGTGTGTAAGATATGAAAACAGAGAAACTAAGTGAAATATTAAATCTTTTCTTCCTTTCCTCACTGAAGGCTCAGAATATCTCAACCATCCAAGACTGAAGTGTACCAATTAACAAGCCCAGGAGACACACAGAGTGCATCAATTCAGCTTTGTATCTATTCCTAAGTATGAGAAAGAGTTTAAGGACTAATGAAAAAAGAATATACCAAGACAAAGAAAGAAATGAAAAGAAAGTGAGGAAGCAAACAACAGTGGGTAAAGGAAACTTCAAATTGGATATTTAATATTGTCAAGAGAAAAGGAAATAGAGTGCCATCTTGAAACAAAAGCAGAATGATATTAAAAATTATTATTCAGAGAACAAAAAAGAACTCATGGCAATTATACACACGGAAGTAGACAATGTGTGGATTGATGGGGTATTGTGAGTTTGTAGATGATAGAAAAACATAAATAAAAATGTTGGAAGACACAGACGTTAAAATTAAGACACAGAAAATAGGGGGAAAGTTACTAGAATTAGAAGATCACTTCACAAGTTCCATGATCCAAATAACAAATATTGTAGAGAGAACAAAAGACAGGTAAGAAAATTTCAAAGAAAATATTCAAGAAAATTTCCTAGAACTCAAAGAATTCAATTTCTAGTTCAAAGGAGCTGTTATGGATTGAATTATGTCCTTCCAAAAGATGTAGAAGTCCTAAGCCTCAGAATGTGACTTTATTTAGAAATACAGTCTTGGAAGATGTGATCCCATTAAGATGACATCACTGGGGTGGCCTTAATCCATTATGACTGGTGTCTTTACAAAAAAGGGAAATTTGGACACAGATACAGAAGCACACAGCAAGAAGGCCATTTTAAGACAAAGGAAGAAATTTGGGTGAATCACCTACAAGCCGAGGAGCGCCAAAGACTGCCAAAAAACTTCCAGAAGCTAACAGAGAGTGATGAGAGATTCTCCCTCACAGCCTTCAGAAGGAACCAACCCTGCCAACATCTTGATTTCAGGCTTCCAGCCCCCAAAGTTGTAAAATAACTGATTTCTGTTGTTTAAGCCCCACACTTTGTAGTATTTATGAAACAAATACAGGGGCCTGCTGAGTCTCCAATTTTATAGATAGAGCAAGATCCATAGCAGAGCACAGGACTGTAATTATGGGAACTTGAGTGAGGATAGAATGTCATTTCTCAAGCATCCCTAGGATAACAAGGGCCACCAAAATGATGGAGTCAACCAATAAAAGGGAGATGTGGGACTCAGGGGAAAAAGAACCCAGCCTCAAGAAACAAATGGAGGGTGTTCCCAAGATGGTTTTGAGAGGATTTTAAGGCTAATGGCTGGGTAGTGGGCTCCAAGAGCAACTAGGCTGGTTTAGAGCCTGTCAGGTGACTCCAAACCAGAAGAGACAAAAAATATCTCATTTGTTTGAGAAATTTTATTCTTAGGACAAAGGCAGTGGATGCATGAATAATCCTTTGGGGTGGGGGGGGGGACCCTCCAAGAAAATAACAAAAAGTTGTGCAAGAAAGAGAACGATATCATGCTAAACTCAATTGTATTTTAAATAGGATTTTCATAGCCATATCAAGATAAACACTGTATGTTGATTTAAGTAAAAATTACAACTCTAGAGAGGATAAGGGAAAATTTTTATTATGCAGGGTGAAAGGCAGAGGTGAAAGAATACTAAATACTCACCTTTTATATTGAAAAATTGGTAGATAAAGCCTAATACGAAAAAGTGGAAGTATAAACATGATGTTCATAATATGAATTACCCCCTAAAAGTGGAAAGCGATTGCCTTTGGGCAGCCAGAATGGAGGAGTGGGTGGGATACTGCTGTTTTTTATTGCAAGACATGCCCTTTAAATATTTTACATTTGCAACTTTGAAGGAACTAAACATTAGTGAGAGTGAACCACTTCGGAATAAGTCTGTACTTAAAGTGTAAAGGTAAATCTACGGCCATTTACTCTAGACCGGTGATGCCTGAAGTGTAATTGCCCAGGAATCCATTGGTATCTCATTTAAAACACAAGGCTGGACATAAAAAAAGAATGAATCTTGCCATCTGCACCAACGTGGATGGAGCTGGAGGGTATCACGCTCAGTGAAATCAGTCAGATAAAAACAGAGAGCACCTGACTGCCCTCATATGCAGTATTTAGGAAACAAGGGGGAAAAAAGATACAAATGAGGAAACAGACTTTTGACTACAGAGAACAAGAGACGGTTACTAGAGGTGAGGTGGGTGGGTGGGGTGGGTGAGACAGGTAAAGGGTTGAGAGTATGCGTACCCCGATGAGCACTGAGTAATGTATAGAGTTGTTGAATCACTATATTGTACACCTGCAATTAATATAAAACCATGTGTTAATTATATTGGAATAAAAAACAAAAAAAAAACAACACAGGGCTGGAGTAGGACGTGACATTGTGCACCAGGAGCTCTCAGGCAGAAGCCATCCTGCTGGTCCAAACACCGAATTTGGAGTAGCAAGGCTCTGGGGCAGTATTTTCAAGTCAAGGTACCTATTTTATTCACATGAAGAGATCTTTACACAGTGCAGATGGCTTGGGACTATTAAGTTCTTTCAATAACCTCCCACCCCCACCCCAAACTGCATTTAGCCTAGAGTTCAACCTTCTGAGAAGGACACACAGGCCTCCTCTGTGCCTACTTCTTGCCCTGCTCCGCTGGGTCCACCAGACCGGCTCTACAACACCTCCCAACTGCTCACATCCACCAGGCAGCCCACAGAGCCTGCTCTCTAAATGAGCCAGAGCCGGCCTCTGGGTCCTGATGCCTAGGTTGTTTACTTTTTCCCAACCGACTGAGATCTGTTAGCTCATAAGCCGACTGATGCCAAACTCCAATTTTTATACATCCATTTATTTTAAAAATAGACAAAAAGCAGATTTTTAGCCATTTACAGCCTGCCTGCTTTGCATACCCCCAAACCTCACCTCACTTCTGCTGGCAATAAAGAAGATAAGCCCTGGGCCATAAAGTCCCCAAGCCACTGCTGCCCTTTGGAGCTCGGTGGATGTCCAGTTCCAGGTGGGAAGTCCCCTTGCCAACGCTCTGCCCACCCTCTCTGCCCCCCCCCCCACATCAAGTTTCCTGGCCCTCCTCCTGCCCTTCAGACTAGCAACCCCAGGGCCAAAGCCTTCCGACAGACTTCTGAAGGATTCTGCCCTGAATGTGAAACCTGTCAGTGTTGCCCATAAAGTTATACTCACTACTGCCACCTCATGGTCATATCAAAAAGTTCGCCCCCAAATCTCACACTCCCCAACCACAAGACTTTAACACCCTCTAATCCACTCTGTTTTAATTGGCTAATTCTTCTTTACCCTTAAAAACTCAGGTAAGGGGCCACATCCTCCAGGAAGCAGACTTTTGTCTATGACATGGGGGATGGACTAGAGCCCTGCCGCGCAGGCTTCTGCGTGGAACCGGATTACAGGTCAGAATTTCCACGAGTTCTATTTACCTTTGCTGACCTCTGCAATATAGCGTAGGTGGGGGGAACCTCGCTTTCCCTATAGATAAATAAGGTTTGGGTTTTTACTCAGTCGACCAGTGTTTATGGGAGACAACCATGCACCACATGTAGTCTCAGGGGTTGAATATTCAGTGGTAAGAAAATAACAGAATTTCTGTTTTTACGGAGTTTCAAGTCTACAGAAGGACGAAGGAGGCAGGCATTAACTAGTCACACGAAGAAGTGCGATTGGTATAAATACTTTGGATGGAGGTATTCAGAAGAGATTATAGACCAGATTCAGGCCAGCAGTTCAACGTACAACACAGCCCAAAAAAATTCTAAGTTCATCGCTTAGGATCCCCTCAGATTGCTCCTCTCATTCTAGACTATGTCTTCGGGTATCCAAGCAAAATCATCACTGCCTGTGATGAAGTTTTAGAATGTAAGTGAGGTGTGGAGCCAAGGACCAATTCTTAACTTGTCTCTGATGCAAAAAGGTGATTCTACTACAGCAGGGGGACAGGACCCCTGTCAGAAAGAGCTGCTGCCCCAGGGCTGTGAGGGTGCCTTGATTATATACTAGCGGGTTGGGGTGGTAAGTAAAAGGGAGGTTGTAAGAGAACTTTCATATGCTAAAGAGCACCTACAGGATACCCAAGATACCGGAGGCCTTGCCATTGTCAAGTTTGTTTTCCTCCCTCTAGCAAAACATTAACACTAAGATAGCTGGAAGATTCCTGGAAGAATGTCACACAGGTCCCGCCCAGGAGTGGGGGTGTGAGGAGGTTGCGGGGTGTCAGCTTACGCTTTGTCTTCAACCAGCCTTCCAGGCAAGTGCTCCGGGCCTCTGACTTGCTTTATTAATTGAATGGAAAGTAGACAGACTTTGCAAGAGAACACTTAGCACCACTGCAGATGAGGTCTTGGTCAAACCCAGTATGGAGATGAAGTTGCCACGGATCAGGTATATAACCTGAGGAAGATTCCAGGTTTTCTTTCCTTCCTTTTAACATTTTCTCTGGTTATAAATATTACACATTATAGGATATCATGAGGATACAATTAAGTTTAAAGAAAATAGCATTACCATTGACATATGAGCCTGGCTGACATTTTGCTGTATTTCCTCTGCTTTGTTTCTATGCCTCTGTATTAGGAGATGTTTGTTTAGCTCTTGTCCCAAGTCAAAGTCTATTCCAGCCTTCGCCTTGCTGGGCATCTAAATCCCCTAGAGGTTTCCAGATTTCCCATCAGTCAGGGGACAGTCTGCAGGTAGCAGCTGGATGAGGGAAGATGCTCAGAGGTACCGAGCCGGTAATCGTGAGATTCCTGAATTAGCAACTAGAGGACTCCTTGGCTTGAAGTCAGTGTCTACACTTGCCTGGTACTTGCAAAGCAAGGCTCTATTTTCCTCCCTGGGATGGAGGTCTTTCAGTTCCTTCCTCCCATCTGCTGCTTCTCTCCGGCTGCTTCTTCCTCTTCGCAGCTCAAAGTCTTTCAGGGAGTAGAAAAACCTGCTCCTCAAGCAAGCCTGTGAATATTTTTATGCAGCACCTCATTAGCTTGCAACTTCCGTCTTTGAGATTTACAGTCTTTAGAGCTGTTTCTGATGTGGGTGATCTATGCGTACCATGCGAAACGGGCTTGGAAAAAGGCCCCCTCGAGTGAGAATGACAGAAGTCTATGATCCAGGAAGGAGAGGAAGGTTCACAAGAATTCCAGCCTGATACAGATTAACAATCCATCCGGCCACATTTGTGTATACCTTTTATCATACATAATCATAAAGCATTCATAGTCAATTTTGTGTCTTTTTCACTAAATACTATGTTACAAACATTTTACCTAAGTCACGAAATAGTCTTTGAGGACTCCATTCTACAATATTTACTGTAGAATATTCCATCATCTGGTCTGCTCTAAGCAGCTGGTTGCCACTTGGTAATTTCATGTCCTGGTAAAAAGCCCAGCCTTGGCGGGAACCCCAGGTCTCCCACCCACCACATCTGTGACCTTGAAAACATACTTAACCTTTCAGTGCTTTCTCTGTAAATTGGAATATTAATATTACCTATCACCAAAATTATAATGAAATTTAAAAGTTAATATACAAAAATAGCTATAAACAGGGAACAGTCAATACATGTAGTTATTGTTGCTATAGTTATTTGATTTTTGAACTGTTACTAATATTTCACTTTTATAAACAACTGAATATGTATGTATGTATATATACCTCTATGTCTTTTTTTTTTTTTTTAAGATTTTATTTATTTATTTGACAGACAGAGATCACAAGTAGGCAGAGAGGTAGGCAGAGAGAGAGGGAAGCAGACTCCTTGCTGAGCAGGGAGCCCAATTTGGGGGCTGGATCTCAGGACCCTGAGAGCATGACCTGAGCCGAAAGCAGCGGCTTAACCCACTGAGCCACCCAGGCACCCCTCTATGTCTTTTTTTTTTTTTTAAACCTTTTTAGGCGTAATTGTAGAAGTTGTATGAATTTTTATGAATTTTTATAGGCTCTGTATTTATTTTGCCACATCATTTATTGGTAAGATTATATAATTTTATACCCACACAGCAGTTAAATGTTCTCCCTTCAATAAATTCTCCATCAGCAAGGACAGTAACCTTTTAAAAAACAGACTGGATCAAGGTCCTCCCTGAATTTTTAGCCCAACTTTGGGGAATCTGCCTACAGTGCCCCACCCACCTCTCTCCTTCCCCTATAGCTTCTCTCTGGCAGGTTCACCCTATTCCAGCCACATAGGTTTCATTGCAATTCCTTTTTTTTTTTAAGTTTTTTTTTCAGTGTTCCAAGATTCATTGTTTATGTACCACACCCAGTGCTCCATGCAATATGTGCCCTCCTTAATACCCACCACCAGGCTCACCCAACCCCCCATCTCCCTCCCCTCCAAACCCTCAATTTGTTTCTCAGCTCATTTCCATTCCTAAGCAAGCCCACTCTCTTCCAATTTCTAGACCACAAGTCCTTTAAACATCCTGAATTCCCTTCGCCCCCATGCTGTCTCTAGTCTCCCAACCCTGTCTAGTTAACTCTTGGTCCTACACACACACTCAAGCATCAGAACATGGTATTCCTCCACTTAAATACTCTGAAACAGCATTGTCTTTTGCTCCACAGAGCTTAATGTAAATGTACTTAGTTAATTAATTACATAAGGATTTCTAGAAAGTTCTCCAGTCTTATCTCTAAGCTCTTGAAATAGGAATTGTGACTGGCTTCAGGATGATGGCTGTATTTGGGCAGTCTTTTACAAGAACAAAGTAAATACTTAATACTTGCCGAATGAATAAAAAAGGATAGGAAAGAAGGTTCACGTGACAGGATCTTGTTTTCCTTCTTGTAATAGCTGTCTTTAAAGTTTCCCCTCACTTATTAAAGTGTATTTTGTGCCTTTCTCCCCTGCCAAAACACTCCAGCAGAAGTACCAGGTCTTTAGCTGTTAACTCAGGCCATTATCTTCCCCACAATCCAGGCTAAAGGCAGAAGCTTTTTCTCTGAGAACCTCCAGCCTGAGAACCAGAGATAGGGTTGGGGGGAGGTATAACACCATGATAAAATATGGGATTAACGGAGCCCATTCCCCTGCTTCCTTCCCCCATTTAGCTCACTGATCACTGGCAATGGGCTTGTAGCTCCCAGACAAGGGTTGGAAGATTCCTCTCTGGGCCAATTGGCCAGCGCAGGAACCTTGACCTTGAAGAAAGCATTGAATGTGAAAGAGAGCAAAACAAATCAACAGGAACTTTGGATAAAACAGGAATGATACAGGTAGCAGAAGAAACCTCTATAATAAAATAAAGTTAACATTATAAAATAAAGAAGAGGACCAGGAAGTAATACAATTTTTTGAAGGAACATTTAAAACGCAAGAGAGAGCCCTTGGAAATGAAGCATAAAGTAGCAGAAATAAAAAATTCAACCGAAGGTTTAAAAGATAAGTTTGAGAAAATCTATTTGAAAACAGAAAAACAGATAAAAAAAAAAGTAGAAAATAGAAAACAAGAAAAATTGGGGCTCATCTAGATTAAGTAGCAACTAAATGACAAATGTTCTGGGAAAAAAGAATAACTTTTTTTAAAAGGCAACCCACACAGAAAAAAATTAATACTACTGCTAATAAGAACTATTGTTATTAAATGAAGTGAGACTAAAATATTTTCCAGAAATTCAAGATCTCAAGAGTGAGCTCTGCCATATGAGGGAATAACCCAAGAAAGAAGGAGATTCAAGAGAGGAGAGAGAAGGAAGTTCCCTGGCAACAGCTGGGCAAGGAGATTCAAAGAACAAGGAGACCAGACTAGAATACAGAGAAATGCCAGATTATGACCTGATGTGCTTGGCAATACCAAAAGGAATTTTATACTTCTTTCAGAGAGTTTTAGAATAAATGACAGTATATTTCATGAAATCTAAGATATCCTAGATTCTAAAATGTACCATCATTTTATATACTACTAAGAAAGAAATGGTTGACCAATTAAGTGTGACTAATGGTTTATTTTGTATGTATTGAAATTTAGACTTAGGTAAACATGGATTTATAGCATACTGATTATATATAAAGAAGAAATACAAGCAAAATAAATTGATCAAGGTATTTCTAAACTTATATTTTTTGGAGTTCTGATTTTAGGTATGTTAATATATAAAACAAAAAAGAGCCTGGCTTGGAGTGGGAGCAGAGTAACAAACCAAGCAAAAACAATGAAAAGTAATATTTTCAAGACAGGAAATGAAATAATAGAACATCAGGTGGTTCTAGAGTAGTATTTATATGGTGATTATCATTTAGAATGACATAAAAACATGAGAAGTATATAAAATAGAACTAAACTAGGTGAAATAGGTGAAGGGGATTAAGAGGTACAAACTTCCATTTAGGAAATAAGTAAGTCATGGGGATGAAAAGTACAACATAGGAAATATAAGTCAATAATATTATAAAAATGTTGTATGGTGACAAATGGTAATTACACTTTGGTGAGGATTCCATAATACATAGGATTATGGAATCATTATGTTTCATGCCTGAAACTAATATAACATTATATGTCAACCGTCCTTCACTAATAAAAGTTAAAAGAAAAACAAATAACTAAATAAAATTGAATGTCATTTAAACATCTGTAGATATTGTGACCTTAGCAAACTTGAAGAATATTAAAATGAATTCTTTTGATTTTTAACTAGAATTTAATTCTTTTAATTAAAAATTATCTAGCAGAATGATGCAATGAAGTGATTAAACCACTTGATTGTGGGGGCATAGAAAAACAAGGATTCAGACTCAAATTAAACTTAAAAATTAAGTAAATAGTTACTGGAATCCCAGGCACAGGGACCAGAAGATCAATTTTTCTTTTAAGGGCTTACCTCAAAAAAATAGCAACTTTAGGCTTTGACCTTGGTCAGCATAATCCACTGAGATGGGAAAGAAGTGCCTGTTTCCTTCATGTTCCGGTCTTTAACTCAGGGAAGCTTAGGGTAAAGTGTAAAATATTAAATTTAGCCCATAACAAATATGTCAAAACCTTTGGTTTAATTTGGTATTTAGGAATTTGACATTCTAAGATCAATGAATCCAACAGATGAATCCTAATATTCTGGAATTTGATTGGGTCTTAAGGTTTTTAGATGGAAAGTGTAAGAAAATTTTAGAAAATGTGTCAGCCATGTTGGAATGTTTAGGATAACTGGCGAATCACCGTATTTATAAGTCTACTTTGCTAAATTTATTAGGATTAAGTTCTCAGTTTGGTTTATTAGTTGGCAAAATAAAATATTTAAAATATTAAATAGGAAATAAAATTTAAAGCTCATTACAGGATATTGTTGAACTAAATCTGTAAAAGGGATCAAACATCAATGACAGTCCCCTTATAAATAACTACTAATACCAATAGACTGTGGATAGAATATTAAAATGTGTAAGTTAAACTTAAAAGCTTAAAGTAAAACATTAAAAAATTGTAACATTAGGGAATTGGATCAAAAAAATAAAAATATTATTTTAACTGTACACAAATGCCCACTCACAGTTCCAATAACCTAGACACTGCAATACTGACTTAACCCCAAATTGGAGAATGACTATATTCGGAAAAATGAGAAAAAAGCAGTTATGTGTAGGTGGGAGTGTGGTGGTAAAAGGGCTAATTGTTTCTCTTTCAGAATTGGGTTCAATAAAATGCCTGAGGTTGAAAAATAAAAAACAACATGAGCATATGAGTTAGAAATAGAGCAGAAAGAAACAGTTCCAAGAGTCAAAAGTGGTAGCCTCCAGAAAGGCTGACTTCCGGGTGGGCAAAATCAAGGCAGGCAAACCACTGTTTTTCATAAACTTGTTTTTTCAAAAAAGAACAACTATGAATATGTATTACTTTGATATAAATATGAGCTACATTTTACAAAGAAACACTGAGAAAGTCACTCCGTTTTGAATTCTGAGTACATTGCAATTTTTGTCTATTTTGGTCATCCTCTAAAACCCAAAATCCAGTTTTCTTGACGCCTTCATCCTCTTTCCTGTTCCCTCACCCGGGATTTTTCTGCCCTTCCCCTTCTGTGTAACTTTAGCGAGACTCCCAAAGCTCATGCAGGTGTTCATCAACTGGCCAAATACAGGGAAGGACTTGCCTAGCGTAGAGTCCATAAACATTTGAGGCATCGGGAGGCAGACCTCTCCCCTCCCGGAGCTCCAGGACTCACTGTACAGCCGTTTGTCTACTGGAGCCTTAAAATAATCACAGCTATGCTTTCCCAGCTAGAGCCAGATTTTGACAAATTAATAGAAAAGGTGATCTGCATCAGTACTCAAATCAATACACCCTCAGAAATCAACATGCTTGCACCTTCCAGAAACTTGGGCTACTTAACTCCTTTCTCAGAGCTTTTGTACCTGTGAATTCAAGTAAACTTTTTTTTTTATTTTTAAAAAACCAGTACTATTCACCCCTCCCAGGTGGGTTTTCTTTCCCCAATACAGTTACTAAAACATTATAATGAAAAAATAAATAATAAATAAATGTTAATAAAACATATAGTTACTAAAACAGTTAGCTGAGACCATAGATTTAAGATATTACCAGTCATCACAGGTTGTGCTTTTTCTAGGCATTAGTCAGTTCTGCAGGTGAAGGACAGTGGAGGCAAAAGATTGGATTTCACTGGAATGTGGTTTAGCTAAGCAAGTAGGATATAGTGAGAGGCAAGGAGGGTATGTACAAGGAACAGTCAATAGTACTAAGGTCAATATCATTCTTCATCTTGTATCTATGTAAAGAGTATGTTTTGCTAAATGTAATAAATATAGAATTTCAGAGGTAAAATATTGTCAGGTCATTTTTGTAACGTAATTAATTAGTCCTATAATCTGAGATCAAAAATCACTTCTAATAGAAAGTGAAATGAAGGACAAGTATCCAGAAATTAGGATTTCATACATTCAATCCACAAATGCCTATTAATGACCTATCATAGGAAAGAGACTGTGCTACTTCTAGGGGTACAATAGGGAGCAAACAGTAGATGTGGTTCCTTCTTTCACGGATGTTACAGTCTGGTAGAAGACACACGTATTAAAATAAATTAAAATCAAGTTCATACAAATTAATTACAAACTAAAATGAATGTTGTGAAGGAAAAAGAGCATACTTTATTTGTGCACAAGACACAAAAATGCAATTAAATAATGGAAACAGGAGAGTACTGAAAGCTTCCTAAAGAGGTGATACCTGTTAGAAGGAATTAACCAATGAAATGGGGAGGAGAGCAAAGGGGAGAACATGCTAGGCAAAAGAGCTTTCTAGAATATAAGATTTTCAATGATGGAGGTATCATTTTTCAATCCCCTTACTTTGGTAAAAATATCCAATTACATGGAGTTATGCAAAACAGTAAGCTTCATATAAAGCCTGGCACAATGTCATCTTCTAGGAGGACTGTGGAGATGCATTTTTGGTTTTGTTCTTTGAAGCAGTGTTATTGATGGTAAAAGCATAGAGTTGAGCCTGACTAGCTGAATTCAAATCCCAGCTTGCTAACTATTAACTGTGGGGGAGGTCCAAAGGGAGGTCCATTAGCCTATCTGTGCATTAATTTCTTTATTGGTGAAGTGGGAATAGAAATGGAAGCCCCTCATCTAGATTAAATCAGTTAAAGTATGTAAAGGTACTTAGAAGAGTGTTAGGTATATCAGAGACACAGTAAATACAGTAGGAATATTAATTATTATCAGAAATAGTTGGCCTTCTCGGAAGAATCTAATGTTTTTGTCCTATTCATGCTATGAATCATGTTCCAGGTCAGAAGTATCTCTCCTTACATAGAGCTTAGGGTGGTGTGCTTTGACCTTCTGGCATGGCATAGTGTATACCCATTATTTTGACCAGCATTTAGATTTTTTTTTTTTTGTTACAGTTGAGTATCAACTGTCATGGACATTTTTATCAAATGGAATGTTAGACTGAGCAAACTGTTTAATAATGGGTAAAGTGGGATTTATCTGCTGCAATAAGATGAAAGAGGCATAAGGAAAAATTAAGCTGGTACAAAAAGGAAGATGTTTATGGAACAGGCAAGACCTGTGCCTCATGATTTCATGGGAGAATAAGGCAGAAGTGGGGAGCAGCTCTATGTAAGCAATGACTCTGCTTCAGGGCAGTCAAATTCTCTAACTATGATTGTTTTAATAAAAATGGGAGATACAATTATACTGGGCAGTGACTGTGATATAATTATTGGTGACAGAATTAATCTTGTTTTGATTCTTTTAATCCCCTCAAGAATGCCACCAAAATTACAGCATTCAAGAGTATGATTTAAACCCAGCGTTTAAGAATCACTGATTTAGAACTCTAAGTATAATGTATAGGAACTCATTGGTGTGCATTTTTCTGTTGCCTTAATTTCTAGATCCATTGTATGCCCCTATCAATTTCTTTTTTTCTTGTATTAGTGTTTTAGTTTATGTTATTTTGCTTTTTATTTTGTAGTTTTATAAATCATCTTGTGGTAGACATAATAAGGATCCCCAAAGATGTCCATGTCCTAATCCCTGGGATCTGTGAATATGGTATGTTACCCACAAGAGGGGATTAGGATTGTAGATAGAATGAAGAAGCTTATTCCCTGTGTAAGTATCCTAGAGATATTCCTACTGCCTATCCAGGCAGTCACATTTTCCTGTTCCATTATTCCAGCTAGAAATGATCTCTAACTTGGAACAATGAAAGCATATTTTCTTTCATTGCTTTAGCATATTCTCCTGTATTCGAGTGCCTAAAGAATTCACTGCTTTCTTCAGTATTAAGAGCTTAAAGTCTTTAACACACTCTGCCATCTGCATGGTTTCCTGTTCATTGTTTTAAGAAAGAGAAAAATGATTATGCAAAAAACTAGGGAAACTATAAAGAAATCAGATTTGACCTTCAAACCAATGCACTTTCAAAGACGTTTTTATTCAGGGAAGGTAAAGGGTGTGCATAGGCATTCACTTGGTGCCTACATTCTGGTATGGTTCTGGAATGTGGGTGGCATTAGCTCTTGTGAGCCAAACTTATTCTCTAGGAAACAGAGATCCTCTGATTTGAGAAACCCTGAGCTGGCATATTTTACTGGCTTTAAATTCAGCATAAAAACTCAGTGAGAAAGATGTTAAAGGACACCTCTATGGAAAATGGTAGGATCCAATTCACAGAACAGAGCAATATGTTTGTCTGAGTCTCTGATAAGACACATGCTCCTGGATCTTTTAAAAACTTTGAAGCATCAGGTAAGAGAAACAAGATTTGCCACCCAGTTCATGTCTGCTGTCTGCTTAATACAGTCTGCCGTGTGGAAGACAGATTTTGGAGACGTTTTTCCATAATTTCAAGCAGATAGAAAGCAAAACAAAACAAAACACAATAGGGCATTGTTCTCTGCACACCCTCACATGCACGAATTAGTGCCGATCACATGCTGACGTCTACACAGTAACCAGGCCAAAAATAAAATTGGGCAGATTGAAAAACACAGAGGTGATCACAATCCCTTCCATCAGAATTTCAGATAACAGTAACAAGGTGAACATCTTTCATGAGCCATCTTGTTTGGGGGATAAACACGGAGCCATTCGTAAAGCTCATTCGATCGGGCATTGGCAGACATTTTCTGGACACCCATCACATCCACAGCTGCAAGTACTTGGTCTTAGATCTTGTGAGTCTAACCAAGAGACCGGCTAGACAAATACTACCTTAGAGTGAGATTAGTGTGATTCAAGAAGTGTGTACACAGAGCTGCTACTGCAGCAGAGAGATGCACACTTCTATCATGAGGAGAGGCAGACATTTGTTTTGTTTTGTTTTGTTTTTGGCTTTTTGGCTTTCGAGCATCTGTCTTAGTTAGAATTCCTTCGGAAGTTGACCCTGAGAAAAAGATTCAAATCCAAGGTGATTATTTGGGAAATAAAGGAATCATTAAGAGAGGGGAAGGAATTGGATCTGAAAAGGGAAGGCAGTCAGCAGAGGGTAAGTTATCAAGTCCACTGCCCACAGTGAGAGATTAGGGTTTACTCTCACTGGGCAGTTCTGGGAAATGGTAGAAAGCAGCATCTTCTAGTTATCCCACCCAAGAAGGGAGGTTTGAGGGAGGTAGCTCCTATCAGTCATTTGCTGAGGTGGTCTTCCCAGGCACTTAGTCTCCTCCAGCATTTCTGGTTAACCCCATGAATGAGCAGAGCCTCTTTTTACTCGCCTTTGGAAATAGACTTTAAAGATTTTTTTTTTTTAAGATTTTATTTATTTGACAGAGATCACAAGCAGACAGAGAGGCAGGCAGAGAGAGAGAGGAAGGGAAGCAGGCTCCCCACTGAGCCGAGAGCCCGATGTGGGGCTCGATCCCAGGACCCTGAGATCATGACCTGGCTGAAGGCAGAGGCTTTAACCCACTGAGCTACCTAGGCGCCCCTGGAAATAGGCTTTAAACAAAGGCTCTGGCCAATGGATATCAGAGTCAGCCAGGACATACCCAAGTGGTAAGGTTCAAAGGATATGAGTAAGGTGCCTACTGTTTCTGCTGTAGCATCAGAACTTCCTCCCAAGTTTGGACAAGTCCCAGTTTTACGACCCATAGTATGAAACAGAGACTACATAGCACGATGACAATGGAAATCGTGACATGCCTGTTCTCCTCGGCAGCGAGGACTCAGGCATATATGAACTAGGCTCTACCAGTCAGACACACCTGACTGACCTAAGCAGGAAGTTCCACAAAACTTTCTGCTTCCATCAAAGATGATGGCAGGTAACTTAATCAAAATCGAATTTAGCACATCAAGCACAGTGGCTTTCTCCAACTCTCCTGTCTCCAACTTTTCTCTTTGTGCTCAACACATACACACAAAGTCAATCACAAAATCTGCAGGATCCAGTGTAAAATGAAAATACGGCCTTTTGTCAGAGAGGAAAAGTATACTTAAAGGTACATGCAAAGCATTTTTCATGCCTTCTGTGCTGTCAACTGATGCTGTTTCTTATTTGCTATTTAATGGCATTCTAAATATAGTAAAATTAAAATGTTAAATTTTTAGCATACATTTTACCATTCATCTTTATGTTGTGAATGCCAGCTTTAAATGCAAATATCAGAGTATTTAAGTTGTATGTGATATCACCAAAGTTACAAGATTCATATTTTGTGGCTCATCCCCAGAGGGAGCCTTCAGTGGGTGGGAAGAGACAAAAAGCAGCCAGAACCAGGAAAGCTGGAAGAAGAGAGGATCCCTCCAGCCACAGAGCCTTGAAGTAGAGACCAACACAGGCACTTAGGAGCCCACACTACCACATGGGCCATCTGCGCTCCCTCCAGTCTCAGGACTGTCAAGATCCCCTTGCACCAGCTCCAGACCCATGCACTATCCTCTAGGGAGGGGTGGGATCTGGGAACGTGTCACCAGTCATCTCCCTTTCCCACGGGTCTGTTACCCCACGCCACACAAATAGGTGAAACCGTGTTATCCCCAAACCTCCACATTGAGAAGCACTAAGTATTTGGATCCGAGATCAGCTATAGGCTAATCCTCACTGACATATGGCCTCTAGATGGCCACCCACCAACCACTCCAAGTTGCTGCTAACCCAGGGGGAGAAGAGCTGTCACTGTGCCCAGCCCCAAGTCATGGCAGGATGTACACACTCAACACTGATCCTTCTTGTGCTCATGCCCCAGCTTCTTTCAGAGGCAGAGTGGCAGCAGGTATGCTGAGGCCAAGTGGACCTGGAACACCAGATGGTTGGGGAGCAAGTCATAGAGAACCTTTCCTTGGGAGTGTTGTGGGGGAGGTGAGCCTACAGGATCAGCCCTCAATTATAAAATAGAAATTAAAAGACACAGTTGTCAAGAATCTCAAGACAGCCATGGAAGAGCATTAAATCCCAAACGTGGGACACTTTTGAGTGTGTGTCCCTGGGTTCCTGTAGTGGTCATACACCCCTGAAGCCAGCGCTGTGTGGATACACACACAACTCCATTGTCCCCAGGCAAGCATCTTGAAAGAATGGTTCACGCTCACCAGCCCGACCTCTCCTGTCTCATGCACATCTCAACTCATCGCATCAGGCTTCCATCTCTAAAATCAAGAATAGATTAGGCTTTGTAGGACCTAACGCTTACACAGTTTTGAGACTGTGTAAGAAGACAGATTCTAAACTATGAACCTGCGATTAAGTATATAAAGGAGAACATGCATTTGAGGGGTCAGAGGCTTAAACTCCAGTAGCTTTGCAGTCAATCCTCCTCTGCCCACAATTTCTCTCTACTCTTTCCCCATTTTCCCTTCAATTGCTAAATCTAGTGGACAAATTTCAGTCTGAGTCTCATTTGACTTCTTCCCCATAATTGATATGAAGATCATTTCTCCTTGAAATCCTCTAATGACTTCTAATATATCATCTGTCTTCTGGGCTAACTCATTTCATCATCTTTCACTATCTCTCTCTTTTCAATTCTTCCACCTGTGCTACCTTGGTAACTTTTAGTATATATATTTGTATTTAAAGGAAAGATATTGCTTAAAACCGAAATATATATCATACATGGAAGTGCTTTGTAAATTGTAAAGCACTACATAAATATAAATTATTATTATTACTTTGTGATTGATTCTATAATTTGTTCAGCAAAGAGTTTATCTTAACTTTCCAAATGATCTTTTTATATCCTAAAAAGATATATATGTAAGGGATTCATGAAAGTTACAGAAATGACTTAATGATTTATACATTATTTTTATGTGTTTTACATATTTTGTATTCCCCATTACAAAATAAATAACACTGAAAAATTAAGGAAATGATGTTTATTGGGTGTATATCTCTGTTTCTCCCATCATATGAGTGAAATTTTTACTTTTATGGAAATTAGTTGCATGAAACTCAAGCAAATATATCTAAATGGGGCATATATATTTCCCTAAGCATAAATTAATCTGTCCAAAAGAAAAACCAACCAAAACACAGATTTCTTTTTCCTTATCAGAGTTTGCCTACTTATCCTACTCAAAATAATGATTTCACTTTGCTATAAATTATTTTTCTATGGAATTTTTTGAATAGTTTTGTCTCTGCCTTAATCAGAATCAACTTTTTGAAGGCAGAGATCACTTATAAATTACTTCCTTATTTCAAGGTTAACCACAGTTTCAAAACCTATCTCCACCACAAAAAAAATCCACTTAGGATTGCGAAAGGATTCATTTAAGAAAATAAAAACATACTATATGGCTAAGATGTGAATCACCCAAAGGAAAATGATAGTTTCTTATTTATAATGATGATTTACTTTCCCTCTAAAGAGTGGAATAGGTACCCATTACCTTCGTATTTGTAAATCTATCATTATAATTAAGAAGGCAAGTTTTCATGGCAAAACACTCTTGTTAAAATTACCATTAGCCTGCACCACCTCTATTACAACTTTGTTCAGATTTTGTTTCTGATTTTACATCAGGGATGAAAAAAATCCTATTGGTTTCCCTAATGATAAGTTTTCCAGGGCTACTTGGCTTCACTGACAGTCTTGCTCATCTCTTGCCCACAAAATAATAGGTCATGTTTCTTTAATGCCCAGATGGGGATCATCACTTCCTTAAGAAACAATGAATTTGGAAATGCTTTCATAGAATAATAATAATAATGATAAAATAACAGCATTGGTAGCTACTAAGATTTCATGGTACGTTTCTGGACTTCTTTAACAAGCCTATTTTGGGCAAAGGCAGCATGCCAACTGTCTTGCACTGGATTCTGAAAAAGTCAGATGTTTAAAGCACTATTAATTTAACAAGTGTCAATCTGGTACCCTTTGATGGACACGGACATCTTAACAAAACTGCAAAGATACCACTGTTTCCCGTAAGACAGGGATAATCTCTGGGGTTTTACCAGAATAATTATGTGCATTTAGCGGCCCCCCAATTATAAAGCTGCCAACAGAACTGAGGTCAGATCTGTAGTTATTATTAACAATCATACCTCTAGAGGACTGTAGCTCCCAGCTTTCATGAGTTGCAGAATAACACCTGGCTTCCAAACAAATACTTCAACCCTTTTTCTAAAGAGCATGGACTGACCTTGCAAATAAATACCCTGTATGAGAGAGAAGACTGACAAAATTATAGAAATTTTTGTTTTTTTATGTTACCTCCCAGAAAAAGCAGTATTTTCATTTGTTCAATCAACCAATTATTCAACAAAGATTCATTGAACCTCTACCATGTAGAAGGTCACACTGGATACATATGTAAGTTAGAGGAACTCCATTCCATACCTTAAACATTAACTATCCTGATAGCGTAGAAAATACAGAGTGCATCTTAGGGTCCCTAAAATGCTAACAAAGTACTTCATTTGTTCCAAAGCTGCAAGAAAACTAACTGTGCCAGAATTATTGAAAGGTGTTCTGTCTGCCTTCTGTTTTTTTGTTAGTTTTATATTTTTGAGTGCATTTTCACAGGTTCAATTTTTGCTTCATATGCAATCCTCAGAACATAAACTCTAACCCCCAACATGCTGCTGACCCAACTTTCACAATGAGAGTCTACTCTACTGTGTTAGATATTTAGTTGGGAGGGCAAAGGATTTTTAAAAGACCCACACTTTGCCCATAAGGAACTTGAGGGCAAATTAGGAGGAGGAATTAGAAGGAGGAATATATTTGATAACTTCACTCTTGATGTGAGGCAGTAACAATCTGCAACACAAAACAAGGTCACCATCATCTTAGTCCCCACCGTCAGCCAAAATCCATTTCATTTTTCTAAAACTCTCTTCTACTAAAATACTGGAAAAAAGAAAAACTCTCATAAATAATAAGAAAGTTTAACCATCACATTACACACGCAGTCAACAAGAAACAATTTTCTCAGATGTTTTACCTACAAATAACTTAATGGAGTTGATATTCATTTAATCGTGGCTCTGGGCTTGCTACTGTAACAGGTGTCCACCTTGAGCATCCATATTTTTACAAACAAAACGTTGTGTAGCAATCTGCCTGACAGGCTGCAATTCTATACATAATTACATATATTTTACTCCAAATTATACACTGAGAAACATCTCCATTAAAGAGTAACACAGAAAGCTTCTGGACTTTTGTCTCCCTTGTCAACTTCTTGAAAATAAACTCAATTTATAAAATGAGAAATGACTTTTCTAAATCAATAACATGAAATTTTAGCTCTAGACCAATGGGGTTCTATTTAAACTTTTTTACTTCTCTTTACTTATGTAAATTTCAAAAAAAAAAAAACCCCAACCATGAGTTTTTGATGAAATGTAAAACGCAAGAATGGGCAAAACATAAAAAGCCACAATTTGATTAATTTTGTACAATTGAACTTTTGTTTTTATTTCAATTTCCAAAGAATTGAATTGAATTGAAAAGGAATGTATATCTTAATGCACATCCTAGTCAATTATATTTTAGATAGCACTCATTCAGTTGCAAATTTATCTCTCATTTGGATTATTTTTTATTCCCAACCAAGATGCTTCTCTCACTGCACATACTGAATTTTTTTCTGCGCATGGCATGATTACCTGCAAAACAGGACTTTGTCTCCCCACGTTCTTTTCCTTGATGACCCCATAAAATACAAGTGCCAAGGAGCCAGAAATCAAAAAATAAATAAAACATAAACCATTACCCTCAGTGAAAGGAAGAGACACACAATTAAACAAATAGTTGAAATAAGGCATGCAAAATACTCTCACAGAAGTGTCTACAAAACACTTGCGATCATAAAAGAAGACGTGATCAATCTCTCCCCAGTTTGGAGTATAAGAATTAGGGAACTCCTTACAGGAGATGATGATGAAGTTTAATTTCTATTTAAGCTGCACTTAGGTTAGAGCTCTCCAGCCTAAATAACAGGACCATGTCAGGAAAAAAAAAAAAAAAAATTAAACAAACAAAACAAAACAAAAACCCCCAAAAGGAACATGTACCTGATACCTCACAGCACTTTCAGTGCTCTAAGAGTGGTTTAGTGCAAGGGTCAGCAAACTACAGCCCTTGGCCCAAATCTGGCTCACCACCTATTTCATGCAGTCTGAGCTAAGCATGCTTTTTAGATTTTTAAATGCATGGGGGAAAAAAATCAAAAGAATACTGTTTCATAGTACATGACAATTATATGAAATTAAAATTTCAGTGCTCATAAAATTTTAATGGGAATTCATCCCTGCCCATTCCTTTATATTATTGTCTACAGCTGCGTTTGTGTTAGAATGACAGAGCTGAATCATTGTGACAAAACCCTTTTGTCCACAAAGCCTAAATATTTACTATCTGGCTTTTTACAGAAAGTGTGTTTTGTTCTGGTTTAGTGTGACCAGAGCAGAGAGTCTTAAGGAAGTAATAAGACATGAGGTAAGCACGAAGAAGAATGGGGTAACAAGGTAGCAGAAAGAGAAGTTAAGAAAACAATTGCACTTACAATAACACCAAGAGAATGAAATATCTAGAAATGAACTTAACTGAGGAGGCGAAAGACCTGTGCTCTGAAAACTATAAAAAAGTGATGAAAAAAATTGAACGTGACACAAACAAATGGAAACATGTTCCATGTTCATGGACTGGAAGAATTAACATTGCTAAAACATTTTGAAATGTCCATACTACCAAAAGCAATCTACAAATACAATGCAATCCCTACTAAAATACGAATAGCATTTTTCACAGAAGTACAACAAACAATCCTAAAAATTTGTATGAAACCACAAAAGACCCTAAAGAGCAAAAGCAACCTTGAGAAAGAAGATCAAAAGCTGGAGGTATCAATCCCAGACTTTAAGATATACTACAAAACTGTAAAAATAAAAACAGTATGATACAGGCACAAAAACAGACACACAGACCAATGGGACATAATAGAGAAGCCAGAAATAACCTCCCACTTCATGGTCAATTAATCTCCATCAAAGGAGACAAGAAGGATGGAGACAATTAATCTCCATCAAAGGACGATCCATCAAAAGATGGTCTCTTCAATAAATGGTGCTGGGAAAACTGGACAGCTACATAGACATTAATGAAACTAGACTGCTTTCTTTCTGACTATATTTTAGGGAATATTGGTGGGGAGGAACAAAGCTTAAATCAAGAAAACCAATGAGACTATTTAATAATATAGATGAAACATGATCTTACATCCAGCTTGAAATGAGGTAGAGGCAAATGGGATGGACAAAAGGGGGAACATTTGCTAAGCATGTGTTAAGAGTAGTCATTAAATGGCTGACAATGGAGTGACAGGGTATAGGGTAAAGGGTCTGGAGACCTACTAGAAGGGCACGTCATTCACTGAAATAGGAGATTTAGAGGCAAAGAATTTCTTTTTGGACAGGTTGAGGACAACCTGGGATTTAAATGTAAAGGAACTGTCTGGTCTAGAGAGAGAAAGAGCTAGGCATCCTTGCCACAGAAATTGTGCCAGCCCAGGAGAAGCCTGGCTGTGACCACCCAAGAGTTTACAAGTAAGAAGAGGAGGGGCTGGTCCAAACCCTGCTAAGGATCTTCTTTTAAGGAAAGTATCTTATGGAATCTTTAGGTTTAAGAACGCTTCTTGAATTTTCAGGCATCACCTTTCTCTTTCTCTTGTTGTCAAAGTGATACATGCCCTCTCCATGTTTGGGAAGGAGCATCTGGTCCCAGTGTCATCCTCTATCGCTAACCTCTGCTGATGGGAGGACTGTCTCTCCTTGTCTTGGTAGTTGTCCTCAGCTTGCTTGCTGACAACCTTATCCACTTCTGTTCTCTCTATGGATAAAGTACGGTGGTCATTGGTTTGGAGGCTAGCCCTTAATGATCTTTCCTACTGAATCAACCCATATCTCATTTCTTTTCACTAATCCTCTGAGCCCATATAGGTAGGCCCTTCCCTCTCTCTCCTCCCCCAGCTATCTTCTGCACTCTTCTTGGGCACACTGGAACTTTTTTTTTTTTTAAAGATTTTATTTATTTATTTGACAGACAGAGATCACAATTAGGCAGAGAAGTAGACAGAGAGAGAAGAGGAAGCAGGCTCCCTGCTGAGCAAAGAGCCCAGTGAGGGGCTCGATCCCAGGACCCTGGGATCATGACCTGAGCCGAAGGCAGAGGCTTTAACCCACTGAGCCACCCAGGTGCCCCCATATTGGAACTTTTTGATCTCCCTTATGTCTCATAGGAGCTGAGAGACTTGAGAGGGCACTCCAACTCTCATCCTCACCATTTCTACTCTGCCGGCATTAGGCATTATTACTTCTCCCCTGAATCAGATCTCCAAACCCATCTAGGATTTCCATTGCTCCTCCTTCTCCAAGGTTCCCCTTGGAAGAGGCCAAAGGATGGTAGCAGAATTTCTATACCGATCTAAATGTTCTTTCTCTTCTGACCAATGTTCTTCAGACTCCTCCCCAATTCAGAAGTATCTCAATCTGCTCTCTGAATAGTGGAAAACTATTTTTTACCAATCTACCTTTTTCTCTTCCTTGCGACTTAAGATATGGAATTCAGTGCTTTAATTCAGCCAGGCTTTATACTTGACATGCAAAGAAAAGGCCTTAACATTCCAAAGCATTTTTCCTTTTCAAGTGCTTGCCTCTTGTAATTCAGAATTGCTTTTAGATACTACCTGCTACGGACTTATCAAAAAATACATAATGAAACTCAAAGCTAAGAAAAAATTGATTCTTCATTCTTTCTGAGTTCTTTTCCTCCCTTTCCTAGGTAATAAACCTTTAAAGCCTTTTTTTAAAGAATACATATTTAGATTGATTCTAACTGTCTAAAGCACAATACATTAGAATTCATTTTACAGTCCATGTCATTTTAAGATCTACATACATACAAGCATATGAACAAATGTTACTTTGCTAGGTATAGACTTAATGAATTACTGAGATGTATTGGTTTTGACACCCTCATACTTAACAGCAATAAATAATTATGGCTGTAGACATTCAATAAGAACTTTTTTATAATGATAGATAATGTATAGAATGTAGAGAATATAGTAAAATAAATTGATCTTTCTTACACAATGACACCATGAATGATATTGCATAACAAATTGTATCACTGTATTCCGTCCAGCCTAGTCTGAAATGATGAAATCAGCTGAATAATTCCCAAATCTTACTTTAGTTTGTGCTTTATAAATAAAAGCTGATTTTTCTTCTTTCTTCATAACTTAAAAATAAAATAGGACACTAATGCTTTTCCTTAAAATAATTCAACTTTGATCCTAATAAGTTAGCAAAGCCCATGTGTAACATTAATTTTAAGAACATTAATACATGAGGATTTTTATTATTTTGAAATCTGATTTTAATGTTGGAAAGGCTTCAGGGGAAAGGAGTCCTAGACAAAGAAACACGCATTAGATAATATTTCAAAATATTAACCCTCTATACTCTTCCATATGGAAAATATCTCATTCCTCTCATCCTCCCACCTGGCTAATTTTAACTGTCCCTTCTGTACTCAACCAAGTCAACCCTTCATGAGGATGTTCACCTTCAGCTTCTCAGCTGTACCAGGTGACTCATCTGCCTACAGGTACTTGTGGCACCTAGTATATACCTCTAGTGTGACATGTATCATCCTGCATTACGATTGTTTGCTTATAGTTCTGTCTTCTCATCCAGAGTGCAACCCCGTTGAGGGTAGAAAGTGTCCTATTGCTGGCTCTCTACCAATAATAATTAACATGTTATCTAGTAGAGTAGAAACTCAATACATAGTTGCTAAGTAAGTAAATGAATGAATGCTGTCACCACTTTACAGATAAAGGAACTGATGATCAAGGCATATTCTTATAAAACATGTCTGCTATAAATCCGAACTCAGAATAAATATATAACAATCTGCAAATTTTATAAAAATATTGTGTCACCATCATGGAAGCAAAAATTCATTTTTCCTTCATTTAAACATTCAGCAAAACCTACAGTCAAAGTCAAAAACTGACTGATTAGAACTAGATCATTTAGATTGACAGGAAATTGATTCAAAATCATTATGGTAATACAGTGTTAAAACTTGAGGTTTACACAGAAATGTAGGTTTAACTTTTTGACTTGGATAATTTATTAGATTTTGCTGAACCTAGATTCTCATCACTCCTGATTTCTTTTACTCGTCCCTCCCCTGAAAAACTGTAAAGTTAAATTGGCCCTTATAAAGTTAAAAATTCAAAAATCCTTAAAAACAGAAAATAAAGTAAAAATAAATGTGCATCATGTACCTAATTGGTGGCATAATCACATTGAAAGGAACTGTTTTGAGTGACGTTAAACACAGTAATTTCTCTGCCTATTAGAATATAATTCAGGATGGAAAAAAATGTTAAAAGCAAACAAAATCGTAAACTCCTCATTAATCATGTTGTTGGCAGTTGTGTTGTAGTGGGCAAATTGGTATTGTTATTCCGAAGCAGTTATATGTGGATTGTAGAATAAACTAATTGAGTAATTTTGTAATATTCTCTTTATATTCCTGCTGTAGTTGTAAATCAGGACTCCCTATTCTTAAGGTGGGCAAGAGAGATACAGACAGAAGATGTTGGGCAAAAACACAACAAAACACTATTGTCCTGAATTTGAATTAGATGTAACAATAGAATTCATGATGATAAACATCATGATGTTGCTATTAATATGTGTTTATACTTATATATTTTAGAGTGTATGTTTTTCCTCACTATATCCCTTGAAAAAAATTTGAAGACCATGATGAACCTAGTAGCAATGAACATCCTTAGTACCCAGATTGTGGTCTCTAAAAACATTCCCCTCTAAAAAGAAACACAGATCTCAAATCCCAGATCTGCAGTAGGTAATGTATAAAAGTAAATCTAAAACATCTTGCCATATCATATAGCAAGGAAGCTATCAGTGACTACTAAGGTCATGTCAACAGGATGTAGGAGTCAGCTTAAAGAGGTACAAACTGGCCCCAAATGAACTATGTGTAGCTTCAAAAATGGTAATAGTAACTGCGGATTGAGAAACCAAGTGTTGCTAAATTCATGAGTTCGTAAAGGTAGTAAAAATAAAACGTCTAATTGGTCACCTCTGGAGAATGATGGAGAATCAATTCATTATCTTGAAGACAGGAAGATAAAGGGAACATACTAAGAATTTATCCTGTGTTTCCTGTATGAATTATACCACTGGGTAAAACCGTAATACAAGATAAAGAGAATACATCTTTTTATAGTATCCCAAGCAAAAAAAATGACCAGGAAAAAAAAAATAAAAAGATAGTTTGAAAGTTTTGGAATGTTACCATTTTCTAAACCCCCAACTGGATTTAGCCACTAAGTATTGATGATTACTGACATCACCAGAAGAGAAATAGCTCAAGATTGAGTGTCTCCTGATAGGAGAATTCACCATCTTACCAACACAATCGAAACTGAATCCAATCAAGCCTGGAGAACTAACTTCAATTTACAGAAAATTTAGAATACAAAGTAACATGTTAAACAATTTCAGGAAAGATACAATCTGCACAATCCAGGCTATGGGTAAGTCTAGAAAGGTATATAAGCCAATCACAAAATAGGACTGATTCAAATAAATGGAAAGAAAAGAAAATATATAAGCTATTATGATGGCTATAAATAATGAAGTAATAGGTTAGGTGAAAGACCTTTAAAATTTCTATTTGCTTCTGTTAAAAAATATATATATGCCCATCCGAGGAAAACATAATTTTGGTCAGAGTAGTAATTAGCATGGTCAGTATGAACCACATTCCCATAGAAATACAATTTTTTCTCTTACATTGCTTATAGAAGCATTTTATTAGTTATGATAATTTATGTTTTTAATCTTTTCAGTTAATATACCCAGGGGCAATGGAATTGGAGCAGTAGGAAGGCAGAAATGAATACAGTATCATGCATAAATCCAAAAGCATTAAAAAAGCAACTCTATTCTTTGGTCTCTGAAATCAAGTAGGTCAAAATGTTTAAAGAAAACTATAAACCCTTTATTTTCCTTTTTGATCACTGACTTTTGTTGTAACAATTATGCAAATTATAAAAAATCATTTTCTGATTATGAAAAATTACAATTTTTAGGTTTTTAATAAAAATAGGACTATTGAATATCAGATTAACAGCCCTCACTTAGAGCCAATTTATTCCAGAGTGTCAATTATCATTTTAGAAATAATGTTCTATTTTCTTACATTTCCAGGAAACTATTTTCCTGGATAAGGTACTCACAAATTTATGGTTTGGAACTTGAATGTAATTTTAATTTTCTAATAACTTCTTTAATTAAAAATAAATATTCCACATACTGTGTGACTTACTAGGTTTGGCTCGTCTGTAAAAAGGAATGCCGTTAGATGTGTCCCCTCGTGTTCAGGCTCGGATGCTGCCAGGCTCACCAGACAGTGCTGGCCCCGGAGCTTCCAGGTTTCCAATTCTGAGCCACTGGATATTTCAGGCAAAGGTAATTCTTTTTTATTCTGAGTTATCAAGCCAATTTTCACCTCTTTACTTGAAAGCTGTCCTTTCTCACTAGGAGGAAAAAAAGATAACCATTATTTTCCTACCAGAACTCTTCTTTGGTGCAAAAAATAACTATATACATGAAAAAAAAATATGAGGCTCCTTTTTATTTTGTTCTATAAGGAAATAACCGTTCATAGCCATACCTGTGCACTCTCTTCTCCATCTGATTTGAAGTCATCCTTAACTCTGTTTGTATCACATATTTTCATGCTGAGAGCATGGTGGATTAAACTCTTGTTATTTATTTATTTATTTATTTATTTGACAGACAGAGATCACAAGTAGGCAGAGAGGCAGGCAGAGAGAGTGGGAAGCAGACTCTCCGCTGAGCAGAGATCCCAATGCAGGGCTCAATCCCAGGACCCATGACCTGAGCCAAAGGCAGAGGCTTAACCCACTGAGCCACCCAGGTGCCCCTGGATTATACTCTCTGTTGGTATACTGAGTAATGTAAACACTTTCCCTCATGCCAAACTAGCTAACTCCTCCAAAGTCCATTGCAATAATACCTCATTTAAACAAGTAAACAATTTTTTTTTCACATTTTAAGGGTCCACATGAAACTAAAACATATTTATTTTTCTAGGACTCAGTGCAATGCTATTTTGGCCCCTTTTTAAAGAGTACAATTGAATAATTCTTCCAGGAGACCTTTTTTCCTTACAGAATGTACGAAGAGCTAAACTTTCTCTTAATGAAATATCACCCATCTTTCAAACTCATTATTACTTTATTACTGAAACTTCACCATTTTGGTGATTTTTTTAATTAATTTTGAAGCTATTAATAAAAAGAACGGAGAGATTTAACAGGATTGTTAATCAAATATTTAGAAACTACCTAACTTCTAAGAGTCATGGTTTATTAATATCACAACAATGTCTGGCACACAGTATAAGCTCAAGCAATATATTCCAAATGAACTTGTGAATAAAAATTGTGACAGTTATCATATAAATATTGTGGCAATTATCATGTAATAAGTCACACATACACCACACTTAGACAACTACATTGGGAACTCCCAGAGGGCCAGAAAAGTGCTTGACTGCTAGAAAAACATCTGGAATGTAGCAGACAATAAATAAATATTGAAGGAAGAAAAACAGTGAGCAAGACTCACTGAAGAGAAAATCATCTGTGAATATGATTTAGACACACTCTTATAGTCAATGCTAACTTTGATTTTATAATTAACTTGAATATGATGAAGTGCAATGGTTATTTTGTAAAAACCACCCAATTCTTTATTAAAAATACTGTGGCTGTTAAGTTACCTTTGAATGTTTTATTTATTTACTTTTTTTAAAAAGATTTTATTTGTTTATTTGACAGACAGAGATCACAAGTAGGCAGAGAGGCAGGCAGAGAGAGAGAAAGGGAAGCAGGTTCCCTGCTGAGCAGAGAACCCAAGGCAGGGCTCGATCCCAGGACCATGGGATCAGGACCTGAGCCGAAGGCAGAGGCTTAACCCACTGAGCCACCCAGGTGCCCCCCTTTGAATGTTTTCAAACCTGGCGCTAATCTTCACGACCAATAGAAAGAAAAGGAAAATCATATAATCTTACATAGAACAGTGCCCAGATGGTCTAGGGGGATGCGATTGTCTGTTTATTTTGGAGTTCAGTAGTGCCATTCAGCTGGCCAGCTTCCCTAAAGCCTTCAGTATTGGAGCTATTGTGGGTCTATTAGAGCCCATGCCCAGCAGAAATCAATGCAAGGAAAGCCCATTCAGGTGAACATCTGCTGTGGGTGATTAATGCACAAGCATTAATTGAGCTGAATGAATAATAGGATACAGAGTTATTAGCGATGAGGCAAGCAAGGAAGAACAGTTATTAGGAAGTCTGAGAAGGTAGTAGTCCACGTACCCAAGAAGCAAAATAGGGAGGTAGGTTACTGAAGTGTACATATAAAACATCCTGTGTGGGGAACTGCTTGGGTATGTGACAAGAAAATGTAAGTGACGGGTAGAGAACCAGACACTCGATTCATGTATTCCAACATTCAAGGAACGTTGACAAAATGACAAGCATTGGGAATATAGGACCAATAAAGAGTAGTCTAAATAGTCCAAAGGCTTGTGGTCTAGAAGCCAAATTCTGAAACATGTAAATAAATAACCACCATAATATGTCACAGGTGTTATGATAGATTGACTTATGAAACAGCGGATATGGTAGAAAGGAGGGAATATGAATTTGTAGGTTGTGGGGAAATTGAAAAGAAAGATTTCCTACTTAAAATTCAGTGGAATAAATAAATATGTATAAAAGTGAAGATACAGTATGGTAAGTGCTATGACAGAAGTATGCCCAGGATGCCCACTCTGTTTTCTCTGATGACCAAATCAGCCTGTGAGATTATGTTATAAAGCAGGAAGTTTAGATGCAACTATAACAGACAATGGACATTTTATAGTCTAAATTTTCTAAATTAAATTTTACCTTTTCTTTTTTTTTTTTTTAAAGATTATTTATTTATTTATTTATTTGACAGAGAGAGATCACAGTAGACAGAGAGGCAGGCAGAGAGAGAGGGAGAGAGGGAAGCAGGCTCCCTGCTGAGCAGAGAGCCTGTTGCAGGACTCGATCCCAGGACCCTGAGATCATGATCTGAGCCAAAGGCAGCGGCTTAACCCACTGAGCCACCCAGGCGCCCCAAATTTTACCTTTTCAAAATTACCGAACAACATAGGCCATAGACCCTTCATCATATCCTTGAACATCACCCTACCCCGAGCCCTAATCGGAGATAGAGAAATATGGAAATGGATTGAATAAGTGACTGATACACGGGAGGTGTAACGCCTTGGCTTTTAGGGTCTTTGGTATCATAAAAAGGTGTTTGGCCTTTGTTCCTGGTTCCTAGCACAGGGTTCCTAAAACCATTGGAATTTCTTGCATTATGAAGGTGTTAAAAGCATCCTTTCTTTTCTGGGGGCTAACGGCTGGAAAGACCAAGCTTTGATTAGAAACTTGAAACTCTCAGCCCCAATCTTTGGGGAGGCAAGAGGAACTAGGGACTGAGTTGGTTAATCATCAATCAGTGGCTAATAATTTAATCAATCAGGCCTATGCAATGAAACCTTCATAAAAAGTCCTAAACAATGTAGTTCAGAGAGTTTCAGATTCGGTGAGTACATCTATGTGTAGGAAGGACGGTGCCCCCCAACTCCACAGAGACAGGAGCTCCTGTGTTCTCTCCAGACTGTACCCTATACTCTTCTTCACCTAGCAATTCATCTGCATCCTCTATAATGAGCCAGGAAACGTAAGTTAGAGGTCTTTGTGAGTTCTCTGAACTGTTTTAGCAAATTATCAAATCTGGTGAGTGAGCTGTGGGAAGCCCCAACTTACAGGTGGTCAGGCAGAAGGACAGGTGGCCCAGGACTCGTGATTGACCCCTAACATGAGGACAGTGTTGTGGAACTGAATCCTGTAACTTGTGGAATCTGAGGTGAACTCCAGATAGTTAGTGTCAGAACCCAAGAGAATTACAGTACACCTAGTTGATGGCCAGAGATTCAGAGAATTGGTTGTTGGTGATGGAAAACACCCCAAGGTCACAAGTACTTGAAACATCAAAATAGCTACAAAATAAAAATGTCAGACACCAGGAAAGACGTTCAGTGGGCATGACCCAAGTCCTAAAGGATGACTTACAATCTGGCCAATTGAGAGGGTCCAGAAAGGTGGAAGAAAGCTGTCACAGGCAGAAGGACTGGATGGGTCACGATGGAGGAACGCAAGAGAATGTGGCCTGTTCTGTTCTGGATGGCTGGGTCGTGGCAAGTCAGGCAGAAACCCACAAGAGATGAGACTGGAAAGATAATTAGGGCTGGAGTAGTCAGCTAAGGGCTGTGTGTTGTGTTCTCAGCATCTCAAACATTCCTGGAGGATTATGAGCAAGGGAGTGGAATGACTTAATTTTTGTTTTACAAGTACTAATAGAAGACTAAACATCCCTTCCATTTTTTGTCAAGTCTACATTTATTGTAGATCTCTAGCTGCTACTGTCATCCCAGGTTCCCCAGGGTTGTATAGCAGAAACACTTCAAATGGAAACACTCAGCAGTGATTTGAGATCTCTGAAAGATGTGGCAGTGGTCTCTGGGAAAACCCGCATCCCTAACCTTGCCAGCATGAGAAACTCCCTGAAGTCTGTTTCTATGGCGGGCGCTGTGTTCTTTCCGCATGGAATGTGGTCCACAAGAAAAAGGAAGTATATACTTTCTCTTGTTTGGGCTTGGCCCAAGGAAAACAAATCCATATAGCACCCTCTCTTGGTTCCAGGATATTGCTGGGAGCACTTGCCTAGGCCTAACTTTGCAGTTGAAGAGCACATCCATAACTCATTTAGCCTGACAAGCTGCCAGATATTAGAGAGGAGGGAATAGCTAAGATCCTGAATTCCCAAGTCTTCAAAACTCCCATCAGTTTCTGTAACACCAAGGTGATTACCAAGGGGGAGGTTATGCCACGCAGAGAAGATACTCACATAGTAGTTCTCCAGGTGTGCTGTGGATAAGAATCCTAGAGGTCAAAACTGTTTTCACAACGCTAAAATGTCGTTTGCCTTTCACCGTGTTGATATTTGCACCTGATGATAACAGAAGCAATGGTTGGTAAAACTAGTGGAGGCTTAGAACTAATCAAAGCAGTGCCAGCACAATGTTCCAGCAGTTATTGTCATCTTTGCTGTCATGAACTTGCAATTAAAAAAAAAAAAAAGAAAAAGGGAAAGGAAAAAAAAAAGACCAGTTTCACTCTAGAATGTCCTTGGTTGCCTGGTAATATATATATTAAGATATCATTAAACTCAACCTGTAAGCACATGGCTTTTTAATAGTCTATAGGACTAAAAAGCACACAGAAAATACTTTTGCTACATCCCCAAGTATTACAGGTGGTGCAGGGAAAATGTCCTCCAAGTGTCCAGAGCTCAGCTGAGCTGGGAGAGCAAACTGAGTTGTTAGGGGTCAGAGTGGCCCATGGAAGGAACAAGCCATAAACAAAAGAGTTAAGCCTTTACTTACCATGAGGGAGTGAGTGAGAGGCTAAAACTGGAGAACACACCAACTCCCCGTTCCATTTTCCGCCATGGAAGGGCGTGCCAGCCAACGGCCAGGTGGGTCAGTCATCTCACCGTTGATGAGACCCTGAACAGAAGGCTCAGGAAGTTTTCTGGATTCTGAGGTCGGGAGGAAGAGCTCAGGGTCAGGCTTGCAGTGCAAAGGGACTGCTACTGAGTTAGAGTGTGGAGCATTATGTTTAAGAGTTTCCCCCCCTCCCCTGTAAGCAGAGGCACCTGAGGAGGACCTCTGCCTGAGGCCTCCCTCCTATAAAGAGCTCGAGAATGAAGTTGCCCGGGTGAGGACAGTAAATATCATGCAAAGAGCCTGCCAGCTCAGGGGAGTCTGAGTCCTTCATGAAACTCCATTCAGAGGCTGTGACACTCCAGCCACGCACGGCGTGCGGTGAGGGGAGGGCAGCGTTCTCCTGGCAGGCCTGCCAGATAAAGCTTTTGTAATGGCTATGGGTCAGACCTGAAATATCACACATAGGTTTTTTTTTTTTTTTTTTTTTTTTTTTTTAAACCAGGAGCCTGACTCTTCATTAAGAAAGTCACAGAGAAGAGTGATTGAGTTCCAAGCTGAACCGGCAACATTTTTATAGAGCACCATTTTTATTTGAAGGAACAACAGACAAACTGTGGTTATTGAAACTCAGGCATTTGGCAGACACTTTCTTGAAAATGAACAAAGTGAGCCTGTCACTTCAAGGAAAACAACGGAAAGTTTGTTGCCAATGATAGAACGCAAGCTGCCAAGCAAAGATTGGAATTTTGGAAAACTTACATGCACCACTACGAGCTTCATAATAATTGCAGATTTTTGGAATGAGTTCAGTGGTGATATTAATGATTGCAAGTGTTGTAGCTTGAATCGTGCCCCTCAAAAGAAAGAAAATGTTAAAGTCTTAACATCCAGTACCTCAGAATGTGGCCTTATTTAGAAATAGGGTCCTTATAAACACGATCAAATTAAAATGAGGTCATTAGGGTAAGCTCAAATCCAATATGACAGGTGTCTTTTTAAAAGGGGGAAAATTGTGCAGGGAGACAGACCTACACAGAGGAAGACAATGTGAAGACACACCCCGTGATGATACAGTGATCAGGCAAGGAACAAGGACGATTGCCTGCAAACCACCAGAGGTAGAAAGAGGCAAGAAAGGATTCCCATACAGGTTTCAGAGGGAGTGTGGCGCTACCCACAACCCGAATTCTGACTTTTAGCCTCCAGACCTGAAGACAATATATTTCTGTTGTTTTAAGTCACCCAGTTTGAGATATTTTGTGGCTACAGCCCTAAGACACAAATATGGTGATTTTTCCATATTATAAAATGAGACATGTCAGTATTTGGAAGAGCTGTGGACTAAGGGGAACTAGTATTTTCCAAATGTCAATGGGTGAAGTCAGAAAATCCCAAATGGGTAAAATATCCATTCAAAGTTTTTGTGGGTTTTAACGTAGCAGAGTACAAAGAGTTCACTGATACGGTTTGACATAACATATTACAACCAAGCTTTAAAAAACTACCACTTCTTAACTTTTGGTATCATATCATACAAGAATATCCATAGTTATCTGAAAAGGCTATTCAAATAATTCTCCCTTTTTGAACTACATGACTATTTGGGCCACATTTTCTTCATGTCCTTCAAACAAAACAGCATATCACAACAAATCAACTACAAAAGCAGACGTAAGAACAGTCTTACATTAAGGTAGACATCAATAATATTTACAGAAGTATAAAATAACATCTCTCTTTTCACTATTTTATTTTGGAAAAATACAGTTTCTTCAAATAAAAATATGCTAATTATGTTAACTTCTCATGAGTTTATTTTTGATGAATTAATATTTTTAAGCACCCTCAGTTTTAATTTAATGGACCAGGTTGCTTGTGAACCTAGGGATTCCCATCCTAACTCTTTCTTAGACCCAGTTGTGTTTTCTGATTCTTCTGCTTGATGAGTGGGGATGGACATGTGCACACATTTACAAATTTATGCCACTTGGGAGATGTATTTTAGAGAGGGAGCCAAGCCTAGAGCACCATGCTTGCCCCCACCCCCAAAATGGTGTACCCAGCACACAGTGTGCTCCCAGGGAATTTTGGAACTCCTCCTGGCAGTAGAAGGAGTGAAGGATCCTAGAAGCCTTTCCATCACCACCACCACCCACAGTGGTTGCTGTACAGATTCCTAGGACCCATCCCAAGAGATTCTAACCGTCCAAACTGAATGGCAGAATCAGTCTTTCCAACAAGCAGATCAAATGATTCTGGAGCAAGAGGTCACTGGACCACATATGAAAACCCCAGTACCGATGGTGAGCTGTGCTTCTAACCGGGACCAATATGAGAAAGGGGCTGGTGTGCTCCAGGCTAAAGGCCAGGTGATTATCAAGACGACCTGGTCCATTATACACAGAAAGAACGCTTGCTTCATGATTTTACATAGGTCAAGGGAGATGTGTGCTATGGCCAGCAGAACATGATAATTGAGCTAGTTAACTCTGAGACGAGGAAAAGATTGACTTTTTGGTTTGGGACCCTAGGTGGAAGAATGGGTCCTTGAAACAGACTCGCCTGGAAAACAGAACTGATATAAAATCAACGTCAATTACCCAGTTCCAGAGGCCCTGTCCATCTTCACTTCTTTTTGACATACCATTTGTTAAGTTACACTTATATATAGTGCCCGTGACGGTAATAATCTGAGTGCCCTTTAGATGCCTGAGAAACGCACAATTTACTTAACTGTCCAGTAAAACACAATCTTTGTTTCTCTTCACAAAGAGACAGAATGACAGCGCAATTGCGGGTAGAACCTAGGTTGGAAAATCGCTAACACTATATTGTATCCTCCCATAATTTGTGTGAATGATTTTCAGGAAAGGTTGAGACTATCAATATCACATGTAATGAACCTACATATTGTACCCAGCTTATCACCAATGAGCAAATTAGCATTTTGCTTTATAAATCAGCCTTTTGTGTTGGGTTACTGTCCTAGCCAGAGTCTAGCAGAAAATCCATTCTGCTTCTAGGATTTACCCTCGACTCTCTTTATCAGACTTACCTTTCTAAAATAAAAGTCTACTTCAGGTCTCTTTACATCGTGTCATGCTACCACACTGCCCTCCCTTTTCCAGCACCTTCTATGTGGCAGGCATTCAGTCAGATGGTTTTTACCTATTATCATTTTTTCTCACCCAGAGTGCACTCCTTATTCTCTCTCCATGCCACACGTAGAAAACAAACTCCAAGAGCTTCAACACATTTATCTAGGAAGCTCTTATCTGCCTAAGCTGGAACCCTTGCCTAGTTCGAAGGCTCTGGCTCCTAAGCCCGTGTGCTAGTCCCCCCCTAGCCTGAGGATGCTTGGATAAATTGACAGTATCAGCTTTCTAAACCAAAAGGCTGAGGTCAGTTCCCTTGACTCATAACCTTTGAAGCTCACCATTGGCTGTGCCTACTTCTTACAGTAATACGAAGGGATTCTACTGGAAAGCAGACTATATAGCAGGACGAGTTAATGTGGCTTCAGGAATGTCCCATCAAACCACTGAGTAGAGACAGAACTCTTCAAACAGTGCCAAAGATAGCTCTGTGTCAAGCCACTGAGTCACACATCAGCACAATAAAAATAAGAATGACTCATACTTTTTGGTCTCTGTCACGTACTCTGCCAAATCGCAAAAAATAGAAAGATGTTCCTCAAATTTCACATTGGGAATAGTTGGGGAATAATTCCCACACTGTACGTGTAAATATTACCTCAGAGTCTAGAGGCTGCTGCTCACACACCAGGTTGTACCTGAAAATCTTTTATTTTTATTTTTTATTTTATTATTTGACAGAGAGAGACACAGCGAGAGATGGAACACAAGCTGGGGTGTGGGAGAGGGAGAAGAAGGCTTTCTGCCGAGCAGGGAGCCCAATGCGGGGTTCCATCCCAGGACCCTGGGATCATGACCTGAGCCCAAGGCAGACGCTTAACGACTGAGCCACCCAGGCACCCCGTACCTGAAAATCTTACTGCTTTCAAGTCTTTCAGATTCTGGACCCTTTACAGTAATCTAATGTGCTTTGCTTTTTGGGACCCAACCCAAGCATTAAGCTTGAGGAATTTAAATTATTAGAACAAAATGTATTTTCAATGTATTTTTCTAGTGCTGAACTGGATTTTAAAAATAAACTGAAAATTTTGGTATTTGTTTAATTGCTTCTTTTTTTGAGGACTGTATCAAAAATAAATAAACAACAAAATAGAATACACATATTCTTGGGTGGTGGGCTCCTAGAATGTCTCAAAATCCCTTTGAAATTGTCCACCGTTAACACTCTCCAGGTCAGAACACTCAAGAGTAATGAGTCTCTTTATATATACTCCCTAATCAATAAGAAATAAAACTTCTAGCACTAACAAATTGCCATTTCAGCAAAAAGAGATTTATTCTGCTTGGCTTGTATTTCCTCATTAGGAAAGTAAATGCAAGAAAGTCTGATTTATCTGGATTTTTTTCCCCACTGAAAAAAAGTAATTTGGTGAAACTAGAGTTTTATTTTTCATTGTATTGTATTTTTTAATTAAAACTGGCCAGTGGAACCTCTCTATCTCCAAATCATGGTGTGTATTAAATTTCAAGGAATCCTAAAGCAACTGGAGAGAATTTCATTTTTAGTGGACTGCAAGGCATTAAAATCAATAAATGGGCTGATGATGCAATTAATATGCTAGAGGCCTTGAATAGAAAAAAGGAAGATTTAGTGTTAGCAACCATTACTCCTCTCAGTTAAAGAAATTTCTAAGCCTGTGTTTTACTAAGTAAACTATATAATCAGGACCACTGAACAGTAGTTGTGTTTTCATTATAGCTAATGTTAATTAGTCTGTTTACTTTTGGTGTGATTATCATTAATTTAGAGATTTGGATGCTGTTCCCTGTACAGCGTGTGTATGTAATACATAACCAAGAATACATCCACTGGAATGGCGAAGCTCTCCAGGAAGGCTTTTCATTCACAATATTACTCAGTAGCTAATACTGGATAAGTTTATCCAGGATCTTGCCAGAGATCAGATTCTCAAGTAACACGCCCATTAATTCCTATATTGCTTTTCCACAAAAATGCAAGCATAGAAGCATTTGAAAAATATTTTACTATTTCTTTTGTGTTCTAAAGACAGACAGTTTTTGTAATGATTACAGGTCAAATTATAATAGGCTTAAAGGAACACGTGAAACATTGCAAAGGCAATGGAAGATGCTGAGACCACTTCAACTTGAACCCTGAAATGAAGTTTATAGGCATGTGGAGGTGACAAGGTTTCTAATCAAATGCCCAGAGTGATTCCTAAATGAAACCATGTATCCTTTGGAAGGGGGGCAGGCATGGATCTCTATATATTCCAAGTGATAGTCACAAGAACTTGGGTAAATCACTCTGTGTCTTAATGTCTCAAATTCCCCTAGCTATAAAATGGAAATAATAATCAACATGCAACATTGTTTTGACAATTAAATGGGATAATGTACATTACAAGATTGAGTGTGGTGCTTTATGTATAACAGGTATTGGACCCGTGCTTCTTGCCTTCATACTAGTTGCACCTCCCTGCCAAGTTAAAACACGTTCCACTGTAGAGCATGTGTTCAGATCAGCTCCTTTATTCTCAGAACAGTTCCAGAAAATTGCACGGGGACAAAAGAACACTGCATTTTCACTAACTAATTTCAGTTGGAGAACCAAAATTTAGCATTTCCTTCAAAGATGACTGTAGGCAACGAGCCACAGTAGTATTTGCAGTGCCTATGACTCTGTCACCAATGTTATAGATATGTATTTTCTTACCACCTTTTCCTGTTGCTAAGATCTCAAAATATCATTATGTTTATCATTACTTTGAAATTAGTTATTGGACTCAATGTATAACTTGATTTCATCCATGAATCAAAAAGAACATATATAACTGGCACAAAAACAGACACACAGATCAATGGAACAGAATAGAGAGTCCAGAAATAGACCCTCGACTCTATGGTCAACTAATCTTTGACAAAGCAGGAAAGAATGTCCAATGGAAAGAAGACAGTCTCTTGAATAAATGGTGTTGGAAAATTGGAAAGTCACATGCAGAAAAATGAAACTGGACCATTTCCTTATACCACACACAAAAATAGACTCAAAATGGATGAAAGACCTCCATGTGAGAAAGGAATCCATCAAAATCCTTGAGGAGAACACAGGCAGCAACTTCTTCGACCTCAGCTGCAGCAAATTCTTCCTAGAAACATCGCCAAAGGCAAGGGAAGCAAGGGCAAAAATGAATGATTGGGACTTCAACAAGATCAAAAGCTTTTGTACAGCAAAGGAAACAGTCAACAAAACCAAAAGACAACTGACAGAATGGGAGAAGATATTTGCAAATGACATATCAGATAAAGGGCTAGTATCCAAAATCTATAAAGAACATATCAAACTCAACACCCAAAGAACAAATAATCCAATCAAGAAATGGGCAGAGGACATGAACAGACATTTCTGCAAAGAAGACATCCAGATGGCCAACAGACACATGAAAAAGTGCTCTACATCACTCAGCATCAGGGAAATACAAATCAAAACCATAATGAGATACCACCTCACACCAGTCAGAATGGACAAAATTAACAAGTTAGGAAATGACAGATGTTGGCAAGGATGTGGACAGAGAAAGGGGAACCCTCCTACACTGTTGGTGGGAATGCAAGCTGGTACAACCACTCTGGAAAATAGCATGGAGGTTCCTCAAAAAGTGGAAAATAGAGCTACCCTATGACCCAGCAATTGCACTACTGGTTATTTAACCTAAAGATACAAATGTAGTGATCTGAAAGGACATGTGCACCCAAATGTTTATAGCAGCAATGTCCACAATAGCCAAACTATGGAAAGAACCTCGACGTCCATCAAGAGATAAATAGATAAAGAAGATGTATGTGTGTGTGTGTGTGTGTGTGTGTATTCCATCATATATATATATATACATATATATATGTATATATATATATATGATGGAATACTATGCAGCCATCAAAAGAAATGAAATCTTGCTATTTGCAATGACGTGGATGGCACTAGAGGGTATTATGCTAAGTGAAATAAGTCAATCAGAGAAAGACAATTATCATATAGTCTCCCTGATATGAGGAATTTGAGAGGCAGAGTGGGGGGTTTGGGGGGTAGGGAAGGAAAAAATGAAACAAGATGGGATTGGGAGGGTAACAAACCATAAGATACTCTTAATCTCACAAAACAAACCGAGGATTGCTGGGGGGAGAGGGGTATGGAGAGGGTGGTTGTGTTATGGACACAGGGGAGGGTATGTGCTATGGTGAGTGCTGTGAAGTGTGTAAGCCTGATGACTCACAGACTTGTACCCCTGGGGCTAATAATACATTATATATTATTTTAAAATTTTTAAAAAATAAAATAAATAAACAAAATGAAATGAAAAAAAACCCACATATATAACTATGGAAACAAATTTTAAACATTTCTTCATAAGTGTTTTTTTTAAGATTTTTATTTTATTTATTTGACAGAGAGAGAGATCACAAGCAGGCAGAGAGGCAGGCAGAGAGAGAGGAGGAAGGAGGCTCCCCACTGAGCAGAGAGCCTGATGCAGGGCTCGATCCCAGGACCCTGGGACCATGACCTGAGCCGAAGGCAGAGGCTTAACCCACTGAGAGCTACACAGGTGCCCTGATGATAAGCGTTTTTAAAATATTATTGGGTTCCTTTAAAATCTATGTACTTTATTTTATGCATTTAAAAACATTATTCTGAGAAGACACCCCTTAGGCTACACCAGACTTCATAAAAGGATCCACAGTAGAAAAACAGTGAAGACCTCGCCTGCCGCAGGGGAGCCAGTATCTGTTAAGAAGTGTGCTCACAGAGACCAAAATAGAAAATCCACAATGCAAGTAACTGAGAAATAACCCTCAAAGATAGGAACAGATATACCGAGTGATTATAAAAATCCCTGGATGGATCTGAAGGACAGGATCGGTAGGACCGAGCTGAAGACACCGACAGCATTTGTGGATGGGTGAGGTGCTCCTTCCAGGTAGCAGCCCCTTTCTTCCAGAGCTGAGGCCAAAAACATCAGATTCTCTGTAACTGTTCCCTTTCCTTCCACACCGCACAGGCCACCTACCATGAAATCCTGGCTGCTCTGTCTTCAAAATACATTCAGATTCGGTCCTCTCACTCACGTCCACCACCACTGCCTGGATCCAGGTCACTATCCTCTCTCACTTGATAATAAATAGATGCCTAGCTCTTCTTGCTATTTCAGGCAAGGCCTGAAACATTCATAAAAGTTTAGAAGCACATGACAGAGGCGCAGAACTAAAAATACGACTTGCAAAATTCTGGAGAAGTCCTCTTCTAACACATCCCTGGGGCTCAAAGGAGAGGATGGAAATGAAAGGATCCTGAAGGTGAGGCATAAAAAAAAAAAAATTCCTCAAAAAAAAAAAAAAAAGAAAAAAAGAAAGAAAGAAAGAAAACAAAACAAAAAAAAACCCTCCTCAAAATAAACCCCTTCCCTGGGGCAGCCAGAATTGCATTTTTTTTTTTTTTAAGGAAAATTCACCATGTCTTAAATGCCACTTACATGATGAGAGAACAGGTAAATTTCCACTCCCCAAGTGCAATGAATCTCTCACACTGGAAAGTTCTTCCAGTTGACTGCAATTCATGAACTCCAGACAGCTGGCTTTGACTGGGATCTGGAGAAGGAGAAATTGGGGTTTTCCCTGTCCAGCCACCTCCCTCCCTCAGGTGTCACTGTGTCTCTACTTCCCAACACACATTTGCCTGAGACTACTTCATGACACATTAGCAACGTGTGACTCAATTTCAATGTCGTAAGTGAGACTCAGTGTTGTGATAAGTATGTGTGACCTGGAAACTCCTCAGCAATGAGGCACATCAGAGCCTGGAAGGAACTGTACCCATTCCAGTGAACTTCAGCCCCAGATGCAGCAACTGAGGAGTCCTGACTCTCCAGGGGGACAAGCCTGGACGTAATTTGGGGTGAGGACTGAACAGGGAGTGAGGTTTCAGTTTTGGTTACAGAGGCGCCTTGGAATCTTTTAAAGTAACACACTGGGACACCTGGGGGGCTCAAAATCAGTTAAGCATCTGTCTTTGGTTCAGGTCATGATCCCAGAATCCTGAGATCAAGCCTCACATCAGGGTCCTTGCTTGGTGGGGAGTCTGCTTCTCCCTCTGCTCCTCATCCCACATGTGGTCTCTGCTTCTCTCTCTTGAAATAAATAAATAAAAATAAAATCTTAAGAACACAAAGCAGCCAACTGTTTTGGTACATTTCTGAGTCTTCTGACAAAAAATATTCACCCAACAGCATGCCTAGGCAATCCATAAAGGTGTGCTATACAGGAAGCAGCCTCAGGAAGGTAGGAGAAGGACTTCCCAGTAGGCTGCTAACACCTTTCCAGACACTTCTGGGTGACCAGAGGCTTCATGACGAAGCCCAAGGAGTTAAAGAATCAAAAACCTAAGCAGCATTAGGTATATATTTAAATACATCTCATGCGGGTTTTGTGAGGAAGGACTGTCACTAAATACTCTTCATCTTTTGCCTCATTCCCTAGTCTTTCCCACAAAACTGAAATAAGTCACCTGACAGGAGTGTCAGAGAGAAACTGAGTATTCAAAGTCCACTTCCTTCCTCCCTTTCCACTGGCTAAGTCAGCTGCCTCCAGGAAGACAGAACGGGGTCTTCCTCTGTGCCAGAAATTCCACAGGATCAGTGTTGCTGGTGACAAGTTGGGCACGCAGTACTAGGAAGTGAATTTTGGCTTTATAAGTAAGCAAGAGGCTATTTGATTCCCATCTGCTGGATTCTTACTTCTTATTTGGTTCAAACCTCAGGTAGAAAATAAGTACCTGCTAGGTACTAAGCCCCTCCAAGCCCCATCCGTTAGCCACCATTAATTCAAGAAAGAAATGTGTGTCTTAAGAAAAACTGACACATAGGTAAATAGCTGTGATGGCTGAGAGAGAAATAGGTCCTTCTGGTTGCTTGGTGGACAGAAAATTTCTTTGAGGGAATAAAACATGAGGTGGTCCTTGGAGAAAAGAAGAATTTACACATGAGGAATTGGGGGAAAAAAAAAAGGTAGTCAGATCCAAGCACTTGAACAAAAGCCTGAAGGCATGAGAACTTGGGGCCTCCTGTAAATATAGAGCAGAAAACAGTTAAGTTTGACTAATACTCAGCAGCATCTGGAAAAACTGCTTACCCTAAGGACACTGCATTTTGCTCAGTGAAAAAATAAGGAACAGTTGAGGCTACATCAAAGGTCCCAAATATTGTAGTCAGAATTTATCTCTGGGTATCTGTGAAATGTTAAAGGAAATACTTATGAGAGTGTATCTATTTGGCATACATAGTAAACTTGAGATAATGTAGAGAAAAAGAAACTGGCTCCTGCATAAAGATATTGAAATTCGTGAAACTCTCTGTTATCTTAACGTAGTATGGTCAATTTCATACACTTGAGTAACATGCGGTCATTGAGATGATGCTGTGAAATGTACTTAATGACACAAGAAGATGATGATGATACGTAAAATATTAAAGGGATTCAAATATTCAGGGCGCCTGGATGGCTCAGTCAGTTGGGCATCCAGCTCTTGGTTTTGGCTCGGGTTGTGATCCCACATTGGGCTCTGTGCTCCATGTGGAATCTGCTTCAGATTCTCCCACCCTCTCCCTCTCACTCATGTACTCTCTCTCTCTCAAATAAATAAAATCTTAAATGGGTTCAAAATATTCATTAGAGTGTCAGTTTTGTGAAAGATAGAAAATATGTGTGCATGGGTATATAAATACAAAAACTGAATATGCCAAAATATAAAATGCATTATTTCTGAGTGTTAAAATTGTGATAGATTTTAGTTTTTACAATTCCCCCCCCAATTTGGAACTCTGTAACAGCCTTTGTAATAACCTTTAAGGCACAGAGTACTAGCAGTTTAGAAAATTTATATATCTGATTTTGAATGCCAAATTGATGCCATTCTTACTACGGTGCATTTCTAGCAATTCCTGTAGGCATATATTAGTGAGAGTAGTAGAAAAATAATGGCTTACATATACTTACATGGTAATTTATAATTTACATACCTTGCGAAGGCATACTGTAGCTTCTGAGCCTCCATGAATAGTTGATGTCATGCTAATAATAACCAACACTTGAAAAACTTGTATTCCAGAGAAAAATCCATGTTTCATATAGAGACCTCATGTTATATAACTGTGAAATTTAGACTTTCCCAAAAACCAGGATCAAGTCTTTAATTGGTTGTATCAGCATAAGTTAAGAATCCTGTTAAAATCAAATTACTTACAAATCCTAGGATGAATCGTTGAGGAATATGGGAAGGAAAAAGAAGGAATCCCTTGGAGAAAGAAACACAGAGATTAAACATGAATCTAGATTATTTCTAACTTTTCATATCCATATTACCTTGGGAAAGTTCTCTGATCTTAATTTCTTCATTTATAAAACATGGAGAATACTTCTTATTTTACAGGATTTGTATGATGATTGATTTAAGTAATGTAAGCCAAGCATTTAGCACAACTTACTAGGTCCCTTGTTCTGCTAGACAGGTTAATGGCTTAATGTCTGTTATAGCCACCATTAATCGTTCCCACAAACCCTCTATTACCCTCTTATAGGACATGCATTCAGAGTGCATCTGTTTCAGTGAGTCTTATGAATTGCCACAATCTGTTCTACAAGACCAGCCTTCCCTGGCCACCGCAGATGAAACAGAATAATCACCTTGCTCAAGAAAAACTAATTTAAGAAAAACTATAACGGTTTATTAGGTGGCCAGTATAGGAAATCTGCCCTCCAAGGGTTAAGGTGATTAAAAATCAACAATACACAAAATTCTATCTTAAAATTTGATGGTGAAATAGATATTAAAATACACCCTGAAGAAGCAGGGTCCAGATGCTGTAAGTCAGCAGAAAGCATAGGCAGAACCTATACAAACAAGAGGGGAGTAACAGAAAGAAATGATTTGACAGTGCAAGAAGCAACAGAAGGAAAAGGGAAAAGATCGGCGTTGTCCATGAATTTTTTGTCATGCAGAATGTCATACTCCCCTAATTATTGATCAGATAGATAGTTCTCTCTAATTGCATGGTTTTTTTGTGATATCAACAAACACCCTGATGAGGCTGGGGTTGGGGGTGCAGGGGATGGTGACAGAAAAGGACAGAGAACAGAGATTTTAACCCTTTACCAAATGATGTCATTTCATTTTGCCAGGAAGCATTGCAGTCTGAAATTGAACTCTCCAATACTAAAATTCCTGAAAAGAGAAAAACAAATCCCATGATTAGATGTTACATTCATGTTGCCAACCTGAAGAATTTTTCAGCTACAGGGGATGTCCACACAATGGTAACATTGTTATGTTTCATGTGAGTGTTGTTTGCTTTTACTTTCTCACAAAACTGGGACAGATTGTTTAGTACTGCACGTCACGTGTCCTTTTCTCCCATCAGAGTGAACGTTCAAATAAATTTTTTGCTAAAGTATATCTTTGGATATTGTTAGATGGTTACTATACATGCTTCTCCTGTGATATCTGTTGTAGGAGCAAAAGGTAAAGGTAGATGAGATTGATCTTTGGTATGTTTTGTGTCTCCTTTCTGATTAATTAAATGCAAAAGCCCTTGTTATTCTGTGTGTTTCCTTGTAGTTTGTAATCATATAAACCAATGGTTCTCAATTTTTGCATTTTCTTATGCCAGAAAATATTTAAAGGGTATATAGGACCATAGATTATTACTGTAATTTCATAAAAGAAATTTATTTTAAGGTATAATTTGGAAAGAGTAATTGAATTAATTTAGTTATTAGAGAAGTTTCCTAAGTGTCCTTACTTCTTCCCTATCATTATGGATCAAAGAAAACATTTTCAACTTCTACTGGTCTGTGAACAGTATTTGGGATCCCCAATGACTGTCTTTATTTTCATTTGAGATCCAGAGAGTAAGTGTGAGGAAAATGAAGAACTTTTAAAAATCCGCCTAAATTTGGCCTATAATGAATACTTTAAGTACGCTTTGAAAAATTTTAGCAATCTGGTAGGCTGAGATCGGATGCTGATTTAGAAAACCTATAAATGCCAGCCCAAACATAACTGTCCTTTACTCAGTTATTAAAAGAAACATTCAAAATCTGTAAACTCAATCATTAAAATAAGAAGGCAATGATATAGGGCACCTGGGTGGCTCAGTGAGTTAAAGCCTCTGCCTTCGGCTCAGGTCATGATCTCAGGGTCCTGGGATAGAGCCCCGCATTGGGCTCTCTGCTCAGCGGGGAGCCTGCTTCCTCCTCTCTCTCTGCCTGTCTCTCTGCCTACTTGTGATCTCTGTCTGTCAAATAAATAAAATCTTTAAAAAAAAAAAAAAGAAGGCAATGATATAGATACTACTTTTTTATTGATGGAGCCTAACAGGTTATAACCTTTGGAATTCCCATATGCATATTTTAAGCAAATATTAGTGATATATAGTCTTACAAAAAGTATTGTGTCCTATTACATGTACCAATTAGTTTTCCTATCTCTAATTAGGGGAAAAGATTGTATTTATGTCCAGACACTCTGATGCTTAAAGATATGATGCCACACACTGAACTCAAAATTATAAAATTCAAATATTCAGATATTTGCAAATATCCATAGTAGTAGCTGTATTCATAAACACCTGAATGCTTGATAGATTTTATTTTTTTCCTATTTCTGAACCATTACCAATAAAATTCAGTTTAATTATGATCTTATTTCATTAATAGTGTTCTAACATGTTGTTTTCTGGTTTGAGGAAAAAGAATTCAATACCCTTCAGTTTTGAAAAATTGCTATGGATATAAGGATTTTGGTTGATGTAGTTTTTGCTTTTAGTGCTTTGAATGGCACCTGACTTCCTTCTGACCTTCATTGTTTCTAATGAGGAAACAGCTGTTGATCTTATGAGTTTCCTTATACATGATGAGCTGTTTTTCTCCTACTCCTTTTAAGATTTTCTATGTATTGTTAGCTTTTAACACTTTGGCTTCATTTCCCACAGTAGAGCTCCTAGAGAACAGAGTTTCCATTTAAGATGGGGACAGAGGCAGAGGAACACACTGTAGGTTAAATGCCATAGACGTTCACTGTCCTTAAGAGAGATTTAGTATATTTTCTTGAATGACTGTTTTTTCCATTTGCTGGATGTCCTCAGGATAATTTCCAGAGGATTTAAATGACTGTTGTCTTTAATAATTGTATCTAGTTAAGTGGTTGCTTTTATGGGGGTGATGGGGAGTCTGCCACAATCTTCACTCTGCCATTCTGGAAGTCCTGCCTTCCGTGATGTGGCCTCCCACTCGTGCAGAAAAAAAAACAAACATAAACTCTAACATATCACATCACTGAATTTGCATTGATTTTTTTTTTCATGCAATGATGTGTTATCTCATTAGGTCTTGCTTTATTTTAGTTAATGTTAGTAGTTTTCATTCTTAGAATTTTTTTTTCTATGAGGTATATCCAGAATCTATTACTGGCATAAATAAATTCTCTTTTCCTTTTATCAACTTTGTAACCAATATGCCTCCCTAGGCAACCTCTAACCTGTTTCTGATATAGTGGTTAGGCCTACATCAGAGAGTATACAGGGGTGCTTAATCACACTTTGGGTCTTTACTGCAGAAAAACTGTATGGCCTTTGCATGTCTGTTAGCCTCTCTAAAAACAAATTTCTTCATGTGTAATATGGGGTTGATATTGGTAAATATTTACAAGGATTATTGCAAGAATTAAATGAGGTAAAGAAAGTGTTTAAACCAATGTCTTGCAGATAGAAAGTGTCAATAATTGCAAGCCCTTGGTAGATTAGGCTTGATTACTGAGGTAGGCAAGAATATGACACATCATTCATTCTTTTGGGTTTAATTTCACATAAAAATAAATAATTTAATCACAGAAACACATAGGCATAAAATATACCAATTTCTATTCACAATTATGTATGATGAGAAAAAAGGTAAAACCAAAAAATAATTACTTAAAACATCAAGATAATAAATTGCATCGTTTTTAGGCTTTAGTACACAGAATGTTGCTATTTTGGGGGCGCCTGGGTGGCTCAGTGGGTTAAAGCCTCTGCCTTCGGCTCGGGTCCTGATCCCAGGGTCCTGGGATCAAGCCCCACATGGGGCTCTCTGCTCAGCAGGGAGCCTGTTCCCTCCTCTGTCTCTGCCTGCCTCTCTGCCTACTTGTGTTCTCTGTCTGCCAAATAAATAAATAAAAGCTTTAAAAAAAAAAGAATGTTGCTATTTTTAAGTCTTCTCTCACCTTGAAATGTCTCAAGTTTATGTACAAGTTTGTCCTCCATTTGTTAGCCTCCTATTCTCAACTGGTGTTAAGCCACCTTATCTATTACTCTCAGCATATATCAGAAGAAAGTACTGATATCTTCAAGAAAAGTTACATCTACCCTTTCCATGTCTGAGCCCCTAGAATGTTCTCTTTACTGTCATCTCCTTGATGTATGGGCAAAATTTCTTTGTTGGCTTCACCAAGCATTAAGTTCTTGTTCATGTGCCTAAAGAATGTATTTATTCAATCTGGGTAGATGTTAGGTTCATATTTCCCTTTATATATTTGAAGTTCTAACTTTTATAAATAATGGCATACATCTGTCACTTGGGGAACCATTAGGGTTGATAAAGTGTGACTTTTGTCTGTTCTCCTTAGGAACAGTAAAATCTTGGTGCCTTTCTTTAACAACAAAATGAATAGCATGCAATGTTTGCAAATTTCTTGTGAAAAACCTTGGTCTAGAAATGATGTTTTCTTGTTCTTTTAATGTTTTCTTTGGACAAAAATAGGAGAACAGACTCAGGATCTGAGAAGCTCAATGAATTTCATCCCTTAAGTTACCCAAATTCTGAAACAACTATCTAAGAATAAAAAGAAGAAGGCAGGTGGCAAAATAAAGACATTTCCTTTAGTTTTGATGGGACTAAGAGGGAGCACCCACAGATAACGACTTATATCTGTGGATAAGAAATGTAGGACACATTTGAGCCTCCAAAAACTTAAATCTGGGTACTGGACCAAAGTTGGTGTAGACATGGAAAACTGAAAACTTCCTCACAGAGGGACCTACTCAGTGCAACTCACTGAGGGCAGACCAGAAGTAAGACCCAGCCTAAAAAACAGAATTATGTCTGATTCTCTCCCAGTTTCCAAAACAAACCCAGATTCCTGTGAGTAAGACATCAATGTCTACATCTGGTGAGTTCGCCCTGGTGATCCACATAGCGACTGACTCCTGAACCAGCCTGCTTTGTCATGGCCACCTCTGTTCCTCACAATCAAAGATTTTTTTCCTGACCTTGCTTATCTCTCTACCTTTTGCTAGCACTCTCTGTTTCTCTTTTAGAGAGGCTAGCCTTTAAAATGAAACAAAACAAAAAAAGTATATACCATATTTAAACACAGAGATGACGATAGCAACTACTATAGTAGTGTTTATCGTGTGTCAGACACTTTCCCAAGCATTTTCCATACACAGTTGACCCTTGCACAATGTGGGTGTTAGGGGAACCAACACCCCCACTCATAGCTGAAAATTCATATATAACTTTTCACTTCCCCCAAATTTGGCTATTAATAGCCTACTGTTGACCAGACACTTTATTGATAACATAATAGTCAATTAACCCATATTCTGCAATGTTAAATGCCTTATGTACTGTAGTCCTACAATAAAGCAAGCTAGAGAAAAGAAAACATCATTAAGAAAATCATAAGGAGGGGTGCCTGGTCGGCTCAGTCAGTTAAGCATCCGCATTCTGCTCAGGTCCTGGTCCTGGGATCTAGCCCCAGGTCCTGTAGTTCCCCCTGCTCAAGGGGGAGCCTGCTTTTCACTCTCCCTCTGCCCCTCCCCTTACTCACGCTCACACTCTCTCTTTCTCTCTCATGTAAATAAATAATACATTTTTTAAAAAAGGAAAGAAAATCATAAGGAAAAGAAAATATATTCACAGTGCTGTGATATCAAAAAAATCTGCATACAAGTGGAGTTCAAACCCTTGTTGTGCAAGGGTCAACTGTATTAATTGAGTTAATGCCCAGCAAAAAACCTAGGCAAAAGGTACAATATTATCACCATTTACACAGTAGGAAACTGAGGTACAGAATGGATAAGGAACTTGTACTAGGTTACACAGCTAGTAAATGTGGGGCACAGATTCAAACCATAAGCTCAGAATTCGTCTTCTTAACCATTACCCTCCACCACATCTCAAGAGAGAGACCAATAGGAATAAATAGCCAATAGATGCAGATATAAAGATATCAATTTCTTCAGAGCATTAAATCACAGTACATCCATTTTTTGACATTTTGATTATTGGAGATAAATCATTGCATTGATAAAAATTCTGAAATACGGAGCTATAGGTAATTAAAATTATAGGGAATTGGGTGCTATTACTTGACTGTGTGGAAGGAAAGAATCCTTCCAGAAAAAGGCACTCACATCTTTTCTGTGATTTTGTTTTCTGACTTAATAGACTATTTCTGACCTTTTATATTTTTATTGAATAAAACCATGATTTATATTTTATAACTTTCATAGCTGTTTTCATGTAGTTTTAACAGTTCTCAAATTTTTTTTTTATTTATAGCCCATGGGAAGGAAGAATTTGAAGGGCCTCGAGGAAGTTTGTGGTGCTAAGCAACACTTCTGTTCATGTACACCCTCCCGTTCTATGCTTTTGCTCATGAACCCATAATATCTTGGTACTTCTGTATAAATTTTAATAGCATAGTTAGAGAACAGCTTAATCTTATTTACACAGTACTCTTTATTTCACTGCTTCTTTGCTATCTAAAAGTATAATACAATTCAGCAGAAAAATGTGTGCGGTCAGGAATAAATTTCTTGATTACTCAGAGTAATGCAAAAAAATGCAAAAAAGTAACAGTTTTACTCAAATCCTTTAACTTTATCTTTTAAGTTTTTATTCCAATCATCAGTAATCTTCAAAAAGTTATATATACTTGCCCAACTTCCATATTTTTAAAGAGATTAGGCAGGCTTTTATTTATTCCTTTTAAATGAATCTTGCAGAATGCAATCATAAACACCTCTGAGAAGTTGGTTTAGTTTTAGATCATTAACTAGAAACTAATAATAAACCTCGTTATTGGATTTTTTTAAAGTTACTATAGCTACTAACTCCAATTTGAGTCTTAGGAGTTTTGGAATTGTGTAGTATAAAGAATTGATGAACTTAATTGTCTCCTTAAATCTCCCACAGGCAGTATATATCTTTTATGAAGAATCAATAAATCACAGAGAACGAATAGTTTACCATTCCTCTGCTTAGGAAAACATGAACATGAGAAGTCTTTCCCTCTAATGTATGAGAGTTTTTAACATGAATATTCTGTTACTAGGAAGTAGTTAAACTTTTTTCTTTATTATTATTAGATCACATTAAATTCCATAGTTCAGGTTTTTACCATCAACTGACAATTCCACTTAGGTCTTTCTTGATATAGGCTGAAATAGTATATTTGTGACTAAATGAAATTAGCCATTAAAAATGGTTATACTTTCTCAGGCACTAAATAGAAAATATAATATTTACCTGTCTTCTTGGGGGCTAAACAGAAATAAAAATTCCAGATCTGCAGAAGCTTCAGATAAATGAAATCAGATGAAAGATGGCAAGTGGCCCTGGTCACTTGTGAAAAAACTGTTCCTACCCAATCCATAAACAAATAGAAATTCATTACTAGATAGCTTGAAAGAGACAAATTACCCAGAATTTATGGGAGAGTAATTTCTTTCCTTTAAGTCATGATAATGAATCTCCATTATTCCACATTTTTAGTTTACCCTTGGTCCTCAGAAATTGGAACAATGATTATAGGCTGCAGTGAAAAATAGCTCCCATATTCTTCCTTTGATTTTCTTACATACTAGGAAATGGGCTTTTCTTTGCACTTACCCTCGTTGAGTACAGGTTTTTAGAGATAAATGTACCTCATGTTAACATTTTGTCCAAAGTTTAGTTCCTGTTACATTATCACTAAGTTCTAGAGTAAGAAATTAAAAAGATAAGCAGTTCTCATCTTGAAAGCACATTATCCATTAATTTAGTTTAGTTTAAAATTTCGAATATTCTTTCCCACAGAAATAATATTACAAAGAGCCACCTGGTTCCTGGGAAGATCAAGTTCCCACTATTGGACTCACACTGGCAGGATGACACTAGTCGGTGACGTAACTGGGGACGACTTGATCTTGGCTAAAGATGACCTACCTCTCTGGTGCCAATATCAAGGCAATCTGTGTGGAAGCCGGTCTGATGGCTGTGAGAGAACACAGAATGAGAGGAACAAATGGAGACCTCAAAAAACCTGAAGAAAATGTTCTCTATCAAAAATAAGAAGGCACCCTGGAGAGGCTTATCTCTTAGAAACTACACCCGCCTCTAAGGAAATGATCGGGATTAAGCTGGGGCAGTTGCCCAGAAGAATCCATGTGTCAGTTGATCTTCATTAGCAGAATATCTTGGCTACCATTCTGCGCATGAAGTGTAGGATGCCCACTGGGCTGCCTTCATCTGTTAGTCATGTGCAATGCTCTCTTCCCAAAAAGCAAAGGTCTAAAATCATGATAGTCTGCTCTGTAAGGTAGTCAAGCAGTAAAAGTATAGATTTATAATATCGAAACTATAGGTTAAGTTCATCATCTTATATTACATTCTCTTTGTAATCTGCCAGCACAGCCCAACACTTCTCTTTGTAAAACTGTGCAAGAGGAGATATTTATATGACTATTAAATCCAGCATTATTCATAATATAAAAAACTTGAGAACCACACAAATGTCTACTGATAAGTGAATAGAACCAGATAAATATTAGGTATATATTTATTTATACACAGTTATAAATTAGAATATTTATATAATGCAATATTGTACAAATTTTTACATGAAGTATATCTACAGGTACCAACATCACTAATTTGTAACTCAACACATGTTGTCGTTGGGAAAAAAGTAGGTTCCATAATAATATATATAATATCATAAATATAATTTAGGTAATGTTCAAAATCACTTTAAATGGTATATATTTGTTGTCCGATATGCATATATATGGCAAAAATAAATAAGCACAATGGTGAGAACATTACACTCAACTTGAGGATGGTAGTCATCTGTAGAAAGGAAAGGTGGCAAGTAAGTTTTAGGTCAGAAGAGATAGACTTTCAAATATATCTGTAATATTCTTTTTTTTTTTAATCTCACCTTTTCAGTTAGTCCATGAAGCCAAAGTTATTTTCCTAATAATTTTTCTTACAACTAAATATTCATAAAAGCAATGAATTAAAAAAGGTTGTACCAATGTACAGGTTCACCAAAAGTCTGAGTCCCTATTCAACTATAGCACCACCAGTGACTGGTGTTATTTTTCTTTATAATCTTTCCTCATTCAATATGTGAAAAATAATATCTGGCATGTAGTTATTTTTATTTGCATATTTTAGTTGGAATTGGGGCTTAATATTTATTTATGTATTATTAGTCATTGGCTTTATTAACCTATGCATAATCTACTTAGGCCATTTGCCCATTTTCTTTGGGAAGTTTCTTGTCAATTTATTTGAATTCTTCGTACATAAAAGATATTATTCACAGGTGCCTGGTGGCTTAGTCAGTTAAATGGCTGCCTTTGGCTCAGGTCATGATCCTAGGGTCCTGGGATTGAGCCCCGCATTGGGCTCCCTGCTCAGCAGGGAACCTGCTTCTCCATCTACCTGATGCTCCCCCTGCTTGTGTTCACTCTCTCTGTCTCTCAAAAAAATAAATAAATAAAATCTTAAAAAAAAAAGATATTATTCACTACTGGGTATTTGCCCAAAGAAAATGAAAATACTAAATCAAAAAGATACATGCACCACTATGTTTACTGCAGTATTATTTGCAATACTCAAGATATGGAGGCACCCTAAGTGTTCATTTATAGATGAATGGAAAAAGAAGAGGAAATACTCACACACACACATAATATATAATTATATATATATATATGTGTGTATATATATATATATATATATATATAAAATGGAATATGACTCATTCATAAAAAAGAATAAGATCTTGACATTTGGGACAACATAGGTGGATCTAGAAGGTATTCTGCTAAGTGAAATAAGTCAGAAAGAGAAAGACTAATACCATATGATTTCATTTACATGTGGAAGCTAAAAAACAAAACAGATGAACAAAGAAAGCAGAAAAATACCCATAAATACAGAGAACAAATTGATGGTTGACAAAGGAGTGAGGGTTGGAGGATGAACAAAATGGGTGACGGGGAGTGGGAGGTACAGACTTCCAGTTATGGAGTGAATAAGTCATGGAAATAAGAGATACAGCATAAGGAACACAGTCTGTGGTGCTGTAATAGTGTTGTATGGTGACAGGTGGGAGCCACACTGTGGTGAGTGAGCTCAGCATTACGCATAGACTTTCCGAATCACTATGTATGTCTAAAACTAATGCGATATTGTGTGTCAGCTAAATAAAATATTCCATTTCCTGTCATCCTTACCATAAACATTTTCTCTCGAATCAGTGTATTTCAAAAGCAATTCTCTAAAGTAACAGCTAACACGGGAGCTAGTTGGATATTCAGTATTTAAGTGGTTCTAAGATAATAGTGTGCATGATCCATTTTGAAGTTCAGAGCAAGGTCAGTTTAAGAATGATATGCTTTCAAGCTATTTTTATTTACATCCAAGTTAATTGAATTTTATCCATATGTATTATTCCCATTCAATCAGATTCCAATATACTTTGCTGATGTGAGGAAAAAGAATGAAACTAGTAGCCTTGATGGTAACTGAACATAACCTTGACTATTGTCCAAATAAGTGTTGCCTCACTGGAAATATCATCCTTCAGGGGGTTATGGCAGAAAAACAGTTGAGAACCGCTGTTTTAACTAGAACTAGTAGAAAACCTACATGATACATGGTGAGCCCTTATCATACTTTATGGGAATCCGTTATATAATTGCCTGCCTTCTCTACTAGATTGTAAGCTCTATGAGAACAGATTTGGCTGTCTTCTTATCCTTGTATTCTGGTACATAATGTGGAATGCAGGGATGAATGAATAGTAAGAACAAAACAATCACATGTTATGTTCACTATGTGCTGCCTTAACAGTTAAAATATGAGTAGTAGAAATTGACATTTCTGCTTGCCTATAAGTGACTTTGGTCATAAAGTTTTCCCAAGACTGTTTAAATGAATCAAATGTTTAGAAACAATCATCCAAACTCTTAAAAATACTATTATTTATTTATTCATTTATTTTTTAAAAAACTTTTTTATTCTATTTGTTTCTTTCCTCCTAATTTGAAATACACACTGAGTAGAAAGTTAAAAAAAAAAAAATCTCCTGAGAAAGCTTGCTACACATGGTGAATTATTTTCCTCTTGTCACATAAATACATTTTATTTCTGTCAAATTAACATAAAATCTTGAGTTTAGACTCAAAATTAACTACATATACATCCTTCAGGCAAAGAGTTATGGCAAGTAAAGCCCCTGGTCGATGTGTTATAGTTACACTGTTTTGTTTTTCTAGTTCCAGTGAAATGTCTTGACTGGGGATCCTGAACACTGTCTAAACTTATTTATAACATGTTATTTCCTCTTTTGGTTTTCCTTAAAAATGACAATCGCCTCTTTCCCCCACTATTACCATTCCTTAAGTTAATGATCCTAGTACATGCAACTAAAGAAGGAGACAGCAGGATACTCAGGCAATCCCTCTCCATGAGCCACATCCTGGAGCAGCCACCATGGTACCATGTTTGGCCCCACCTGGACCGCTCCAGGAATGCAGTTTCACTTGTTCTTCCCAAATGGGTAAGATTCAAATTTGTCAAACTCCAGGGCAGTGTTTAGAAAACCAGAATGCCAGTTTATTAATTTAAATTAGAACACACATCAATACTTTTGCCCACTAGCCAAGGGAAATCTTTTCTGATAAATCAGACATTTAGGAAGTTAAGTAGAAAAATCTATCCAGTGAACATAAAATAGCAGATCATTGGATGTTCTCAAAAAATATTTCACTCAAGTTAAAGGGAAGTCTATCAGTGCATCTCAATAGAGAAACCCTCTCTAGAGACAGAATGTTCAAGACTGCCACATAAACTCCTCTCTCCTTCTAGAAGGTGCTGTATATGAATATACATCCAGGCTGTTTATTTCCTTTCAACAGACATGAAAAAAGCAGTTATATATAATAAAGAATAAATCAATGCCCTTTTTTTGTATATTACAGCATCCTGCATCCCTGATGCTAAAGCCATGATTTTTTGTATTTGTATTTTGTATATATGTGTAAGTAGTCAATGAAAGATGCTATCATTATACTTTTGCATGTTGATGATATAATGCATCAAGAAAATAGTCTTCTTTAATCTTAATATACACCAAAGATTTCCAAGGTTCAGATCGGGCTCAAATAAATTTCTTACTAAAATTTTATTATTATGTAGTGCATAGCCATATATATATAGAAAATGTAGACAATGTTTGACTTCTCAGTTTTATCAAAATTTTTACATCACCTTAAGGCCAGTTATTTTTTAAAGTTTAATATTAGTGACAAAATTATGTTTATGAATCATCTGAAGAATGCATATTAAAATTTGAGACTGAATTCTATGATGACAGTGACTATAATCACTAGTAGTTTATCTCCTGCTAGGTTCATGAGTTTATGTTAAGTAAGTTAAAAGAAGCATATAAATATTAGGAATAAGAATCATGTTATTGTACTCTTCACATCCTCTGTGAAATATAATAGTAACAAGACAGTTAATTGAGTAGGCAATCTAAAACCAAGTCTAGAACACTGACTTCACATTCATGTGTTGAAATACTCCCATTCATTTTAAAGCCAACTCTAATAATCACCTAGTTAATTCTGTGATACAAAATTTCTCATCATTAAAGCTGAATATTATCAAACTTAGGGGATTTTATTGTGGTCAATGTCACAATAAACTGTTAGAAATAAATTGGTTGCCACATGGCATCCATACCTTCTATTCTCCATCAATAATACTCTGGGGGCGCCTAGGTGGCTCAGTGGGTTAAAGCCTCTGCCTTCAGCTCAGGTCATGATCCCAGGGTCCTGGGATCGAGCCCCACATCGGGCTCTCTGCTCAGCGGGAAGCCTGCTTCCCTTCCTCTCTCTCTGCCTGCCTCTCTGCGTACTTGTGATCTCTGTCTGTAAAATAAATAAATAAAAATCTTAAAAAAAATAATAATAATACTCTGATTTTCCTTAGAAAGTTTATTCCTCCCAAATCCTTAGCCATGTGACCGGGACAGGAATGACCCCTATGTCGAGTCTTTGAATTAAGCTCTGCAATTAGCTCAAGAATGGAAATACACAGAACAAGTCTCATGACATGTGCACAAGCTACAATGATTGGTCTCTTTCTAGATGGTAGGCTTTAACGGTATGAGGCTTGCCGTAGGTCCTCTGTAATCAGAGGGGGAACCACCATATAGAGCCTGGGAATAAAGCTGAACCAAGTGGAAGCAGAGCAGAGAGACAAAGAGAAGCCAGACCTTGGTGATACTGTTTGAACAGGTGGCTGGATCAGTCCTCACCCAGAACTAGCTGTACTGCTGGCCTTTGAAGATAAAGCCAGTGTATAGCTCTTTTGTTCATTTGTTTGTTTTAGCTGTTTGAATTTTGTTTTCCATTGCATGTCACTAAAAGAGTTTTAACTGACATAGAAACCAACAGACCTGACTTCAGTATTATATAGAGTTATGACATGCATGCGTCTAAGAGCTAACACAGCAGATCGGTTTATTTCTGCGTTTCAAAAAATATGTATTGATGGCTCAGTCAGTTAAACATCTGCTTTCAGCTCAGGTCATGATCCCAGGATCCTGGGATGGAGCCCCACATCAGGCTCCCTGCTCAGCGGAAGTCTGCTTCTCCCTCTCCCTCTTCCTCCGTCCCTCTGCCCCTTGTGTGCGCTCTCTCTCTCTAATAAATAAATAAAATCTTTAAAAAATATCTTTGAGGGGCGCCTGGGTGGCTCAGTGGGTTAAGCCTCTGCCTTCGGCTCAGGTCATGATCTCAGGGTCCTGGGATCGAGCCCCGCATCGGACTCTCTGCTCAACGGGGAACCAGCTTCCTCCTCTCTCTCTGCCTGCCTCTCTGCCTACCTCTCTGCCTACTTGTGGTGTCTCTCTGTCAAATAAATAAATAAAATCTTTAAAATAAAATAAAATGATATCTTTGAATACCTATTTGTTCCAGGCAATATAGCAGCGCAGAGGTTATGGGGATAAACAAAGTATTCATGGTCCCTTCCCTCAGAATTGCCTGCTTTAAAAAAAAAAAAAAAAAAAAAAAAAATTGTTCCCTTTAATTTTGAAAGGGCTTTGAGGAAGAGACAGCTTTGAGCTTTGAGGAAGCTCAAAGAGGCTTATCACAGGGGAATAGACCTGCTCTGGGGTGTATTAGTCCCCTAAAGCTGCCCTGAGAACCACAGATTGGGTGGCTTGAAACAACAGAAATCTATTCTCTCACAGTTCTGGAGACCAGAATTCTGAAACCAAGGTGTTTGTGGGGACTTTTGAAGGCGCTAAGGAGGACTCTTTCACTGCCTCTTCCTGACTGCTGGCCGCTGCCAGAAATCCCTGGTATTCCTGGGCTGGCAGCTCTGTCACTCCAATCTTTGCCTCTGATGTCATATGTGCTTCTTCCCCGTGTCTCTGTGTCCCCGTGTCTCTGTGGGGAATCAGGACTCCCAATATATCTTTTTGGCAGACACGATTATCCACCACAGGGGGTTAGGTAAGACTCCCTTCTCTGAGCTGGTCATCCTGAGCAGACATCCAAGAATGAGGAAAAGAATAAAAGGGCCATGGATTCTGCTATAGGTTGCATCTGCTGCTGTTCCATTATTTCTGCCACAATGCGTCATTGCTCCTGTATTACCTCCCATTCTTTTTATTTATTTTTTTTAAAGATTTTATTTATTTATTTGACAGACAGAGATCACAAGTAGGCAGAGAGGCAGGAAAGCAGGCTCCCTGCTGAGCAGAAAGCCCGACGTGGGGCTTGATCCCAGGACCCTGGGATCATGACCTGAGCTGAAGGCAGCGGCTTAACCCACTGAGCCACGCAGGTGCCCCTTACCTCCCATTCTTTCATCTCAATCCCAATATTTTAAGAGAGAGAATTTGTGAAACGGCAACTCCTAATGAGGAAGACAGAATCTCTAGGGCAGTCATTGAGCCACGTGATAAATGAAGACTGTGCATTTATTCCTTGAAACATACTTTTTCCAAAGCTTTTTTTTTAAAATAGGTGGTAGAAAAAAAAATAGGCGCAATTGGGACTTTCTCTCTTTTTTTCCGCCCCCAAACATAAGACTGTATTTAATAGTTGTTTGTATCCTGGAAGAAATAAGCATGTAATCTGTTTTCTACCTTTAATTTTCACTGCTAATGTTAAACCAGTAGCACATAAATTTTGTTAATTGCAGAAATTGCTTTAAAATTTTCTCAACTAAATGTTCTCAAAACAAAATTTAGACACATTGCCTTAAACATTTCCAAAGAAACACTAGGTTTAGTCATCTCAAATCAGTGAGTTCCCTCAATGACTAAGAGCTGTTCTTTGGAACACAAACAGCCGTGTCCCGTATAACCTTCCCACCTCACCAGTCCATTGGTGGTGAACTTCATTCTATTTTCCTCCACAGATGACTGGCACAAGAGCTTTATTCAATACTTTTTACTTATTGACCATGGGTAAAATAAACTAAAATTAAATTTTGGAAAAAAAAATTATACTTTGAGTTGTGTTACTTTGAAATCAGTCAAAAAAATTTTTTTTCTATTATTTGAGCAAATGTCACCATGAACATAAAACATTTTATTAAGGTTGTGAAGCCAAAATATTTAAACTATTATGTATATATAGAATCTCACTATTATTTCTTGAATCAGGTACTGTACTATACACATTTTGTCATCTGACATTCCTGACCATTTTATGAATTAAGTATTGAATAAAGTATTGTGAATTAAGTATTATTGCCTTTGCTTCATGGACAAAGATGGATGAGATCCAAGGTCACACAGCAAGTAGAATTAAAAACTTAGGTCTGGCTAGTGTTAAAGTGTTTTTTCCACTAACGCCATCCTTATTCTTTCCCAAGGTCTCAAAGAGAAAATGACACACATTTTTTTTTTAAGTATATACTACATTCTCTTTTAACCTAAAATTCAGTAGCTTATAGGGACAACTTTTAGTTATGTGCAGTCATAAAACTAATGTTCTAGAAGCAAGTCTTCCTCATCATCATTCGTGAGAATATTTTCTAGCCCCTACTTTGTGCACAAATCTAGATAAAAATGCTGATATCATTGAAAGCATGGGAAAAATGGGCCCTACCATTGAGGGATTTACAATCTATAAAGGAAGTCAAGACACTTCAGGTTATTATATAACCTAGACTTCTCACCTGACTGTCTTTCATTCCTCAGAGAGGATCTAAATTCATTAAGAAGACTGTACGATCTCACCTCCACTCTTTACCTTTAATCTTTTCCACAGATGATACTCTTCCTCCCACCCCAAATTCTAATAGGTAGTCATACTGAAATTTAAGCTCCTAAATCCCTATTCCTACCCTTGCCAGTATCTCTGCCACCTCTGGCAGGCATTTGGACAGGTTCATTCTTACTATCCTTGACTAACCCATAAACTCTACCATGGTAGTGCTTAGAACATGACATATGCTCAACTGTTAGATTTGCAAAGACGCTAACGCCTTTCCTTGTCCAAGTATTAGCTGGTTGGTTGACTGGTTGTTTTTTTAAAGGAATTAATTCACTGGGGAACACATTTTCTTTTTTTTTTTTTTAAGATTTTATGTATTTATTTGACAGACAGAGATCACAAGTACGCAGAGAGGCAGGCAGAGAGAGAGGAAGGGAGGCAGGCTCCCTGTTGAGCAGAGAGCTGATGTGGGGCTCCATCCCAGGACCCTGGGATCATGACCTGAGCCGAAGCTAGAGGCTTTAACCCACTGAGCCACCCAGCCACCCCTGGAGAACACATTTTCTATAATCAAGTACAATGACTCTCTAACCATGCCTATATAAGGAGAAGTTCACAATGTTTCTTCATGGCATAGCCTATCACAGCAAACAAGTCTTTTGAAGGTTTAGAGAATTGGTTTTAAAATAATCTTTTTTAATCAAAGAGAAACCCCTCTATGCCATTAAAAAAAAATCTATGGACTGATCATACAACTTTAAACTGCGCTGATTGAAGAAAATCGTTTATTCATCCCATGTAATTCTGTCTCCCATGCAAATACTCTTTCATAAAAGCTAAAAAAGTCCACTGATCAACTAATCCTATTTTCCCATAACTGCTACCAATGACAGTAATAATGTGGTAGCACAATTAATGCAATGTAATTCCAAGTTTGAAGTTTTTAAGTGAGACCAAAGCTATAAAGTTTTAAATTACATTTTAATGCTGCTTTTCTCTTTTCTAGGTGCTGGCATTGCATTTCTTCTAAGTAAGAGTGGTGCTCATAATATTTAACTTGAAATAAATTCTTACATGTAATACCTGAAACCATGAAACACCTTTAAGAAAACATAGGAGGGGCGCCTGGGTGGCTCAGTGGGTTAAAGCCTCTGCCTTTGGCTCAGGCCATGACCTCAGGGTCCTGGGATCGAGCCCTGCATTGGGCTCTCTGCTCAGCAGGGAGCCTGCTTCCTCTTCTCTCTCTGCCTGCTTCTCTGCCTACTTGTGATCTCCATCTGTCAAATAAATAAATAAAATCTTAAAAAAAAAAAAAAGAAAAGAAAACATAGGAAAAAAGCTCCTTGACATGGGTCTTGGTAATGATTTTTTGGAAATCGCATCTAATACACAAATTAAAAAAAAATTTAAAACAAGTGGGACTATATCAAGCTAAAGAGCTTCCTCACAGCAAAACAAACCATCAATAAGTAAAAGAACCTACAGAATGAGAAAAAATATTTGTAAACCATATATCTGATAAGGGATTAATATGCAAAATATATAAAGAACTCCTACAACTCAAAGCAAAAAACCAAATAATCGAATTTAAAAATGGACAAAAGACCTGAATAGACATTTTTCCAAAGAAGATATATAAATGGCCAACAGATACATGAAAAGATGCTCAATATCACTAGTCATTCAGAAAATGCAAATTAAAACCGCAATGAAATATCACCTCATCTATCTGTTACAATAGCCATCATCAAAAAGACAAGAGATGACAAGTGGCACCTGGGTGGTTCGGTCAGTTAAGCCTCAGACTCTTAATTTCAGGTCAGGTCATGATCTCAGAATCATGGGATCAAGCCCTGCCTCAGTCTCCTCACTCAGCAGGGAGTCTGCTTGAGATTCCTTTTCCCTCTCTCTCTGCTCCTCTCCCGTCCCCCTGCCCCGCTCTGCTTGTGCACACAGTCTCTCTCTAAAATAAATAAAATCTTAAAAAAAAATAAAAAAGTCTTCTATCCTTCTCCTTCTGCCCCTCCCTGCTTGTGTTCATGCTCTCTCTCTTAAAAAAAAAAAAAAAAGAGAGAGAGAGAGAGAGAGAGATGACAAATGCTGACGTGGTTGTGGAAAAAAGGGAGGTTTGTGCCCTGTTGGTGGGAATGCAAACTGGTGCAGCCACTGTGGAAAACAGTAGGGAGGTTCCTCAAAAAATTAAAAATAGAACTACCATATGATCCAGTAATTCCACTTCTGGGAATATATCCAAAGGAAAAAAAACCAGTAATGTGAAAAGGTAACTACACCCCCATATTCACAGCAGCATTATTTACAATAGCCAAGACATAGAAATATCTAAGTGTGCCTCAGTAGATGAAATGATAAAGAAGTTGTGATATATGTGTACACACACACACACACACACACACACACACACATTGGAATCTTACTCGGCTACTGGGGAGAAAAAGGAAATCCTCCCATTTGAGATAACATGGATGGACTTTAAAGACATTTTGTTAAATGAAATAAGTCAGACAGAGAACGACAAATAATCATATGATCTCACTTACATGTGGAATCCTGACAACAACAACAACAAAATAAAAACCAAAGCCCCTGGGGCACCAGGGTGGCTCAATTGGTTAAGCAACTGTCTTTGGCTCAGGTCATGATCGTGGAGTCCCAGAATTGAGTCCCACATCGGGCTCCCAGGTCCATGGGGAGTCTGTTTCTCCCTCTGACCTTCTCCCCTCTCATACTCTCTCTCACTCTCTCTCTCAGATAAATAAATAAAATCCTAAAAAAAAAAAAAAAAAGCCCCAAACACCAAACTCAGAAAATAAGATCAGATTGAGGGTGAAGACAATACTGGGGGAGAAGGAACTGGAGGAAAGTGTTCAATGGGTCCAAACTTATGTCCAGTTATAACAAGTACTAGGGATGTGATCTACAACATGATGCCTGTAGCTAACACTGCTTTGCGATATACCCAGTACACAGGGGTACTGAGAGAGTAGATCCCAAGAATTCTCATCACAAGAATTTTTTTCTTTCTATTGTACCTACATGAGATGATGGATGTTAACTAAGCCTAGTGTATAGTCATTTCACACTATATGTAAATCAAACCATCATGCTGGACACCTTAAACTTATACAATGATGTATGTCAATTATTTTTCAGTAAATCCGGAAAAAAATGGACAGTATTTGACTAGGAACCCAATTGTTAATTCTTTTTTTTTTTTTAATTCTCTTAGTAAAATTAATCTAATTGTTCTTGCAGCAGAAAAAAAGAGAAAAAAAAGAATGGTACCATGTCTGGGCATGAGGCAATTGCTTTTAATTCGAGTTGCAATATTCAATATTTCTAACAAAATTCTAAAATGGGAATTACTCCGCCTTGGGCTGAGAATAATACAACAGGTCCCAAATACTTTTCAGATCGTATAGTAACAGACTATATGCAAAACATGCTTCTGCTTTGTGAAACTGGCTCTACCAGCTTGACAGACCCTTCTTCCAATCTTGTATGAGACGGGGAAAAGAGGACTTTGGAGATGGTCTTTCAAGTGTGAAAGGCTCCCTCTCAAGGAAGTGAAGGGCCGAAGAATTTGCAAATGAAGCCAAGCGGAAACGAGTTGGGGGTAGTTGGTGGTGGGCTGCGTCTACCCACCCCCCCATCCCCTGCAGGAGAGGATGAGGTTAGCTGCCAGGCAGGCTCCAAGGGGGTCACTCTGAGAGTCTGATAAGCAACCCCCCTGGAATTTTAACCTGAAACAGGAAGAGAAAGAGAGAAAGAAAAAATAAGTAGTATTGGGAATGCACTGTGTTTCAACAAAATGTGGGGCAAGGAAGCATGGATTTTACCTTGGGCCAACCTAATCTTTGCTAATCTGTGAGAAAACACAAAACTGAGGTCATTTTAGAATGAATTCCCCTCAAGGGAATTACTTCTCTGGAGAACAGAGGAATCCCAAAGGAGATAATGTGCGAAGCTAGGTAGAAGCCAGAACACCAGCAGGTAAAGGAGAGTGGAAAATGGCTAGCCATAAGAGAGGCATTTATGTGAACAAGGGATGCCCTGGCAGGATCTCTAAAACACACAAAAAGGGCATTCATGAGAGAAAGAATTAACGACTGTGCATCAGCCCCTAAAGAAACAGTCATGCAATGCAGGTATTGTCCCTAATGTCTTCCCCCAGGGCTCAGTAACCCTGGGCTACCAGATAGAGGACAGCTAGGACTCGGGAAGGAGAGGAAGCAAGAAGGGCAAGTCAGTCCTGCTCCCATCCTCCCCTCTAGGCTTCCCATCTGAGCTGGAAAAAGGGGAGAAACTTTACGTTGAATGATTTTAAAATGTTGCTTATTATACTAAGAGGTGTGTTTACATTACTCAGATGAAATTTATTCTTCTGAGAAAAGCTACAGGGCATGTCCGAGATCTGATGCAGGGAAGAGAAAGAATGAATTCACTGATGGGCAGTGGTAGAAACTTTAGAAATATAATGTTCTCTTTCTTTATTAAGTTCAGTCAAGCAATTACATGTTTATCAATCATTAACTATATACCAGACAGAGGGCTATATATTTCTTTTGACCCCCTGGGAAGATGGTATTGTTACCCACTTGTACAGGGAGGAGGTACTGGAGGTCCTAGCATTATGTTACAGGTCACTATGCTGCTCTGCGAGGTGATATTCCTGTAAATGCTACCTCCATGCTCTACCTGAAGCTCAGAGTACATGAAGTGATGAGTCCTCATTCTGTTTCCAGCTCTGAAATGTTCTCTCAAGCATAGAGGAAAGACAATTATGCACCTCAAAATAAATGCACCTGTACTAAGCATAAATACTGTGCACCAGGTACATTATGTATTAACTTTAATACCCCAAACTCCAAAAGAAGATACTGATCTTATTTAACAGATTAACTCAAAAGGTCTGAGTCAACTGCCAGAGATTTCAGTTAGTAAATGATGGAACCCGGATTCCAACGTAGGCCTGCCTGATTCCAAAAAAGATGCTCTTCCACCCTTCCATAATCTCTCATGTCAAGATGATGAGGGAGCAGGTTGACTGAGGACAAAGCAAAAGCTGGCACTTTGCACCCCCTCTCCATCCGCTCCCCTCGGCAATATGTGTAGCATTCCTCAGGCACCCCTGACCGCCACAAACGAGAAACAAATAGTTAATTTGCAGAGATCACAATCCTGCAGGAAAGGAGTCTCCCTTGGTTTACAAATGTCCTAGAGATCTACAAACAAAGAAGTTACATTATCAATAGCACAATTTCCAGAGGCAAATAACTCAGTTCCTCAAGACTTAATGTCACCCTCCCCTCCATAAACAAAACTGAGGGAGGCTGGGGTAGAAGGAAATGTAAGTAAAGTTAAGTTTCTTCTATACCTAAATCTCACTAACAAAGATGCTTGATAGCAGGATTGTGACATCCCACCAGGAATCTCCCAACTATCTTGATGTTAATGGCTTGCCAAAAGACAACATTGATCAGGCCCAAGACCTCCGGTATCCCTGCACCTTGTAGACCCTCTTTAGCATATGAAAGCTCCATTGAAACCCCCCTTTTCCCTTGCCTTCCCCCAACAGCAGGGTACATAACCTGCCATCCCTCACAAACCAGGGCAGCAGCAGCTCTTCCTGCCCATGGGTCCTGTCCCCGTGCTTTAATAAACCACCATTTTGCACCAAAGTTGTCTCAAGAATTCTTTCTTGGTCATCGGCTCCGGACCTCAGCTCACTGAACCTGGCCTAGATTCTAGGACTTCATCAAAGATACAAATTTATGGCAGGACGTGGAGGCTCAAGATTTCATCCAATTTAGATGACCCATTTAGTGAGATCTTTACACAGATCAAATAATTTTCACATGTTTAATATCTGAGATACTTGGGGGAATTATTATTATTACATTTTACTGATAAAATAAATGAGACCCCCCCAAAGTTGAAATGTCCATGAACAAAAAATAAATGTATGACACAGGCAAAACTAGTTTGTATGACCTGATTTGCATGTCTTCTCTGCTTCACAATGTGACCCACAATGATAGATGTTATTGGTCATAATGTAGACACATACCCAGACCAAAACAGTGAGAGAAAACAACCTTCTTTACATTTACTTTCTTTACATTTACTTTCCTAAGAGAATAGGAAACACAGCAGAGATGCATTTAACTTACTCCTTAGAAAATGGATAGTCATTCTCTGAATATGAAAGACTATATGAAGACATCATGGGCTATTCATTAGTTGTAAATTAGGAATTAGGACAAAATTTCTTTATGGTGTTTAAGGTATAAAGTATTTGAAGCCATTTTACTTACCATTTTGTCAAGCCAACATTTTTTGACTGTCCAAAATAAAATTCCAAAGATAGAAAGGGCTTGTTATCAAAATATGTAATGTTATAGCCAAGATCATAACAATTACATTATTTCCATTAGAACATTTTAGAACAGAATTTATGAGCCACGATGATCATGAAGCCAATCTGAGAATTGAGGTTGAAAAGCCAGAAATCACCTTGGTGAGTGGTCATTATCTGTATTTACTCATTGTTCCGCCATAATTTCATACAATCTGTGTTTAAAAGCTAAATTATGAACCCCACAGCCATGACTGTGTTTCCTCTCCTTCTTTATGAAATAAATAAAATATAAAGAATATGGAAGTTATATTCTACCCTCTGGATTTTTAAATCACTACCTACTAAAACTAATGTTTAAATTATATGGGTAACTCTGAGGGAAGAAAGTAAGTACCACCCTTGCCCATTCTATACGCCGTTTTCCCCATATTTCATTGATCAGGTTGTGTTCAAAAATTAATTGTTGCACTTCCATGACTGACTTCACAGGATAGTGCTTTATGTCCATTGATATTTTGATGCTATTTGGTTTTTGAAGAATATGGTTCAAGCATTTGTATTATTCTCTCCAATGAAATCAGTTCTTTCAACACTTCAGTTTGTTTTGATAAAAAAAAACAAAAACAAAAACAAAAACAAAAAATGAAAAACACTGTAGGGAGCAGCTGGGAGGCTCAGTAGGTTAAGTGTCTGACTCTTGGTTTCTGCTCAGGTCATGATCTCAGGGTCCTGAGACTGAGCCCAATGCTGGGCACGGATCTTGCTTAGGTTTCTCTCTCCCCCTTTCCTCTGCCCCTTCCCACCCCACTCTCTCACATAGTATAGCTCCAACCCCCTAATTAATAGCAAACTAGATAGAAGTGGTAAATATATGATATAGTTCATTTTTACCTACTACTCCTAAATTTTAGTGTGTGTGTGTGTGTTTGTTTTTTTTTTTTTAGGTTATAAACATTACACCATTACTGAAAATAAAGAGAGCTTTACTTTTTCCTTTACAATTCATTTTCCTTTTATGTATTTTTCTGCATGTATTTCATTGGCTAGGATCTCCAATACACCGTTCAATGGAAGTGGTGAGAACAGATAACCACAGCTTGTTCTTAGACCATCAACAATGGTTTTAGATACAGGTTTTTCACAGATGCCCTTTATCAGTTTGAGGAAGTTCCCTTCTAAGTTTTCTAAGAGCTTCTATCAGGAATGGATGTTGAAGTTTGTCAAATATTTTTTCTCTATTGAGATAATCATACAATCTGTTAATATGGTGAATTGCATTGATTAATTTTTAATTGTTGAACCAATCTTACATTATCATGGGATAAACATCATTTGATCATGATATTTATTGTTGTATTCAATTAACTAAACTCATATTAAGGATTTTTGCATTTATTCTCATGAGGAGTATTGGTCTGGAGGCTTCTTCTCCAGGATAATGCTGGCCTCACAAAATTAGTTGAAAAGAATGCCCATGTATTTTACTTCCTAAATAGAGATTGTCAGCTTGTATTATTTTTTCCCAAAAGTTTGGTAGAATTCACAAGCAAAGCCATCTGGGTTTGGAGTTTCTCTGTGAGAAGGTTTGGGTAAATAATTAAATTTCTTTAATAGATATGTACTTATTATTCAGGCTAAATATTTCTTCATGAGTGAGCTTTGGTAGGATGTGTGTTTCAATGACTGTTCCATGACATCATCTTTTTGATTTTGTTGGCATGCGCTATTCAGATTAATTTCTTCTTATCCTTTGAATGCTTGTGAGATTTGCAGTGATGTTTCCTTTTTCATTCACATACTGGCAATTATGTCCTCTTTTTATTTTCTTGACTAGTTTGACTAGAAGTTTATCAAATTTATTGATCTTTTCAAAGTTCTTTTAATTTGCTTCTATTGTGTTTTATATTTTCTATTTCATTAAATTTTGTTACCTTTTAATTATTTCTTTCCTCTGTATACTTTGGGTTTAATTTGTTTTTTTCCTACCTTAAGTAGAAGATTATATCATTGACTTCAGACCTTTCTTCTTCTATAAGTATGTAATGTGAAGATATGGCTTTATCTGCATGCCACAAATCTTGTTAAGTTGTTGGATCCCCTTAGGTTCCCCAAAAGCGTATTTTAATTGTTTTTTATTATGTTACGTTAGTCACCATCAGGTACATCATTAATTTCTGCGGTAGTGTTCCATGATTCATTGTTTGTGCCCTAATGCATATTTTTAAATGAAATTACATGTGCAAGAGATTTATTAAGGGGAGAGGAAAGTTGAGAGAAAACCAAAAGAGCTCAAGAACTTTCAGACTGACTCCACATCACTCGGCATCAGGGAAATACAAATCAAAACCACAATGAGATACCACCTCACACCAGTCAGAATGGCTAAAATTAACAAATCAAGAAATGACAGATGCTGGCGAGGATGCGGAGAGAGGGGAACCCTCCTACACTGTTGGTGGGAATGCAAGCTGGTGCAACCACTCTGGAAAACAGTGTGAAGGTTCCTCAAAAAACTGAAAATAGAGCTACCCTATGACCCAGCAATTGCACTACTGGGTATATATCCTAAAGATACAAGTGTGGTGCTCCAAAGGGGCACGTGCACCCGAATGTTTATAGCAGCAATGTCCACAATAGCCAAACTGTGGAAAGAGCCTAGATGTCCATCAACAGATGAATGGATAAAGATGTGGTATATATACACAATGGAATACTATGCAGCCATCAAAAGACAAGAAATCTTGGGCGCCTGGGTGGTTCAGTGGGTTAAGCCTCTGCCTTTGGCCCAGGTCATGATCTCAGGGTCCTGGGATCAAGTCCCGCATTGGGCTCTCTGCTTGACAGGGAGTCTGCTTCCTCCTCTCTCTCTCTCTCTGCCTACTTGTGATTTCTCTCTGTCAAATAAATAAATAAGAATCTTTAAAAAAAAAAAAAAGACATGAAATCTTGCCATTTGCGACGACGTGGATGGAACTAAAGAGTATCATGCTTAGCGAAATAAGTCAACCGGAGAAAGACAACTATCATATGATCTCTTTGATATGAGGAAGTGGAGATGCAATGCGGGGGTGTTGGGGGGAGGTAGGAAAAGAAAAAATGAAAAGATGGGATTGGGAGGGAGACAAACCATAAAAGACTCAATCTCAAAAAACAGACTGAGGGTTGCTAGGGGGAGGGGGGACGGGAGAGGGTGGTGGGGAAATGGACATTGGGGAGGGTATGTGCTATGATGAGTGCTGTGAAATGTGTAAACCTGGCGATTCACAGACCTATACCCCTGGGGATAAAAATACATTATATGTTTATTAAAATTTAAAAAAAAAGAACTTTCAGACTGAAATGCTATGATGACTCCTGTGAAAAGAAAGAAGGAAAAAAGGAATATTGTGTAGAAACAGAAGACTGAGGTAGACTCTGAAAATCTTGGCAAGTCTGAAGGGAGCCTCAGAAAATATCTCCTGTTAGAGAAGACTTTCATTGAGCTAGATGGCTTGGCTCTGTATCCTTACCATGTTCAGTTGTTCCCTAGGACCAGCCCAACAAGAGAAAGGCCAAGGCAAGAATTCTGCAGCAGACTCTGAATTTGTCAGCTAACTGTACTCCTTGTGGGAGATATTCTCTTTTAGAAGGATCTGACTGGCGAATTCCCATCGATGCCAGAGCCCACCCTATCTGCCACAAAGATTCATTTCTTCATTTATTTTCAGAGAGCAGTTTCTCCACAATTTCTGTGAGTCTCTCCTTCCAAGAGGGACAGACTACAATCTCCATCACCATATTTGGTTTCTGGGCCACAAGAAGTCCACTATATTTCCCTGCTATTCATTTAAAGTTCCCATCACCCTTGGTTATCACTCTGCAAATCTTGGTAGCTTACCCAACCCAACTTCTAAAGGTAGCTTACCGAACAAGAGGACCTGAAATGCCTGATGGTAGCTTATCCCAACCTTCATTCCTGAGGGATGTAACTCATTGGGTAGATATATCCTTCTTTGGGTGGAGTTATTGCAGTTTCCACTCACACTTAGAACTGGGCAGGAAGTACCAAGAGATTTCCAAATGGATCACCTTGGTTCCACATGTATTTATCCCTGCCCCCACTGTAAAAGCAGGCTTACTTCCTCCTGCTGATTGGGTCAATTACCTGTTTATTGACTCCTTGTTTTTTCGTCCCTAGGAACAAGGAGTCAAAAGTGCCAAGGCAGTGTCTGTAGCTTATAGTTCAGATATGATCATGCCATGTCTCCTATCAAGAATACAAACCTTTGAAAACCAGGACCTTCAAACATGCAGCTCTGAGAGCTAGAAGGATGGAAGGGACAATGCCTTCTAGTAGATCCTTGGGGTTGATAACTGGGACTAATCTTGCCTTAACCCATTGGCTTCCAGACCCATGAACTCTTCCTGTTGGAAATACAGAGCTATATAGAGGTCTCTGATTAGTATATATACTGTGACTTGAAGAATGGCACCCCATCATTTCACAGTGTAACCTTGGAACTGGTGCCTCAGTTGTACATCCAATAGGCCATTCCAATATTATATCAGACCTCTTCTAGATGGTGTTGTATGTTATATGAAAGAGAGATCTGAATCTCACCCTCTTTCACTATAAAATGAGTCCCCTATTTGGATGTTATAATATTTGGGATTCCTTCCATATGGACCAAACATTCCATAAGTTCCCAGATAGTGGTGCTTGCAGAAGCCCTGCAAGTAAGGAAGTTAAACCCTTTCCAGTATGAATATTAGATACTGTGAAGATGAACAACTCACCCTTCCCAGATAACAGGAGCCCAATATAGCCGACTATCAGCACTGGGTCAGTTAAAAAGACTCACCACTGAACTTAGAGAAGTTGGCACTCCTGTCATCAGTGGGTTCCTGATGCCCTCAGTAAATGACATGTCTGTTAGACCCTCTTATAGAACACAATCCTCTTTCATGTCTTCTAAATTCATATGATGTATCCATTCCAGCATGCCTACCACCCTTTGCCTTTCTATGCCATCCCCTAAGATCTACCATGACAGGTGTAGACCAATGCTTTCTCCAGGCTTCGAAGAACCTCTCTGGCTGTAAGTTTGCTCTCTGGTTCTCTGCCAGTGTGCTAAAGTCCTATATCTTGAGAAAGTGTCCAAAATCAAAGAATACTTGATTTTCTAGTCTTACATTAAGGCCCATGTTTCATCATTCAAAATACAATCCTGAGGATATTCCTCCAACTCCTGCTAATATTCCCCTCACCCCTACCAATTTCTGCAGCGTCTTTGGAGTGGATCACTTCTCTGCCTTACAATTCCAGCTTGCCCCCAGCCAGGTTATGTTGGGATTTCACCTAGCAACCATGAAAGTAGTTAGGAGCAACTCCTGAAGGAGTCACCTGTTGACTTAAAAGAAAGTGTCTTCCTCTTGGAAGAAGTTTGAACTCTTAATAGGGTGTACAATGGGCCTCTAGGAGTTTGGAGTCATCTTCAGAGCCATAAGCCTTGAAAACATCCATTCCACACTTTAGGGTACAAATTTCCAAACTAGAGCATAGACCTCTCCTCAGCATTCCAATGTCTCTGGAGCTACGTGACTGTAATATTTAAGTCCTGTGTTCTTCTTCTTTGTATCGGTGCCTCTTACTGCAAGAAGTAAGGGTCTGTTCAGTTGCTTACAAAAGAGTTCACTGTCTCTAACACTTTACTTTTAATTATTGTTTAACAGTCTTCAATTTCTCATTATAACTCTACAACTTATTAGTAAGCAGTCAACTCCACTGTCTTTGGAGGAATTATTCCCTCAATGTCTTTCAAATACCTTCATTATCACACTGGGCAAGGAGTTCCCCTCTGCTGGAGTATTTTCTAAGATCACCACTGGTGAATTCTCTTTCTTTTACGGTTTATAACTTTCACTTCAATTTTTAATTTTTTCCTTTTCTTAAATTTATTTTTTATTTATTTAAATTCAACTTAGTTAACATATACTGTAGTACTGCTTCCAGGAAAAGAATTTAGTGATTCATCATCACTGCTGAATTTTTAAGCAAATAATTCATCATCTTTTTTCATTTTTCACCAGGGATTATTTATGCATCACATTCCAGTTAGAGATTGAGGGATCCAATCCCAAATCCTAGTCTTATTGCCTATTTTCTCAGGCCACTCTTATTGTGTCAGTTCAGGTTCTCTAAGAAGCAAATGCCAATACAGAATTAGATACACAAGCATTTTCTTGGGGAAAACACCTGTGAAGGGAAAAAAGGAGAGGGAACAGGAATAGGCGTGGGGAGCCTTCAGATTATGATGGGGACATGACAACCATGAAAGAAGTGAGGGAAGGAAGGAGGATAGGGTAGGAAAAGCCTCAGACTGAATGGCAGTTTTGAAAAAATCAGAGCAAAGTTGATAGGGAGCCCCAGTGTAAATATTACTCAGTAGAGTAATTGAAAGAGTTCCATCTTGAGTAGAAATGGTCTGGTTTTCTCCCTGCTATGCTTAATAATTGGTGGGAAGCAGTTCAGGAAACTCAGGAGGAGCACAGCCTTGGTATGAATGGTACAGTAAATCTCAAAGGTGGGGCAAATAAAAGATTTCATCTAATTACTCTCCTTATGGTAGGTTCTTATTTGGAGATGATTCCCCATGAGTCTCTCACAATTCTTACTTCTTGTGAAGTAAGGCACTGATGGCCCATTTTCTGGACTATTCTAGAAGAATAGCAAACAACCTTGGAAACAGAGACAATGTCTTCATCTAAAGCAGAGAAGTCCTATTTATTGTCCTTCATAAAAGATTCAGGTTTCCTAAACTCAGCGTTTTTCTTCATGTAGCCTCTAGCATTCATTTGGTTGGGCTTATCTGTTTTGACCCCCTGGTAGTTGGAGTCAAGAAGAACTAATGCAAATAAGCTGTTGCTCATGCTGCTTGTGTCATGGGTAACAGAGTCCTCTGTCTTTAACCCGGCATTTTGGAAACTATGTCAAGCTAATTTGTTAACTTGCAAGCAAGATAAAAACTCAAATCCTTCACAGTTCTTGATAGCTCTGTCTTGAAGGCAGTTCCATTTTTTTTTTTTTTTCTGTGATCTGTTGATTATTAAGAAGTATGTTGCTGGAAACAACCTAAGTATCCATCAATGGATAACGGATTTTAACAATGTGATACAACTGCATAAAAAATGAAATATTATTCAGCCATTTAAAAAAGAAGGAAATCCTGCTGTATGGGACAACATGGATAAAACTTGAGGACACTGTATATAGTCATATAACCATAACTAATATAACACACACCAGTTTGTATATATTTATATAGAACCACTGATTCAACATGGTCCACTTTAAAAAAGTCACTCCATGTGTGCTATCCAAAACAACAAATCAAAATAATTGTGAGTAGAAAAATGTAAGCATGTGATAAAGGAGAAATTGATTCACATTCTTGAAAATCTTGTGTGTGTGTGTTTTTTTTAAAGATTTTGTTTATTTATTTGACAGAGAGAGATCACAAGTAGGCAGGCAGGCAGAGAGAGAGGAGGAAGCAGGCTCCCTGCTGAGCAGAGAGCCCAATGCGGGACTCGATCCCAGGACCCTGGGATCATGACCTGAGCCAAAAGCAGAGGCTTTAACCCACTGAGCCACCCAGGTTTCCGAAAATCTTGTTTTTATAATGATATGTAACTGCTTCATATTTAGGTATGCGTTTCTTAATATATGCCTTTCCTTTTGTAGAATGTGTTATTTTACCAGAACAACACACCTTAATATATTTCTTTCATTTAATAGTACTTTTGCTATATCTTCACTTTTTATTTTATCTTAGAGTGTTATATATAAACCTGATTTCCCACCCTACATGCATAACTAATTCCTTCATTAGGCCAACTGGTATTGAAGGCTTGAAGACTGAGATGAATTAAAGCCATGCTAAATCAATTCTTACTAGTGTCCTAGTAGTATGTGGAGAGAGAGAGAGAGAATGTATGCCAACTTCTTCTGGCTTTTCAAGAAAAGAAGAGAGATTAAAAGAATCAAGAAAAGAGATTAAAGAAGATAAAACATAAATGACACTGGTGTTTTGTGAAAGTTACTACGAATGATCTCATCAGATAGGGTAGCTCTGCTTTATTTCTAGGTAACAAAAGGTGAGCCTACATAGAAAACTACCACCAATTATCTCTTTTGACATAAATAATTATGAAGTAGTTGTTAAAAATATATGAGTTGAACTAATATCCACTCAAATACTGGAACTTCATTTCTGCACATCAAACATTTTTCAAAATATCTTCAAGATTTAAGAAGAGAATTAATATTTGTGCATATGACACATTCATTCACTCAAGATATATTTATTGAGCATCTATGACATGATCTAGACAGTATCCCAACCACCAATGTGATACAATAGTCAACAGTCAACAAAACATACAGAAATCCCGGTCCTCATTCAGCTTCCCCTCTAATGGAGGGAGACTGACACCAAAATAATAATAGTAATTATTATTATCATTATTATTATTATTATAGTTATATTATTTATAATATATTATATAGCTATATTATAATAGTAGACAAGGATATTGTATGGTGTTTGTGGTAGACAGGACTGTAAAATATCCTCCAGTGACTCCTGCTCTTATGTAATGCCCTGGACTTGAATTGAGGTGGAAATGTGAATAAGACAGAAATCACTCCTGTGACTATGTTACCTCATGTGGCAAAGGTGATTTGTAGATGTAGTAAAGGTCCCAGATCAGTTGAATTTAAGATAGGGAGATTATCTGAATGGGCCTGACTTAATAACATAAATCTTTTTTCTGCATGAGGAGGTCAAACACAGGGAAGTCAGAGATTTGAAGTGTGGCAGGATTCAATGTGAGGAACGTTCTCTGATGCTGCTAATGAGGGAGGCCATACAGCAAGGACATGGGAATACCCACTGGGAGCAGAGAGAAGCCAGCAAGAAAACTGAGACCCACTTCTACAACTGCAATGAACTAACTTCTACCAACAGCCTGAATGAGCCCCAAAGCAGATTTTCCTGAGACTCCAGAGAAAATTCAGCCCTGCTTACACCTTGATTCCAGACCTAAGCAGACACGAAGCAGAGGATTCAACCACACCATGACAAATTGGGGACCTACAAAATGTTGGCTAATAAATGCGTACTGATTTAAGGTGCTAAGTTTCTGGTAAATTGTTATGCAGCAATAGTAAACTAATGCAGTAGTTTAGGAGCCTGTGTAAGAAACAAGAGAATGATGTGACAGTGTGTGCTGGAAATGGGAATGGAATGGGTGGAAGAAAAATTCCAAGAATGGCCATATTTGAGCAAAATATAGACTAAAGTGAAGGTGCCTGACGTGTGAATACCTAGGGGAAAATGTTTCCAGCAGTGAGAATATCTATAAAGACTCTAAGTATGTCTTCGCTCTTATTAATCAATTAACAGAGTGTGTACTCAAATGAAGTATAAGATACAGATCCTGCCTGCTTTAAAGACCTCAAAATTTAGAAGAGAGAGCAATCTTTCCCTCCCTCTCTCTCTTGTTTTTCTTTCACCCATTTCTCCATTCTTCCTCCCCTTCTTCCAGTCATTTCCTTGGATAATTATTTACTGTATGTCTATTCTGTGCAGAAAACTCTGATGGACAGTGAGAATATAATACTGGATAAGACAGACAGAGCCATTGTCTTTAGGAAGCTTACTGTCTAGGGATAGTAAAGGGGCAGTCACAAGCAGTAGTCTAAGTTGCATGAAAAGAACCATAAGCTCTGGTATAGAAGAACAAAATCAGGGTGACCCGCCTTGATTTGGTGACTCAGAGAAGCTTTCTGGCTGAAGCCAGAAAGAAAAGCATTAACCAGGAGAAGGGAGTCAGATGGGAAGCCATTTTTCCTAGCAGAGGGAGACTAACAGGTCCAAAGGCCTTGAGGAAGGACAGAGCATGATCACAGAGGAACTTCAAGGAGTTCAGAGTGCCTGGAGCATGCTGTGCAAAGGACATGGGATGGGGAGAGGTAGGGAAATGTTAAAAGTAAACTTGGGCAAGTAGGCTGGGACCAGAGTATACAGGTCTTTTGAGCTATGTGAATGACTTTGGATTTTGCTCTAAGAGCAACCGAAAGCCAATGAGTGTTTTAAATGAGGGAACTTTCCTTTTAGAAACATTGCTCGGGTTGTTACATGGAGTACAGATGTGTGTGAGTCAAGACTGAAGAGAGGGAAGCCAGTTAGCAGGGAGGTTCACCTAACCAGGAGAGAAATGAGGAGTGCTCTGGCAGGGGAGGAACACATAGCAAGAGATGAATTCAGGACAGATTTGGGGGGAAATTTATAAGAATACAATATGGAAGGATTGCAGAAAGTTCCAGAATGACTTGCCAGGGTTCTGATTTGGTCCACACTGTGGACATCATTAACTGAACTGTGTCTTAATATATTTTAATTAGCTGCATAATTAAGTACACTCTCAAGGTAAATGGTATTGTATAAAAACTGTAGGAGTTGAGAAGAAAAGACGACTATGAGCAGAGGCAATGTTAGAGACACCTTCTGAGAAAGATGAAGCTTGACTGGGTCTCAAGAAAAGGTATTTCATTGTAGGAGGGGAGAATGGAAGATGCTTCTTCTTGGAACAGCCCAAGCAATGGCAGAATGATAAGAAAGAATATAAAAGGCTAGAGGCCAGTGTAGACAGGCCTGAGGGAGTAAAGGGTGCCTCCAAGAGTAAGATCAGTTTTCTCAAGAGAGTCAGTTTACAGAGGAACTTCAAAGCTCGGCTTTGACACTGGACACGATCTAACAGGGAAGCATGGTCAGTCAGTGAGTAAGGAGTGAAAAAGCAAGAGCTATGTGCTTTGAAGGTTAGTCTAGCTTCAGTCAACTGGATACTTTGAGCACAGAAAAGAATTCGTGGATACAGGGAGAACAGATAAGTTGTTTCAAAACTCCAAGGTCAAGCTAATGATGTTACATAGTAGGCCACATCCTGTTAATTAGGGAGAATGAGAACAGACAATAACAGTCATATTTTTGAATCAGGGCTACAAGTTTGGAAGGACCAGACACTGAGCAGATAAACCCAGTAGCATATTTGGGGTGGATTCTTGATGGGGCAAGCAGAAGTTTCGTAAGGGAGTCCACACCAACGCAATCCAACACGCACAAAATAGGATTTGCAAGCAAGTCAGTGAGAAATCCCGGATTATGTGATCCTTAAAGATCCGAGTACATAGATAAGCAGCACTGGTGGTTCATATCAGGAAACCCTGCCGATGGTTGGGAAAGCTCCAATGAACAAGCAAGGACTGAGAACACCCGGCCCTTAGGAGAGATACTGTTGAGAGCAAAGCAGGTACCTTGGTATAGGAAGGACTGGATCATGAAGCAGGACAGAGAATCAACCCAAGATCCACTCATTTTAATGAGGGACAATGTGAAAATCAGGGTTGGGGAAAGATAAAAGGTCAGTTTGGATTTGGGGCATGAAATCAAGGGAGAGAAAAGAGAGAGAGGAATAGACTATTTGGTGGCTAAATTTCTTTATATTCACCATGGATAAGGGAAAAAGGACCCTCAGAGTTCTTACAGCCACGTCATGCTTATCGGTGAAGTGCTATAAGTTGTTAAAAGAGGAAGACAACAGAATATGTAGCTCCACATCCACTTTATGTCAGGCACATGGCTTTGGTCAGAACCATTATTACCTTTGTACTCATATCGGCCTCGTAAGGAATTAACGTTACCTAGATATTCTGATGAAGAAACTCAATAACAGGGGCGCCTGGGTGGCTCAGTGGATTAAAGCCTCTGCCTTCCGCTCAGGTCATGATCCCAGGGTCCTGGGATCGAGCCCTGCATCGGGCTCTCTGCTCAGCAGGGAGCCTGCTTCCTCCTCTCTCTCTCTGCCTGCCTCTCTGCGTACTTGTGATCTCTGTCTGTCAAATAAATAAATAAAATCTTAAAAAAAAAAAAAAAGAAACTCAACAACAGAAAGACTAATTCATCAATAAAATATAAATTTTAAGTGGCAGAGCCAGCGTTTGAACCAAGGCCTCTGTGGTTGCAAAACCCAGTCTCATTCCAGTGAGAAATAAACATGGCTTTGGTGTTAAAAATGCTGCATACTCAAGATTATACAGGGGAACTGGAGGTAAAGAAGGGAATCCAAGGAGTCTTCCCAAGGGAGATATGACAGATTGAATATGGAAGATGCAAGAGAGGAGAGAAAAGAACCACAGATGATGCTCAAGTTGTGGGCCTGGTGGATTACAAGAATGGACCAGACAGAAATGAGAAATGTGGAGGGGAACTGTTTTCGGAGATATTTTGGTATATGTGTGCATTGCTGATAAGGGAAGGCAGTGGTTAAGAAGGAAGCTGGACTTAACTTGAGGTATAATTAATTTAAGTGAAAATATTTTAGAGTCACTTGGAAATAACCAACAACTTTAAGAGGAGATACATATTTGGAAGCACATTTTAATTTGATTCTATTTATTAACACAGTATCTTGACTCAAAGAAATAAAAAATACCGGTCTCTGTGGATCCTGTGACATTTTTATGGTTCAGTCTGTGAGAAAGCTTCTATAGATATGTTTGTATGTGTGTGTTGCCTTTAGGTGAAATATCTTTAGGAATGTATAGTCAAATTATACATAAAAAACATGTATGTACTATATATGTGTTTATGCATTTATAAATTACCTATAAAATATTTCCCTTACATTTATTATACCCAAAATGGAGTCTGTCTTCCCTCTTCATCTCTTCTCTCTCCTGTGAGCAACTCCTTACAATGGATATATATGGTATACACTGTTATATATATATATATATATATATATATATATACACATAAATCCCTAATTATATGTAATGTATACTCTCTATATTATATGCTTTGCATAAATTATAATTTGTCCCTTTAAAATGTGCTCTTAAAAAAATATCAAGTTGGTGGTGCCTGGGTGGCTTGGTCAGTTAAGCGTCCAACTTGATTTCGGCTCATGACAATCACAGGGTTGTGAGATGAGCCCCAAGGCGGGCTCGGTGCTGGGTGTGAAGCCTGCCTAAGATTCTCTTCTGGTCCTTTTGCCCCTCCCTCTCCCAAATAAAAGAAAATATCAAGTGAATGTAAAAATTCACTAGATTTTAATATTTTTGAGGACATGTGCAAAATTAAGGACATATATATTGAGGTTCAATGAGAATTAAAGAAGAAAGATGTAAGAATTTGAAAGGACTGCTAAAACCAGAGAAGTTCCTGATTAGAAAGTGCATCAGGGATGTGCCATTTGTATACCAAAAGAGGCTATTTTCAAGGTTGTCTTCTCTAAGGGGTACTGTGCAGTACTAAGAATTAGGATAGAATACCACATAATCACTTTTTACTACAAAAGCCATGAAGTTTTATGAACATCCAGGAATTTAAGAAATGAGGACCTATCCTGAGAAACCTATTGGAAAGTCAGCTTCAGGTGACCAAAAGCACAGAAGAGATAGAAACACAACTGATAATTGTATTCTGGAATTGTTAAATATGCATTTTTGGACAACAAAACGGACAATGCTTTAATTCTTATTTACAATGAATTTCAGACCTACATTCTATGCAGTAGAAAAGTGACTCAAATGTAAATCTAAATTTGAATCGAAGGTAAAAGAACTCATAGTACATTATATTGTTTTTTTCCCCTTGAATTCTGCCAATAGAAAGAAACAAAGAGAAATCAATGGCAATAAATACCCCTAATGCTCAGATTCTTATCTTGAAAAACCATTTTCCAATTAAAAAAAAAGGAAAAACAGAAAACAGGAATCCTGGGAGAATGGGCTGATTCCAAATCTAGGGCCATAAATGTATAAGATGAGTTTGGAATACCAGATAGCAAGAAAACTATCAGACTGTTAGGGTTATGTCAACAAGACTTACAGCTAATTTAAAGAAGCCAAAGATGGGACAATTTGATTCCCATTAAAGATAATAACTGAAACATAGCAATGTGTCTAATTTCATGAATTCATAATTATATTAAAATAAACTAGTCACCATTGGAGGATATAATATACCAACTCAATGTTTTAAAAATAGTAAAATTTTTTTTTAAATTGATCATTTCTCCTGCCTTCCCTGTATAAACTATACCACCAGATAAACAAAGAGTAGACAAAGGAAAATTTTGCTTTTAGATTTTTCTTAACAGAAATATTCCAGACAATAAATGAAAAAATAATAGAATGCAGTCACTACCATTTTGCAAGTCCAAGCAGACCTAGGCTTTCAGAATCAAATGTCCGTAAAAGAAGGGCAACTAGAGATTAGAAGTTTCTTGATTAAAGGATACACCACCACTTTTTAAATGGCCTTAAAAAAGCATACGCGACTAATGTGAATCTGATAGAACCCTTACCACTTTTCAACTACTAACTTACAGGAAATATGGAGTTTAGAGAGATATGTTACAAAACAATACAGACATGCAAAGAGCAAATTTCAAATTATGGGAAATTCTTCAAACAACTGACTCTATGTCTTCAACCAACAAATCACAAGGGAAAAAAAGAAATGGGTGAGAAACCAGTGGATCAAAGGAGAATTACAAACATGATAATCAATTGAAATGCAGAGTCTTAATTCAAACTATTAAACATGTAATACAAGACAAGTGGATTTTTGAGCACTACATATTTGACAATATCAAGGACATCTACCAAAATATTTATGGGGGAAGCGCTACAATCTCTGAGATTTCTTCAAAATAACACGAGAAGAGAGCGAGTGGATGCAGGTAGAGATGAAATGAGGTTGGCCACGTGTTGATAATTATTGAAACTGAGTTTGGGATAGATATGGGTTCGCTACCTTATTCTATCTACTTTTATATGTGTTTGAAATTTTCCAAAGTAAAAAATATATATGCCCTTTGGGGCACAAGTTTAGCCTGCACAAAACAATTGGTGACACTGTAAACATCAGTTGGGGTTTCCCATTTCACTCCTGCTGGAAAGAATCACAGCTATGAGAAGAGCAAACAGTCAGTACAGCATGGACTGGCATGGGTCTACTGGATGTGGAATAATAAGTGGATTATGCAGCATCTGATTTTCTGTAAGAAGAGGATTTGGACCAAAATCAGGAAAGAGATTTTCCTAGCTACTCTTAGATTAAAATGTCATTAGTACTCTAATTAGAAGTTGTGCCCAGCAATGTCACAGCAAAAACTCGAGGAGCTACTCCAGATCACATAGCCAAGGAAATTTTCATGGAAGGACTACTCGCAGAACAGTGGGCAGAGTGACAGGGACCGGTAAGGGGTGGGAAACCCCCAGGAGGTAGAACAGTGGGAAGCTCTGACAAGCCCTGGGCCTCAAAAGGCAAGGGGAGAAAACTGTACAACTTGAATCTCACCAGAGCTGGAGCCCTGCCCAGCAAGAGCTGTGGCCACGGTGGAGGCAAGTCCTGCCACATCCACAGCGAGACAGCCGTGGAGGCACAAAGAGATAACTGTGGAGGTTGTTTCTGCTGCTGCCCTCTGATCTGCTACAGGCCCCGACATTGGCTGAACATAGTGAGAAACCAAAGGGCACACAGGAGCGAGTGAGAGGCAGTCCTGTGCTGGCCATCCTCCCGGCCTGGGGCATAGAAAGACAGACAATGAAGCTAGATGGGGACCAGCTGACAATGACCTGCACAGAATGTGTCCTTCATCAACACCCAGGCCACATAGTACGTCTGTAAGCCATTTGTATGGTACATGTGCACATACTGATTATATAGTTTAATATGCTATAGGTATTTATCTGGAAACATACAGAAACACTTACCAACTCTTTGGCGTGTGAGTGTATGCGTGTGTGGAGAGAGAGAAGAGAGATCCAGCCTATGGATTCATTTCATCTTTACATCTAATCCTTCAGTTTTCAGATCATTTTTTTATACTTTTTTACCCTACATTCTCCTACAATGGACCTTGAGAGTTTGTTGGGAGTCTAGCAGGGGAGCGCAGCTACCCAGATACTCTTGATGTAAGATTGGGGGTATCCCTTACCAGGGATGGCCGTCTTCTTTGAGCTTGTGCAGTAGCTTGGGGAGAGATGCACATGGAGTGGTGAAGGCAGAAGGGGACCCCAGGCTAGCCAACAGAGCAGACAAATCAACCTTGGCGATCAATGAGGTGACAGATGTTGCAATAAGATCGCCCTCACATCCCAGATCTATTTAAAATAAATCCCAGAAAAGGGACTACAAATGTATGATAAACTGTAAGGTGTTCAATGTCACCAGAAATCTGGGAAATGCAAATTAAAATAACAAGATACTATTTTTTGCCTGTCCAATTGGCAAGTATTTAACCATTTAATGATATCAGGTATTGGTGAAGCTGAGGGCTAATGGGTGCTCACCCATGACCAAAGGGAGAGTGCAAGTCTGTCTGTTCTGTTACGTGTTCAGTGTGGGGGTATCCACTCCAGAGTCAGCACAGCAACACGATGAAGAGCTCAGAACCCTCCAGGGGCAGATCCCTGCTCTGCCGCTTAATCTCTATATAATCTGTAGTGAGTTACTTAATCTCTCAAAATTTAGTTTCTATCTTCTTATTAAAAATACTTACTCTCAGGCGCCTGGGTGGCTCAGTGGGTTAAAGCCTCTGCCTTCGGCTCATGATCCCAGAATCCTGGGATCGAGCCCCACATCAGGCTCTCTGCTCCGCGGGGAGCCTGCTTCCTCCTTTCTCTCTCTGCCTACTTGTGATCTCTGTCTGTCAATAAATAAATAAAATCTTAAAAAAAAAAATACTTACTCTCGGGGCACCTGGGTGGTTCAGTCAGTAAAGCATCCAACTCTTGATTTTGGCTCAGGTCATGATCTCAGGGTTGTGAGATGGAGCCCTGCTTAAGGCTCTGGGCTGGGCGTAGAGCCTGCTTAAGATTCTCTCTTGTCCTCTGCTCCTCTTCCACCCTTCCCTCTCTAAAAATAAATAAGTAAGTAAGTAAGTAAGTAAGTAAATACTTACTCACCCTATGCCTCAGTTCTTTGATTCAGAAACTGGGTAAAGTGTACCAGACACATTAGTGCTCAGTAAATAATGCCCATACACCATAAAAAAGCAGTATTACTCCTCCCCTATTTGCATAAAGAAGCTGATACAAGGGTATTTCACTACTCTGTGTACTGTTTTTCATAACAAATAAATAGAAACAATCATTTGTATTCATTGCTGGCTGTGGAAAAATTCCTGACATATAATTTTGATTGAATAAAATATTAATGGTTTCCTATGGAGGTCTTTTTATATCTGCTAACACCTATAACACATTTATATTTATAGGAATATCTCTATGTTTTAGAAAATTTCTGGGGGAATATGTCCAAACTGAGAGCAATAATTATTCCCGCAAAGGGACTAGGATCGGGGGTGAGGAAAGACAGTCAAGGGTGCTTTATGTTTATCTGTTGTGTTTGAATTCTTATCAGGAAAATTTATTTATGAGGCACCATGTGATTAAAAATTAATACAGTTTTGAAAAATAATTCAGGTCCACCTGAATCCAAAACCAATGCATGTAGTCACTACACATCAGAAAAACCTTTTCGTGTACCAGGAAAGCCTTTTCTTTGTGGCTATTTCTTCATTCAAACCATAAAAATTATAGTCATGTCGAAAATTGTTTTCACTCACTGTCTTGCTGCAGCTTTTATGTTAATCATTTATTTCCCACTAAATGTGAGTCATATCAAGATGCATGAATGGTAGCAATGATCTGTATCCCTTCTGATGATCTATAGTACATCCATCTGCTACTTTCAAATATCATTTTTTTTCTTTGAAAAAAGAAAGAAATGACAATAACTAACACTAATATCCAGTTAAAGTTTATGGTCACCTAACATTTTCACATAAATAATAGGAGCTTTGGAAAGGCAACTTAATAATTTTTCCCTGAAGAGTTATAAATAAGATTTAAAATGTGAAATATGGAGTTAAAAATCAGAGCTAGAGACAGAATAATTTTGACTAATCAAAGTTCAGAGTGAGTGATTATCCAAACTTCCAGATGAAACCTGGGGAAAAAAAAAAAAAAGAACAAGATGGGGAGCAGATGAAGTTTAGTGAGGAAGATATAGAGCTGTAGTTAGAGGTTTGAATTTGTTTAACAAGTTTTCTGAATCATATAATTGTTAAAATCTGTATACAAATGTTAGAAAGTAGATAGTTGTGAATTATTACTATTGGTTATTTTAATAATGATATTTTACACTGTAGAAAAAAAAATAATGCAATTGTTATGTTTATCATCTTTTTCCCTTTGGAGGTCGCCAAATCAGGGAAAGCATAATTTTTGTAAACAAGTATAAGCTTAAATTTCATCTGGGGCAACTATCCAAATTGGGGTCCAGGGGTTTCCAGGGAAATTGCCTCAGACACAATCAAGGAAGTCAAGCAACAAACTCAGAAATCAGATGTCATCAAAATGTTCAGTCAGCTCAGTTCATCCCTTAGATGTCAATGTCCTTAATAATCTACTATCAATATAACCATTTGAAAAATATTAATAATATTATTTACTATTCATTGAACTTAGCATCACTTGTATATTATTAAATTTATTATTTTTGTACAACACAGTATTACTAATACAATATTACCATTATTTTGTAGAATTAATAATGATGTGGAGTGAATATTCAAGCTCTATATAATTTCTTGATTCTATGTTTTTTTCATTCATTATATTTCTTTTCTATTTGTCAACAATAATACCATAAAAATTGCAGGTCTCCTATGGATTACTTCCCCAGCCCCAGAGAGTTTTCCCCTACAAAAAAAAAATGTAATGTTCAGACTAATATTTCAAACTGATTTTACTTTAAAAATATGGTGCCGTTATTTAATTATATTTTTAAAACATAATTAGTGAATTTGAGTAGTTCAAAATCACCATATTCTGCAAAACAACTGATTTCATGAAGGATGGAATATATTAAAAATAGATATTTGACTTCGTTTAACATGTGTTTAATCTGCTGAAAGACACTGAATAAATTTCAAGTAGCTAATACAAGCAAATTTCAAAATAATTGATTCCACGTTGCTCTAGAACTTAAAAACCAGATAAGCAGGTGATGTGGTACTTTCCTTGATAGAAGTCAAGGAGCACTGTCCTAGACTGAGCATCTTCTTCTCTCCTTTCTTCTACTCTACCACAGAATTAGAGCACTTTCTTATTGTTGCCACAATGTTGGGGATTTTGTTTTTAGCCCACTCGTTCTCATGTTTTATTTGTTTGTTTGTTTCCTTTTTTCCATCCTTCTTTCTTATCTATGCCCCAGATACTATCATCACTCTCTCCTGGCTAAGCCCCAGAGATCATTTAGCGCCACTGATTATTAACAACAGGTGACATTGAACACATACCACAAATTGAGACTAACTGTACTGTTCTGTTTTTTAAACTTCAAAGATTATTTCCTTTTTAAATATGCAGATACTAAAATAATTCAAAGAAGAGAGCAAAAATCACCTTTAATCTCATTGCCTAGAGGCACCCACAGTTAACATTTTGGTACATATCTTCCAGAGAGTTTCCTATACATGCTTATTTTTTAAACAAGGGGCACCTGGGTGAGTCAGTCGGTTAAGCATCTGCCTTAGGCTCAGGTCACGATCTCAGGGTCCTGGGATCGAGCCCCTGTGCTGTGCAGCAGGGAGCCTGATTATCCCTCTCCCTTGCTCTTCTCCCCAGTTCATATGCTCTCTCTCTCAAATAAATAAAAAATCTTTAAAAAATAAAATAAACACAGAAGCATATTTTGTACAACTTAGTCATTGGCTTAATATATTGCAATTTTCTTTACATATGAGTAAACATTGATTTGCAAGTATCATTTTAATGGCATCATTGTATTACTTATATAATATGGAATGTGTATAATATATAATATGTGATGTGTAATACATAAATAAATATATAATTCTGATATATATAGGTTTTAAAACTTGTAAATATAACTTTATTTTTTAAAAATGTTTCCCGGGGCGCCTGGGTGGCTCAGTGGGTTAAAGCCTCTACCTTCAGCTCAGGTCATGATCCCAGGGTCCTGGGATCAAGTCCTGCATCAGGCTCTCTGCTCAGCAGGGAGCCTGCTTCCTCCTCTCTCTCTCTCTCTCTCTCTCTCTCTCTCTCTCTCGGCCTGCCTCTCTGCCTACTTGTGATCTCTCTCTGTCAAGTAAATAAACAAAATCTTAAAAAAAAAAAAAAAATGCTTCCCAACCTTAATGTTAGCTATTGGAGAACTGGGTAAGTTTTACTCAGGTTCCCCCAGTTGCTCAGATCTGCACACAGGCCTTCATAGAATTACGTAGTCTCTGGTAAGAGGTACCTTCTCCTGCTTCAGTTAGAGTTGAGGAACAGAATTTACTTTGGATTCTATCCCTGAAAATGTGTCCTCATCATTGGGAAAGTTAACTCCTCTCCCTTTGTTTATTCATTAAGCAAATATGTATTAATCTCCTAAAACACAATAGCTTCAACATTACATTGCTTCTTGAAAGTTGGCATAACATTTACCTACTCTCTCCAGTCTCTCTGGGAATACCTTAGTAAGCCTAGAAGCCTATAAATTGATGGTGGTTCACACAGGGGGATAAAAAGCCATAATGATAATGACCAACAGGCTAAGTGAGGGTGAACAAACTTACCACTGCAGAACAGAAAGCAATTAAGAGGAGGTAGAAGAATACACATATACGTTGTCAGCCATTTCTTCACCCAACCAACTTTCCTTGATTATCTAGTATCCGCCTTGGCTCTGTGCTAATTCTAGTGAGAAGAGCTATTTATAGACAGATGATAAGTAGTTAACAGAGGTCAACTTAGGGTGCTATGACACTCTTAGGAAAGGCAACTTCTAATAATGGAGGTAAAAAGTGGTCAGAGAAGAGGTCCAACCAAGAACTAAGATTAGGCAACTGGAGCATTAAATTAATTAAACAAAGAGGCCATTAGACTGCCAGGGAGTCTAACCCAGCCAACCAAAATTTAAGCCTGTAAATGCCTCAAGGTTATGAAGTTGAAATCTAAGGACAGCTGATCACAAATAGCCAAGGAGGCTTTAAGCTGTAGCAGATCAATAATTTCCTTATTTTGCTTCTGCCTTTTCTCTATAAAAGTCTCCAGCCAAGCTTCTGTCAGGGGAGTGCTCCTAACCACTCCTACTTTGGCACTGCCCCATCCTAATCAATTTTGGCTCAAATAAATTCTTAAAATTTTTAATTTGCCTCAGTTCATTTTTTAACAGGAGTTAGAGACTTGGGTATCCTTTATTGTCTTATCGGACCCGCAGGTTTTAAACTCCAAATGTAGTCACGATAGAAATGATCCAGCAGCCAAGGAAGGGAGTCCTACTACAGGGTAGTACAAGTTATTAATAATGTACACGGTCTGGGAGATTATCGAATGAAGTAAGCACCAGGAATGGGTGAGGATTTGGGTCTAGGCTCTGCCCTTTACCATCTCTGTTGGGTGGACCCTCGGTTTTGTCTACTTTCCAGGAGAGAAAAGAAATTAAAAACCATCATGTATGTGCCAGCATTTCATAAGCTGTTAAGGTTACTGATGTAAAATCTGTAATGTAAACATCGCAGGAGCAGCTTGAATGCTAACACCATCTAAGCAGTGGCAATATTAAAACTACATTTAATATTCTTTATTTTGTTCTGACAAAATAATGAGAAAGATATGACATGCTAATCTATTAATCCAATATTTTATAGACCTTATCATTAATTAAAAATTCTCTGCTTCCTCATATTCTTCTGCTGTCCTTCAAGACTTGTCCTTGGACATGTTAATATAAGCCTAGTCTTCTTCCCAACTTACTTCCTTTCTAGTTAAAAAAGAAAATATGGTAGAATAACATAAATTAGCAATAAACACAAATAATACTTTATTATTTGTGTATATATACATATATATATATATATATATTCAGCAACCATATAATCTAAATTCTGATTATCAGTGGTTTCAAAAGAAATTAGTGTCACTAGAAGGCCAGAGAGTTTCTATCTACCTAAACACAGATTCCCCATGGAAGACTCAGTCAAGTCCCTGTTGAATACGGTTGAGAGGCGGGGCTCCCTTCTTCTCCATTCCTTTAGCCCCCACTAGGGGAACAGAAGTTTTGTCTCGAAAGTAGCATGCTGGGAACACTGGAACAACAATTGCCCTTCCATTGCCAGGAGAGGCAATTGGAGAGGTACCCCCCCACACACACACACCCAGCCTTCTGGTCCCCACCCACTGAGTGCTCAGCCTCTGGAGTGGGTGTGTCAGTCAGTTCCAAGCTTGTTGTCATTTCTGTCCTCAGCTCTAGAGCCCTGGCTCAAACATTTTGCCTCTGGGGAGAAACAGGCCAAAAACAAAGTCATCCCCCCAAAATCAACTTCATTTGCAAGAGGGTGAATAAGTTCAAGTCTAAAAGTGCTCTGAAGAACTGCAAAGGATGTGGCGAAAGGATATGGGGAGGATATTCAAGATAGAGGCTCAATTGTAGACTAGCTGGTGGGAAAGAACCAGGAAATAGGGCAGCTGGGAAGAGCTCTTCTGATGTCAGAACAAAAATCAAACAATGACCTCAGAATCGATTTCTTCAAAAGAGCCAGAATTTGCCTGGGTATCATTTCTTCTTTAAATGTCCAGTAGAATTCACTAGTGAAACCATCTGAGCCTGGTATTTTCTTTTTCTGAAAATTATTAATTATTGATTCAGTTTCTTCAGTAGATATAGGCCTATTCAATTTTCAAATTTTCCCTGTGTAAGTTTTGGTAATTTTGTGCCTTCCAAGGAACTGGTCTATTTCATCTAAGTTATTGAATTTCTGGGCATACATCTCTGAGCTGTGACCTTCGCACGTACATCTCTATAGTGAGATCATTCTTGGATCTTCAGCATGATATTCCTGAAAGTAATACCTCTAAAAGCGTGGGATTTCTGTCAAAATGCAACTCCCAAGAATTTCTCACTCTCACACCAGTCTACATTCAGCCTCTAACAATTCATCAAACCTACCAGTTAAATCTTCCTACCAGTTTATGGCTCCAGTGCCTTCGGTTCTTGTAAGTAGATCTTGGCTGTCATTATATTTGTCTGTCCCTTCAGATTCCAGGGTGATAGTTTGTTTGCCCTGAAACTTCAGCTGTCTGATGGGGTCCAAGAAAAGTCATTGATTTTCAATTTTCAGATTTTTTTGATGTAAGAACAGAAATGGTGGATTCCAAACTCTTCGTATGTTAGCTCTGAAACAGGAGGTGGTCAGCTTATTATTTTTTACTGCTGAGTAGTATTCCATTGTATAAATAGACCACAATTTGTTTATTCATTCTCCTATTGATGGATTTTTGGGTTGTTTTGAATTTTTGCCCATTAATAAAGCTGCTACAGACATTCTTTTAACTGTTTTTTGGTGGTCATAGTATCATTAATTCCATCATTCCAGATTCAAACTAACCAAAACATCAGAACAATGCACCTATACAGTAAATGAATCACCCACAGTATAGCTGACTTTGTAACTTACTCAGCACTGGCTGGTTGGACTTTCTCTGTAGAAAATAGACTTGATTGGAACAGCTAACTTACTGTTGGTAGACTTCAGCCTGAGGAGAATCACTTCTTGTAGCACAAGCCGTGAACTCAAGTCTGCATAAAAGTATCATTCTTTATTTTACTAGAACTACATTTCTGTTGAGCCACCATTTGACTCGGTAACAGCATATGCAATCTTCGTCATTTATAAGTAAACTCGCACCGTCAATAAAGACTTTATATCCTTATTGGTTCCTTCTTGCTCGTTTCCTCCTGATTCTAAGCTCTGGGGTATATATACTGCCATTCAATTGGAGAGAAGGTGACATCTTTTTATGGCCTCTGCTGACACTTGCTGAGATAGTTTCCTAAAGATGTCTTTACATCATTTGTGCTCTTCCTTTTTGAAAATGTACAAACCGTTTTATTACACTTTGTCAACTGAAAATATTAACTGCATAAACTATAACAGGTTCTTATCAAATACCTATAATTATTTTGTATTTAACATTCAAATCATAGTACACAGGTTATCTGGAAAATCATATCCCTTCTAACCTCAGAGAAAATCATCATGAACACCTGCAGCTGATTCACTTTATAGTAGTGCCATGTGCCTAACAAGATACTGCATGACCAATAAAATCATCTGGGACAGATTATTTCAAGGCCACTACAGAATGTGTTTTAATTCTTAATCTTAAGAATGTTAACTTGTATGTGGCAGATTCCACTTATCCTCAGTATAGAGGAGGATAATTCTCCTCTCTCACTATCATCCCTTATTAAGGGCTATTCTCACTAAATATTAGTTGATTTACTTTTTATAATAAGCTAATCTCCCTCTACTCCACACACATACACACTAATAAAATTTGAGAGATTTTAAAATGCTGCTTAATGCCCAGCCTGGGAATTTTTATTGGATTCATCATGATATTAGCAAGGGATAAAGTGTGAGCACTTCATTACTGGGGCCAGAAAAATCAGTTTAGAATTTGTCATTAGCCAATCCATAGAACATGTAGGACATTGAGCTTCATTTGAACTTCCTTGATACCATTTATGATGACCAACTTTCATAGATCTTTATCTTTACAAAAATTTAATTTATCATAAACTTGGGTAATGTGGTACATAGGAAATGACCGGCTTTATGTGATGATTGGTACAGTGTTCATCAGATATTAGGAAGTATGAACCTACAATTTTATCATTCTTAATCTCCTAAAATGGTGGAAGAGGTGAGAGATTGAACTCCATTAACTTTAACACTTCTTATCAATCAAAAAGTTGTAGTCTCTACTTAAGTTTATCTCCATGGAAACAGAGGAGAGGGAATGCCTACATGTCTAGGGAAATGGCCAAAGACATAGAGCCACGAAGTACATAGCATGTTAGGGAGGCAGAAAGTCAAGCAATTTGACTACAGTAGAGGGTTTATGTTAGGATTAGTATAAAGTAAAGCCTGAAAGGTAGGTCGGCGGTGGACTCTAAAGAGCCTTGAATATTGCGATAAAGAGTTTATATTTTATCCTACAGATAAGGGAGAGCAATTGCAAGGATTCGGGTCAGGTGAGCATAATAATGGTTTCAAAGAAATGATCTGGTGTCAACAGGTGTGGATTAAGCTGGAGTGAGGCTGGAAGAAGAAAAAGGATAGAGGGGGTGTTTTCTAAAATAGGTGTGAGTTAAGGATGGCTTGAGCAAGGGTGATGTCAGTAAGATTCAGAGCATAACCAAAGCAGTTGGAAAAAAGAATTGGTGAAACTGGCTGATATGATATAGGGAGCTAATGGGAAGAAAGACTCAAAGACAATTCCAATTTAATGTTGGGAGAATTATATTCCCACTTAGTCCAACATGGAAAGCATTTAGAGAAAATAGAAAATGTGATTTCAGTTTTAGAGAAGCATAAGTAGATATATAAGAAGAACTGTGCTGTGCAGTGGAATCTGGAGGACTGGCTGAGACAGCAGGGATGTATCCATTTTAATTTTAAATAAAACTTCACTGAAAAAAAATAGGCAGATAAAATTAAGTTTCCACTTGAACTTTACATTTGAAAACTGAAAGGACCTAGTCATTCATATTACTATCATGTTTTAAATTTATACTCAAACATATGGGTTAGGTTCTATATTTAATCATGTCTCTTGTGTGTGTATGCTTTGCTAGAATATTATAGGCAGTGCCTTTCGATTCGGCAGAAATTAGCTTAATAAACTAAATGTCTTTTTTCAAAGGGTAATTTTTACCATGTAAGTGAATGTTCCCATTAAATACCTCCAACAAAATGTGAGGTATTCATTTTCCTGGCAAAGAGATCTCTGGATATACTATGTCTGCATAACATCAGAGTGGTTCAAGGTAGTGAAAAAAATAACTCTGTATTATGGAACTTATTGGTTAAATTGTAATCAATGCAGTCATTTAATAATCTTTGGTAAGCAAAACCACAATATGATCTGTTTCCAAATCAAAATGCTCATTATTTTGCATGTTAAAGAGGTTCAAAAACATAAGTAGTGAGGTCACATAATTAATCTAGCCTCAGTTTGCTCATCTGTGAAGCAAGAAACTGAAATGATAGCGAAGTTCCCTTTTAGTTAGTACATTTTATTGTCTGTAAACAACAAGTCTCAAGACAACAAACAAAAAAATCCTATTATAGAACATGTCAGGTATACTAAGAAATACACCAAAAAGAACAATTGCCAAGAAAATCTAAAATCATGGGAAGTTGTGTCTGACATTGAGAGAAATTCACTTTCTTCCAAGTCTCTTTATCCAAGAAGCTTTAAAGAATTTTGTGGTTGCAGTAATCACAATCTTAAAAGGGAGAGAATAAAAGCAAATATTCTAAACCCAATTTCAGTTGACATAACACGTCAGGGGTATAATCTCTCAGGTCAAAGTGTGGCCCACAGATGAACAGCGTAGGCGTCAACTGGGATCTTACTAGAAACGCAGAATCTCGGACTCCATTCCAAACCTATGGAATCAGAATCCATGTTTTAACAAGATCCCCAGGTGATTCCAATGCACATTCAAGTGCAAGAAGCACTGATAGAGGACCCTACTGGATCCACACCCAGAGTGAGCAGATGCATACCATCCATCTGTGGAGATCCCACCCCTGTCTTACTTGTCTACAATTAATCAAATTTTATGATGTCACTTGCCCTAATGGCAGGCACTTAGTAAAAGATATGTGACCCTGAAAGAGATTCTCCATGAAGGAAGTAGCCTGAATTAGACTTCATATAAGAGTAGCATAGACCATTTATGGGAACTTGCTCCACTCTAGCCAACGAGACCCCAGAGACTTTTAGTTTAAAATCTGAATGGAGGTCCTTCCTTATCTGCTGCTTCATTCACCAGAGCAAAAACAAAGTGAATCTAGAGAGCTGTAAAGAAGATACACTTGTTCTTATTCATTTTGTAAGAAGTGTTCTGTTCTTTTACAGTTTTGCTGTAGAAATTGCTTTGTGTCATACGCAAATGACTACATCTTGTCTAAACTTCATTAAGTTTTTTTAAAATATAGGCTTGCAGCAGTGTTTGGAAACTAGTAAACTGAACTAATTGAAAAGGATACTTGTTTTATTTGCTCTGTGTAAGAAAAGAGTGAGGCAAAAGATAAGTAAATAAATACACATTTCTTATGCATCTACTACGTGCTAACTACTACACTGAATATTTTATATGAAGAACCAGGGTCTCTAAAATGTTAAACTTGAGATCAGCTCCCTAATCATGTCAATTTGGTGTTACTGTCATCCGTCACAACTCTAAAAACACAGATTTTGAAGTAACTTATTAAACTTACGTGTCTAAAAGTTTGCTTTATTACAAATGATTAATACTTCCAGGCCTTTCTCATCTCTCCAGTTATACACTTTTTAAAAAAGATTTTATTTATTTACTTGACAGAGAGAGAGAGATCACAAGTAGGCAGAGAGACTGGCGGGGGGGGGGGCGGGGAAGCAGGCTCCCTGCTGAGTAGAGAGCCCAATGTGGGGCTCGATCCCAGGACCCTGAGATCATGACCTGAGCCAAAGAAAGAGGCTTAACCCACTGAGCCACCCAGGTGCCCCTTCAGTTATACATTAACAAGAAAATACTCTGTAATAGTAGAAATAAGTTGATCTTGTTATTTCAATAACCAGAGTGCCTATCTTAGATCTTAAATACACATCAAGACCTTATCTGATGATAATGTTTATCCGATTGTGCTCCCTGAGAAGTCTCTTGGGACTATAACTGAAAGCATTTTGTATCTGGTTTCGGTTCTCATGTTACTGTACATGCAAGGACTGTCTGTATTACGAAACAACTTAGCTGGAGGTACCATGAGGTATAAAAAAGCAGGTGGATATTAGAGGCACTCAATACCTGTACAGAGGCGTAACACAAGAGACTACCTTTTTTGCACAGGTTAGCCTAAAAGAATGCTTCAGGAGGCGCTACACAGAGTAGACAAAATTCTCATAGAAAATCAGCAGACTTTCTGACTCAAAGAAACAGACAACCAACTTCAAGGAAGCCATGCCTCTGGAAAGTGAGGGAATAAGCCCCAGAAAGGAGGGAGACAGAGAAAAAGACCCCCAAATCTGCAGACAAACTGTATTCAACTATGCAGCAGAACCCTGAACCACACCCGTGTGAGGCAGACCACAGAAGTCAGCTAAGCATGGGTGAGCTAAGCTGACATTTGCGCTGCTGCAAAGAGAGACGAAGTTTGCGGTTTGGGTCCCAAGTTCATTGCCAACTCAAACAAATGAAAAAAATCAACACTCTTTGGAAGGATTTAAAAGAAAATATGTTCTTCACAAACACATTCACAGTGTCCAGATATACTCTAGAATTCTTTCAGGCTCAGAGGACAAAGAATATAATGACTCATTCTCAAGAGAAAAGACATAGACACCAACCCCAAAATGACCCAGGCATTGGGATTAGAGGACAACAATTGTGAAGCAGCTATCCCAACCATGCTCAATGACGTAAGGAAAATATTCTCACAGTGAACAGAAGGTAGGTTTTCTCAGCAAAGTAATAAGAAACAAAAAGAATTGGAGTTAAATCCTCAAACTTAAAGAAATACAATATGTGAAATAAAAACGCAGAGGATAGGTTTAACAGCAGAATGGAGATGACAGAGGAATGAGAAAGTGAACTGAAATGTTTATGAATATAAGTGATCCAATCTGAGGAAAAGGTTGCAAAAGTGACCAAGTCTCAGGGTCCTGTGGGACAATATCAAAAGGTGTAACGTTGCACGTAATTAAAGTTAAGAAGGAGAAGAGTACGAGAATGGGGAAGAAATAATATGAATCCATTATGGCTGACTATTCCCCAAATTTCATAAAAAATATATATTTACAGTCTCCAAATTCTCAGAAAACCAAAAACAGGAAAGACATGAAGAAAAACACCCATCAGTGTATCCTAGGCAAACTGTTGAAAACCAAAGATTCAGAGAAAATCCTGAAGGCAACCAGAAACTCAGAGATAGTAAGTATGTGTTGTCATTTTAAGCCACCTAATGGGGTAATTTTGCCATGCAGCAATAGATAACTAACACCACTATTATAGCTGGAGGTATCAGTACTCCCTCTCCTAAGAATTGACACAACGGGGTGCCTGGGTGGCTCAGTCGGTTAAGCATCTGCCTTTGGCTCAAGTCATGATACCAGGGTCCTGGGATTGAGCCCCACATCAGGCTCCCTGCTCAGTGGAGAGCCTGTTTTTCCCTCTCCCTCTGCCTGCTACTCTGCCTACTTGTGCTCTCCTATCTCTCTGTCAAATAAATGAATAAAATCTAAAACAAAAAAAATTTTTTTTACAGAACAGATAGAAAATCAGGATAGAGAAGACTCAAAATATTATCAATACATTTGCCTTCATGTAATTTAGAGACCACATTGGTCAATAACAGAAGAAAATGAATTATTTTCAAGTGAACACAGATTATTTATTAGGGTAGATCATATTCTGTACCATAAAATAAATCTCAATAAATTTAACAGGATCGAAATCATTCCAAGTATGTTTTCTGCCCACAATGGGATTAAATGAGAAACTGACAATAGAACAGTGTCTAGAAACACCCATTACAGACAGTAAAATCATACTTCTAAATAAAATGGATCAAAAAAGACAACACAGGGAATATTAAGGAAAAAAATTAACTGACTATAAATGAAAAGCTGGACATCAAACTACATGAGATGTTGCTAAAGCAGGGGCTCAGAGAGAATATTATCACATTAAAATCTAATATAAGGAAAGAAGAAGGGTCTCAAATCAATAATCTAAATTTCCATCTCAAGAAACTAGAAGAAGAGTAAACTAAACCTTGAATAAGCACAAAGAAGGAATAAAGAGTGAAATCAATAAAAAAAAACAAAATAACCCCCAAAGGGGCAGTGAATAAAACCAAAAGCCGATTTTTTGAATGAGTAAATAAAGTGGATAACCTCTGTAAGATGTACCAAGTATTCACCAGAGAGAAATGAAAGTATAGATCCCCAAAATAAAACCAATCAGGCATATTTACTCAAGAGATAAAAACAAACACTCCTGAAAATGCTCGTGCAAAAATATTCATGGTAGCTTTATTCATAAGTATCAAACACTGTAAACAACCCAGATGTCTATCAGCAGGGGAATGGATAAGCAAATTGTGACATGTTTACACAACGGACTAGAACTCTGCCATAAAAGAACCCACTCTTGATACACACAATGACGCTGGTTCTAATGAATCTCACGGACATGCTGCCGAGCTAAAAGAGAAACACAAAAACGTATATACTGTGTGATTCATTCATATCAAGTTCTAGAACAGACAAATTGAAAATACAGTGATAGGTATCAAAAGAATGATTGTCTCGGGTGGAAGACGCAGGAGAGTATCTACTAGAGAGGGGCAAGGGGACTATCTTCGGTGCTGTGTCTGGATCCACATGGGTGGGTTACAAGGGTGTATGCATCTATCTAAATCATCAGAGAGAGAGAGACTAATGATAGAGCAAGAGGACTGAAAGAGAATATGAAAGGATAAAACAAAAACAAAGAAAGAAAGAAAAAAAAAAGCCGGTCAGGATCTTGGGGGAAGAAATTAATCTGGACCACACAGAGAAGCATAGAAAACTTGCAAAGGCAAGACTGATTTGGAAAACACAGAAGCAAACACTGAGGTGAGAAGGAGAGCAGTCTCTTGAGAATGGACAAGGAGCCTCCAGGGATGGACAGTTTTTAAGTTACTCACTCTGTGTATGAACGCTTCACCTTGTAATTGTGTGTGTATGTGTGTAATGTCTATTTTATAAATAGTCACACTGACTTTAAGTATGTACATGTACAATGACAGCCAAGTTAAGATTTGTAAAGCCCCTAGACACAGAAAATATCATGGTATTCTGCCTTATCTTACCTCCATCATGTAATTCCAAATTAAAATCGCATAATCATGGACTGAAATATATATGGATGAATATATATGATATCTAGAATGTGCTTCAAAATAATCTGGGTGGGGAGATGAATGGCTATGTGGAACAGTTTGGCTATGGGTTAATAGTTATTACAGCTGGGTAATGGGTACTATTATGTATGTTGGAAAGACAGTTATAGAACCCTGTAGTAACCATAAAATAAGAGTGCTAAAGCCAGCAAAGTTTTAATTTATTTTTCATGATTACTACTTTGAAGCTTAAAAAAAAAAAAAAAAAAGTCCAACTCTTTTAGTGCCCCTGTTGCTGATGTTAAAAGACCACACATAGTTTGCCTACTGGGGATCCTGTGCTGGCTGGACTGAGGATTGCTTCCCCTGATTGTCTTGTCTCAGGATGGCTTCCCAGGTTAAGGGGGCTTCAGGGGCAGTGCAAATAAAAGCTAAGAGAAGAAGCTAGTCCTTTGTCACTGCCTGGTAAGAAGCATCCTGGCTGACCTGAGAAAGGACCAGCAGTGATTTCAACAGCAGACAAGGGGGATATAGCATTGGGTAGGGGCTAGTGTATTTGGTTTACTGGTCAGGATCTGAATAAAATTATAATTGAGGGTTTTTTTAATTTTAGAAATAAAAACTGAGGTAATAAATTTGAATTCTCTAAAAACTATTGATTGTAGGTTGTAGCCCTTTGATCTAATCTATCATTAAATGTGTTTAATATATACTAGGCTATTAATATTTCTAGTTGTTGAAATATTTGTTTTCTTTGAACAAATATAAGCCATTCTGCAGCATGATGAACATTAACTGTTTTTTAAAGATTTTATTTATTTGGTAGAGAGACACAGCAAGAGAGGGAACACAAGCAGAGGGAATGGGAGAAAGAGAAGCAGGCTTCTCGCCTAGCAGGGAGCCCAATGCAGGGCTTGATCCCAGGACTCTGGGATCATGACCTGAGCCAAAGGTAGATGCTTAACGACTGAGCCACCCAGGTGCCCCAAACATTCATTTTTAAGAAATGAATTCACTTTAATTTTTAAGTTATCAAAAATTTACAACACTGAAAAAAATACCAAAGAAAGAAAATCTTCTATACTTAAATATCTCCATATTCATTTCTTATAGTTTCTCAGAGTAAGAAATAAAATTATATGACCCTAAATAAATAATACTACAGTAATCCTACTTGGTTAAGGTAGAAACATAAGATACCATATAGGTAGAGACTACTCTTTGCAACTAAACAACAAACTGATTTTGATTTGTTATTTATTTATGTATAAATATAGGAGAAAGACTTCTACTATCAAACTTTGAATAATTATTATAAAAAATAAATGCTGTACTGGGAACATATATTTAAAGATTTGGAAATGCACGAAGATTAATAATAAACAGAAAAAGAAGACACTACTCTTTCATATTTGGAACAACAACTCGTCAAAACAGTAACCTGTTTTCAGTTAATCAACAAAGCAATCAGCCAGTATTTTCTGAACAAGTAAAAGAAGCTGCGAAGTGTACAAGAGATGCATATGATAAGGAGTTCACAATCCTGATGAAGGAAGTGGGCAATCCTAATGTGTAATATATCGGAAATGACTAGTAAAAACACAACATATTATGTGAATAGGCTTCAGGATAGGGTTTCCAAGATGACGTCTTTCATATGATGTCAGGAAGGTAACACTGGGTAACACTGAGAAGGGGAACGTACCTTGATGACAGTAACAAAAGGACAAAGAGACCGTGGAAGAGAATACTTCACTTATGCACTGCATACAATCCTGAAAGTATTCACTTTTATAAAAGAAGTTGTTTCTATTTTCTTTGAAACCAAAAATAGAAGATCTTAAAATATCCACTTTTTCCTTTAATGTAAACTACAAAATATGGGTTTTTTTCAAGATTTTTATTTATTTGAGAGCGAGTGAGTGTGAGAGAGAGTGAGTGATTGAGAGAGAGAGAGAGAGAAGGAGCAGGGGGAGGGGCAGAAGGAGAGTGAGAGGCAGATGCCCTACTGAGCAAGGAGCATGACACAGGGGCTCCATCCTAGAATTCCAGGATCATGACCTGAGCCAAAGGAAGATGCCTAACCGACGAAATGAGCTGCCCAGGCGCCCCCAAAATAGGTTTTAAATGCTGTCTCTTCTAAATATTTATGACACAGGTATAGACAAGTCGAGTTAAATTGAAGAAATATTGTAACAAAGAGAAATATACTGTACTGGTATTGATTAAGATTTAAATGAGTGTCTTTACATGTATATAATTCTGTCATTCCCAGTTTTTTTTTTTGTTTGTTTGTTTTAAACATACAAAGAAAAAGTTGTATGTATCCCAATAGCAGAAGCAAGCCACACAGAGGAGATACTACAGCTTATTCATATAAAATGTACAAAAAAATGCTCTGTCAGAGGTATTTACAAGTCTACAAGAATTATTTCTACATGCAGCATAATGCCAGAAATAAACTAGAATTTTCCTCACCATCATCCTCATTTTATTTTCCAGGTACCTCCTATATGAAATAAACATGCTTGGATTCTCTAGAGAGGGGGAGAAAAGGATGTTTTTATCATGGCCCTTGCCCTTGAGAATCTTAGAATGCTTTATGAGATACGTGCAAATAAAAAAAAGGACAATTTCAAAATCAGGAAATTTTCATGTATGTCCACTGGACAGCAGAGACAATGCTGAAGATAGATCAGGAACTGGGTACAAAATAAGGCTCCTGGTTACGATAAAACATGTAAAATGCCCTCCATTCCTGTTCCTTTCAGTCTAGCTGATTGACATAAAAAAGAGGAAAGTAAGGCCAATATGTAAATGGAAAAAGCATCGAAACCATGTAGGATGTTCAGACTGATCCGGTGATGCAGTTCAGGGACAAAGAAGGAGAAAGAACAGGAGAATCAGCCGTGGTATTTGTGACACAAATAAAAGATAAGATAATTAACAAAGAAAATTTGCATATTGTAGTATATATTATCACCTCCTGGAATGCACTTTGAACTATCTCAAAACATAGCCCCTAAAAAGTAAAATATCCTTATTTCCAATAATAAACCTTAATTATGGATCCACCCAAATATTTGTTATACATTTTTAAGGATTACAGTTGGGTTAGTTTACTTTCATCCCACAACCCCTTTTTTTCATTTAGTTTTTCATAAAAGACAAGGCTTTGCAGCAGCAAATAAACTATATGGTATTTACTGTAGGGATTAACTTTTAAATTAAAACGTGTGCTTGTTAACACGGTTCCTGACGGTCTACAGGAGATTTGGGCTGTGTCTAAATGATATATGTAAAGAATCATTTTAGTGGGAAATAATTAAGTTAGGCAAACTGATTTCACATAAAATTGTTTTGACTAAGCTTTTCACTCTCTAACAGGTTTTTTGGGTGTTATTAAAAACATGGTTTTATTTAGAAATCACCCAGGGAAAATGTGACATTTCCCTAAGATAATGTGGATAGCTATTCATATAAGTCATCTTCAGTAAATGGCAGTTTTTTGTCCTTAATTATTTGGATTGATCATCCACATTGACAAAATTTATTTGTTATTGATGTTCTGATTTATTCAATATTATTCTTGGTGACATGTATCAAGATATTTTGTATTCTTGGGCAAAACAAAAAGATTTAGCTTCAAAGGGTAAAAACAATTGTAGCAGCAAAGTGAGTAGACCAGAAGCACCTTCTGAAAGCTATGCTCGCCAGCTGGCTTTTTTCCACTGCCTCCACTGGGACAGTACACTTAAGTTCCATCTAAAACATCTGTGTTTTGTTTATGGTCCACTGAGAAAAGAAACTCCCCCAAGAGTAAAGGGCACACTGGGGTGGTGCCGTTGAGAGACGTGAAACACCGTAATACGTGTTTAACGAATTGCCATTACAAAGTGGAATCACAGCTGTTTCAAATGGCAACAGATTTGTTCATTCTAAAGGGAAGAAACAAAATCACTTGACCACTTACACCTGTTCTTTAGGCTGTGGTCTTCCCTTCAGTCTGAGGAACACGTGGAGACTGCAAACAGCATTTCTCCTGAGGACGTTAGATCAAGAGAGGACACCCTGTGGCTGAGCACTACTGTGGGCACTGCCCCGTGGGCAGAAGGCTTTAGTACAGCCAAGGGAGGTAAGGGGGGAGGGAGCAGAGGCGGGATGAAATGAAGAAGACCTCTGCTTTCCCAGATTTGCAATCACTCCCTGACAGCTGACAGGACCGTGCCTCCATGCAGGATTTCTTCTCAGGCAGATGGATACTAACTTTAACTATATAAATATGCATCTTGAAGTGACGCATAAGGAGACTGAATGAACATCCTTGGAGTGTATTAATATACATACTTCCACCCCCTCAATTTTCATGAATGCTTAGGACACAATATACGTGTTTCAGTGGAGGTCAGAAGATGATGTTCTGTTGGAGGCTGGTGAGCTCCAAAATGGGAGGATCATGAAAAGTCAGAGAACAGCAAAGTCTTCTGACTATCTTTGTGAACCAGAGAGAAGGCAGAGCTTCTATTGGAAGAGGGAGGACATTGAAAAAAAGGCTGGACAGGAACGCAATTCGCCTACTTCATAATTCTGCCCAGGGTCCACCTTTGCCTCAAAATTTGGTAGCTCTCACACCAAAAAAACAAAAAACAATAAACAGAAAAAACCCTAACCATCAATAGTCGTTGCTCACTCGATCCATCTTCTTGACCTGTATTATACTGCTAATGTACTTTACATCTTTGAAAGCTAATCAGTTTCTTAGAGGGAGCATAATTTATGGATATTCTGTGTTTTTCAAACCCCCAACTCATCCTACAGTCTACAACCGTATCAGCCCACACCTAGGGGTATAAGAGTTTCTAATTGGTAAAATCGCAGTGTCTTTGTTTCAATTATTTTGAACCCATCTTCTTTTATACTCTTGTCATTCAAGTCCTTTAAATACTCCAAAACTATTAATTCATCATGGCCCCAAACTATTACCAGCTAATCATTCTGATTTGACCTATAACACAGGCACACGCTATATATTACTATGTCTATAACACACATACACACACACAGTTTTACCATAACGTTGCGAACTCTGTGATTTTACCTATAGCCATTCTCATTTTAACTACAATATATTAAAAAAATCAAGACATCATGAGGGCAAAATAGTAAATATCAGATATCTGTTTCCCTTGGTCAAGAGCTTAAATTAGCATGAAGCACAAATCCATGCGCACAGCCGTATTAAAAGTATGGTTCCCTAAATGAAGGTTCTCTGGCACAAACTGCTAGTGATTGTTGAGCCACTGAAGTTGTAATGCATTTCTGAAACACATGTTATAATCATCAAACCTAAATATATCTCTAATTAAAACAAATCCTGCCATGAGTATGAAGATCAAAAGGAAAGTGCTCTTGATATATTGCTGTTCAATTTAGGCCTCCACCTCTTGGGCAGAAATCTCCCAGAGATACTGCAAATCCATTAGAGTCTGTTACATGCTAAAGCTTCTAGTTTAACTCCAAGCACCTGTGTAAAATCCTGGTTTATACATCACTGCTGCGATCTATGCCCAGGAACTGTCTGGTGGGATTGTTTATGGGAAGGGTTGGAGGGGGGTACACTGAGCAACATCGTGAGGGTTGACTGATCAGAAAATATAAATGATATTGGGGCACCTGGGTGGCTCAGTTGGTTAAGCAACTGCCTTCGGCTCAGGTCATGATCCCGGAGTCCTGGGATCGAGTCCCACATTGGGCTCCAGCTCCACAGGGAGTCTGCTACTCCCTCTGACCTTCTCCCCTCTCATGCTCTCTCTCTCTGTCTCTCTCTCTCAAATAAATAAATGAAATATTTAATAAAAAAAAAGAAAACATAAATGATACTTCCAAAACAACGAGTGAAAATTTCCAGCACGCTTCCATTCAATGGGCAGAAGATGAGGGGGAGTCCTTATATCCCTTTAAAGTAAAGCCCACAAAGATGCCTCCCTCGAATTATTGTTTTGGTCAATAAAGACTGTATGAAAAGCTTTTTGAAAAATCTGAAGGACTGAAAATAGGAGGTATTGTTACTACTATTATTGTGCCTTAAATATTGTAAGTATAGTTAATTGCCCACTTTAATATACCTGTGCTTTTGGTTTTCCATTTAGCTCACTGAACTGCAGTGTTAATTTATTCTTAAAGATGTTATATATACTATGCTATTTGATCCCATTGTCATTTTTCTTATTACATTATATTGATCAGTCTGTTTATTTCTTCTAGTGGATCTTATCCTTGAATCCACTTTTTAAAAAAATCCACTTTAAAAATCCACTCAATTTTTTAAAAATTGAGAACACTCAGGGCAGCCTCTAGAGGACTGACACCTAGTGTCTCTGCCATTAAATTCCTATAAGCTTATCAAAAGATAATGTCTGATAACAATAAGAAAGTCTATCAGTTCCTAAATTTGATATCCATGCAGCAAAATTTGGAAAATTTTGGCATTCATTTGAAAGTTGATCCTCTTTTTCTTCTTTTTTTCCCTCCTCTTCTCTCCTTCTTGTAATGTCTTAATTTTCTTTATTCTCCCCTCCCCACCCACCTCCACTGCTTAGTCTTCTGCCTCTCCTTGTCCCATCCTCCCTCCCTCCCTCTCTCTCTCTCTCTTTCTCTCTCACATCATTTCTCTTGGGAGTATTAGAAGGCTGGTTAGCTGCTGCATTTTCTTATATAGACCTGAACAAAAGCTACCCAAGAGGGTCCTCTGTGAGAACTCTTACAATATTAAAAAAAAAAAAAAAATCCCCGTTTAGTGTTTATGTAGGGTGCGCACGTAGGAGAAGGGCTAAGTTATTGTATCACCTTGGCCATTTAGATACCGTGGGGGTCAAAGGCTGACTGAAATACGGGCACAGAGACAAATGAAATCATTTAAATGTGGAGCAGAAATTAAGTAGGCAAAAAGAAAAGGACTGTCTCTTGTACTTTCTTTGTGATAATTCACCAAATAACACCAAAAATAATAAAGCGTTGCATCTGTAAATAATTCAGTATATATATCTCGTTTAAACAGCTAGATGTAAATTAATGGGGGGCAGGTTCCATATCTCGAACTTCTCTATGGCCTTGCAAACAGCACAACTCTTCACATACACCAGGCACTTAAAAAGAGTTTGAGTGAAGTATAACAAATCACTATGAAACTGGTGACTTACCCCTCAAAAATGGCCTATAGTTGCTTCATACTATCTAAGGGTTTTAAACCATGCAAATGAACAGGCTCTCACACAGATACAAACACATATAACCAAATACACATACCCTCCCCCAATACAAATACACAAGATAAATACAAATAATGAGAGGAAAATTATATAAAGACATATCCACATAGAAAAATCAATTAATTAATTTGCTGGATAGTTGTTAACTTAAAATTAATCAAGGATATCTTGATTATGTTCAGTAATCTAAGTTTCCAATAATTGGTAAGAGTGAATAAGGAACCAGTTAGTAGCTGTGCAATTAATATTTATAGTGAGATACTGACTTACGTGTACTTGGAAAAGTCATGTTATCTGACTTAGGCTTCATGCTTCTGTATCTGAGGTGACAATACTATTTCCCTTCTCATCCAACTCCTCTGCAAAGATGCTCTGCAAATAAATGAGGTAATGTTTGGGAAATGTTTGCAGCTTGGGAAGGAAACCCACTGCATACCTCTCAGGTGTTATTACTATTCCATAGTCAAGCCTGGCATATTATTTTTATTTTAAATTGAAATTGTACTGTCTGAGTTCTTGGGTTCTGACCAAAATCTGGGTCAACATAAGAAGATGCTTATCTTTAATTTTAATTCTGAGGCTCTGTTCGGATCCCTTGCACGTGTGAGGGAAAACTGTAGCAATAAACAAAGCACATAAATCAAGCTTTGAAAGAGAAAAATCTCTATCCAAGGAGGATTTTTTTTTTTTTTTCAATGAAGAGCATGAACACTGTATTTCCCCGGAGGAATATTTCGGTCCAGGAAGGAGGATAGTGCATGCCGTGTGTGTATGCGTGTGTGTGCATGTGTGTGTATGTGTGTGTGCTGTGCGTGCGCGCCCGCGGAGAGAGGGGCGGGGGAGGCGGATGAGGAGGATGAGATCATAGTTTCAGGATCCTCAGGAAACCCTGGTACTGGCAGCAGCCAGCCTCTGCTGTGCCCACATGACCCACAACTCTGGCAGCGGACCCGGCACTTCCAACATTATTAAATAATAAGAAAGCGGCTCCTACTCCATGCCCAAACCTCCCTACAGACCAATGGACACCTTCTAAGAGTTTGGCGAGTCGGTGACTGAGGCGCCCGTCCATTCCAAGGTGTGTGCAAGGCGTTTTCCTCCTTGACAGCTCCGGGATGGGGGAGGGCGCGGGAGTGGAGGGGGTACGGGCGCCGGGCGGGGAGTGGGCGCGGGCCGGGCAGCCGCGCGGTGCCCCCCGGGCCGCCGGGTGCCGCGGAGCGAGCGGCGAGGCGGGAGATGCACATGACGCGCCGCCCCAGCTGCGCAGGGACCGCAGCCGCCCACGGCGCCGGGGCGCGGGCACAGGCGGCTCGGCTGCCGGAGCAAGGGCAGGCGCCGCGCACCGGCAAAGTCAAGAGTGGAAGCGGGCGGCGAGCGCCGGCTGGGGAAGGGAATCGCCCCAACGCCCACTCGCGGGGTTCCCACCTGTGCGCGGGCGCCGGCCGCCGCCAGCGCCAAGCATGTGCCGGGCGCCGCAGCCAGGACTGCGGCGCGGCGCCTCCCCGGGCGGCGGGCGGCGCCTCGGGCCCGCGGGGCGGCGGTAGCGGCTGCTGCAGGATGGCCGGCCCGGGGGCGCGGGGCCGCGCAGGTAAATCTCGGCCTCCCGCGGCGGCCCGGCCGTGCCGCAGCCCCCGCTGTCGCCGCCGCGCCGCTCCCGGGCTCGGCGATGGCAGCCGGCTCCGTGGCGGCGCGGGTCGAGTTGTTTTTGTTGTCAGTGCTGCGCTCCCGGGCGTCCCCGCGGGCTGAGCCGTTGGGAGGTGGCGGGGCCACCTCCATTAGGGATGGCGCTCACGTGGGGGAGCAGTCTGGGGGGTACTGACCGGCAAGGCGGCGACGGGTCCCTTCCAGCCCGCGGCGTCTGCGCGTGTTGGAATGCACTGCGGTGCCGGGGCGGGTGCTGAGGGGAGTGGGCGCGCGGCGCTGGGGGCGGCGGGCGGCGGTCGTGGGTGCGCGGGGGGCGGGGGGCGGCGAGTGGCCGCAGCCTTTATAGCCTGTTGCCCATTTCGGAGTTCTCCGCTGGACAGAGGGCGGACGGGAGGTTCGTTGTGGTGCCTGGAGTGGGAGGTAGAGAGGCGTCTGTCAAAAGACCAGAGCCAAGGAGAGAGGAGGGATGGCCCGACGGCGGTGCTGGGCTCGGTGGGACCGTTCCCGGGACTCGGTAGGTAGTAAAACTTTCCTCGTTGGCAGGCTTGGGGTACGACTTTGAGAAGACAAGTGTGGAACTTGGGGGAGAAATGCCGGAGGTACACTTGCAGAGAAGCTTACCGCCCTTAGCGTCATTCTTGCTCTAAAAAATGGTCTTTGGAGTTAATATTGACGTTCAAGTTTTCCTGTTTTCTGTTAGGATCACTGGGTATTAATGTGTTTGTGTTTCCTTTTCAACATAACAGTAACCCATATTGTTGAAGTATGCACAGTTACGTTTCGTTTACAAGAAAATATACTTATTTTGCTTATTCCAAAGGTAGAAACTTTAGAAGAAAACAGCTCTCCGTATGTTCCAGGCACAGTATTGTGTGCCTTCACTCACTCACTTCTTACTGCAACCTGAGGGGTAGTTCATATTGTCCACCTTTTACAGGTGAGGAAATCCAGACCCAGAGAGCTGAAATAACTTAACTCGAAGTCGTACAATTATTAAATGTTAGAGTCCAGTTGGGCTCTCGGTTCGCGTTTAAGCAACTCATGTTTATTTATATGACACCCCACTGTGCCTACAGTCTTCTATATTTCATATGTTGATCTCATTTCTCTACCAACATGAACGTCTTAACTATGTACTAAGGGCTGGACATAATTAAGGTTTTCTAATATTTAATATCCTTTGAGTACTTTTGTTAGAATTAACCAAGTTTCCTACAACAATTAAAAGCTAAGGTATTATTTATCAGCGAAGTTAAGATTTTCAGCAGTTAAAATTACCAGCCAAGTAAATTACCACAAAGCAGGTGGCTGAATTGATCTACAGTTTGCACTTAATTTTAAACTTCCTAAGGTATTAGGCTGGTCTTTCCTCAAAACATGGCCATCATTTTCCTCAACACTAGAACTCTAGAATCTTTAATCCAGTCGTTCTGACTAGAGGTTAAGCAATTTTAAAAGAATTTTTGCAATTCTCTTTAAACTGTCAGTGATTAAAAGCAGGTTATATTTTGAGGGTGTTTGTGTGTGTCTGTGCGTTTTAGCCAGTTGTAGGTGCTTTGTACAAAGTTGTGTAGCAATGAAGACTGAAATCAAAATTTCTCATTAGTGCTAAGTGGAAATACTTTCAAAATCTCCGTTTGCTTTAAATGAACTACAATGCAAAGAAGGGTCTCAGTGGGGTGAACTCCCAACTTCACAAATTTAGAGAATTACTCTTCATTTGAGCTTATCATGGAACTCTCAGAATATTCATTTAATTGGATGGATGTCTCTCTTAAGTCTTCATCTGTTATTTCTTCAAGTAAATTTAATTGCTCCTTCACATAACCAGTTTCACATTATTTTGACATTCATAGATTTCCTTAATTCTTGTCTCTCAGTTTAATTAAATTCCATTTACATATTTCAAACCCACAATTATCCAACATTATCAGTGAGAAGACTAGAATCCAACTGAACTACATGGACACATGTTCTTTGGATATGACAAAAGTAAAAGTAGCAAGGGAATGCTTTCTCTCAAATAAGCAACAGAAGCTGAAAACTGGAACAGTTCTGACGTATCTTATGTATTATACAAAGGACATATCCATGTATTATAAAATATATGCCTTTCAATAAACAATCAACAATTCCTATAAATAGACTTGGAAAATTAAAATTCAATTTCAGTAACAAAAACACTGTGTCTGATGGCATGTAACTATTTTGACCACAGCACTGCTCTGGTATCCCAACATAAAGTTGAGGCCATAATTTGGGGGTACAGAGGAGGTTAACCACTGAAGAATACTTTATGTTGCTACTTTTACCTCACCTGGTAGATATGACATGACTTTTTCCTTTCAAGTCCCACATCTCTAGGTTTGGGAGAATTGTAATGTCTCTGCTTTTTGAGGGCCCCCTCCGTTTCAGGTGCCAGATGGAGAACTGGGGATCAGTAATGAGCAGATAGATGGGTGATCCCTGCCAATACAGGGGGTCAGACTTTAATAAAACAATAATGCAAGTAAATGTTTATTTGCAAATTGAGATAAGTTCTCTGAAAGAAAGAATTCTATAAAAATGTATAGTAAAGGATTCTGCACTAGGCACAGAGGTCAGAACCCGACGCCCAAGCAGTCACATATTTGTGGAGGAATGACATCTGAGAAGGTTTTTACTAAGTCAATTGTCTTCTTAAATGCATTTGTAAGTCTTTTCTGAATTATTTTCTGAGTCAGAGACCTTGGTCTCACTCTGGTTATCGCTACACGTCTCTATTCATCAGGAGCCATACTATGTACCTTCATTATTCACCTAGGGACACGGGGAGATTTACAAAACTATCAATACCTCTTTAAAAATGTAGAGCATATACTACCCTTATCTAGTTATTAACTGACTTGCAGAAAGTTATTTAAGTTTAGTGAAATATAATCATTTTCTTTCTTTGCCTTAACAACTTCTTTTGAATTTTAAAAAAGTAGTTGTGTGTGTGTGTGTGTGTGTGTGTGTTGTTAAAGTGGCAGAATGTCTCAAAATAGAAATGCAATTGATTCATCACACAGTCCCTAAGATTCTCTAAAGTGTCCAAGGGAAGAGAAGAGGCCCCAGAATAAGGGAGGTGATATTAAGTGATGGATATGCTGGGAACATATGAATTAACAATTTAAGGCAAGCACAGTAACTAAATTTATTGAATAGTTACTGTGTGCTGGGTATTCTGTGGGCTATAGATAAATTAACTTATGTATTCTTCATGATAGCCTAGAGGTCTGCATGCATTACCCATATCCCCATTCTATAGAACAGGAACTGAAGCATGAAGAGAACAATAATCATGACCGCTGTCACATAGGTAGAGATAAACTCTAAATTCAAGTATTCTAATATTATAGTCCACACTGTTAACTGTTGATGTGTAGCACCTAGTTCATAATTTTACTAATGCGTTAAATTCCCATCATCGTTGAAAATAGTAACACCTCCTAATTTGATCCTTTGGTTACTTTTCTCTTAATAAAAATCAGTGGAAAAAAAACAGAACTTCCTTTGGCAATGCTTTTCGTCCCATATTTTACAGGCAAAATATACATAAAGCAAGAAGAAATATATAAATCCCTAGACAGACTGGAGACCATTAAATTATAAGAAATTTCTCATTATATGTTAATATATTTTTAAATTAAAATAGTCATTTGAGCAGCATTTGAAACTATTGAAATTTTTAGTATCAAGGAAATGTACTTCAGCATTTCAAATAGGGAAATATCTTTAACAGCTAGAAGTTCTGTGACCATTAATAAACTTAAGGATTTTATATTTTTATTTTTTTTAATTTATTTGACAGACAGAGATCACAAGTAGGCAGAGAGGCAGGCAGAGAGAGAGAGGGGGGAAGCAGGCTCCCTGCTGAGCAGAGAGCCTGACTAGGTGGGTTTAATCCCAGCACCCTGAGATCATGACCAGAGCCAAAGGCAGAGGCTTAACCCACTGAGCCACCCAGGCATCCCAAACTTAAGCATTTTTAAGTCACCTGTTTCACCTAGCCCCAATGTCTGTTCAGAGTATGCACTGCAAAGAGGATATAAAGTATGACATAAAAACACCTGTTGAATTGTCTTGGTAATATTTAAGACCCAGTTAAGATTTACATTAGGATCTTCTGACATGGCTCATAGTAAGTGTTATGATAAAAAATAGTTTTGAATATTATCCAAATAATGCTAATCTAAGACACATGGTGTGTATTATTAGCAAAGTGAAGTACTAACTGGTTAAGCATACTAATGCACATGAAGATCTTTGCACAGTGTCTGAAAATGTTAGCCAATGTTATTTCTCCCTGAAAATGATGGGTAATATGCAGCTGATATAATTAATGTTAGTAGCAACCATGAATCACAATTTATACGTAGAGCACACATACAAGTACGTGACTCCTTTCTTTGACATTGTTTGAAATGCTTAAGGCAGTGCATACATTTTCTGTTACTTCGGTATCCCTATCAAGAATGTGATAGGTCATTTCTCTGTTTGCTCAGTTTCATCCAAAAGCTTGATTTCATGGAATAATTAGTAAACTGTTGCTCTAATTTATATCAAAAGGAAGATCTGCAAGACTTGATCTGACTCTGTGTGTGTGTGTGTGTGTGTGTGTGTGTGTGTGTTTGGTGCTATCAGAGTGGAGGATGACATCATATATACCAATGAGCAATTCATTAACTGGAGTTTACAATTTGACATCATAGTATAGTGTCCTATGGCAGAGAGTTTTGTATGCTTGATGTAAATATAAAATATATTAACTGGTTATGATTGTTTAGGTTATGCAGTCATAACAAACAACTTTAAAATCTCAGAGACTAAAAAGAACAAAGGTTTATTTCTTGCTAATGCTGTGTGCACATGTTCATCAATAAAAGACTCTATTCTACATCCCTCTCTCTTAGAGTTACTGCTAATAAGGCCCCTGTCATCCAAACATCCCCATCGCTCATCAGGCACATGGGAACATGGTGAATCACCCACAAGTTTTTAAAGGCTTCTACCAGGAAGCAACACTTACCACTTTTGCTCATATTTCATTGGCCAAAACAAATTATATAGCCATTCCTAACCGGAAGATGGATGAGAGAGTAATCCGATCTTATGCCTGGATAGAAGAACAGTGCGATAGTAGTGAACACATTAATGATTACCATGTAAAATTAGCCAGTTTCCTTCAATAGTTCACTTCACTCAAAAATGACTTATGATAGAATGTAAAGTAGAATCAACAATGACTATGCTTTAGAACTTCAGCACAGGAAGGTAATTCCTACGTAAAATCACCAGCAAAGAAAGTAGAGACCAAACTTGTGAAATGGATGGTATCCCCCTTTTTCATTAGAGGTGCAATTAGTCAAGGAGTAATCCTAAAGCTATGGTTTATTTTAGATGAATGCATTGATGTAGTGTCTTTGACAGTAAGCCCAAGCCAAGGACAGTGCCAGTGCCTGCATACAGCCCCCAAGCTGTGTTTTCAGAACACATTTGACAGTATCAACATGGTAGGGAAAGGAAAGCAGCTGTGTATCACCTTTGTCACCTGCATCAACACGAACAAAAGTGACATATATACTATTATGTATTATTGTAAAAAGTCATACAGATAAACATATAAATAACGCTTCATGTTTATTTAAATTGCCAAACATAATTTGAAAAGTTAGAATATATCCAATCCGTATTTTTTAATTAAACCTTGTATTTTGAAATAATTGGAGATTCACATGCCATTGTAAGAAATAATACAGAGAGATCCCATGGTCACTTTTATCCAGTTTCCCCCAACACAAACAAATGTTAAAAAATGGCCAAAAGACCTAAAAAGACATTTCACCAGGAAAGATACATAGATCTTTTTTTTTTTTTTTTTTAAAGATTTTATTTATTTATTTGACAGAGAGAGATCACAAGTAGACAGAGAGGCAGGCAGAGAGAGAGGAGGAAGCAGGCTCCTTGCCGAGCAGAGAGCCCGATGCGGGGCTCGATCCCAGGACCCTGAGATCATGACCTGAGCCGAAGGCAGCAGCCCAACCCACTGAGCCACCCAGGCGCCCCCACCAGGAAAGATACATAAATGGCAGATATGTACGTGAAAGGATGTTCACATCATTAGCCCTTAAGGAATGCAAATTAAAATCATAGTGAGATATCATACACACCTATCAGATTATTCATTGCAAGTATATAGGAATTTACTGATTTTTGTATTTTTTATTGTTTTCTGAGAACTTGCTGAACTTATTAGCTCTAAATGTTTTTTGTAATTTCTTCAAATGGTCTAAGTAGACCATCACATTATCTAAAAGTAAGGACAATTTTCTTTCTTTCTATATGATTAACCTGTATGCCTTTTCTTTTCTTGCCTTATTGCACTGTTAGAAATTCCAATATCATGTTAAGTAGAGGACTGAGAATGAACGTTCTTACATTGTCGCTGATCTTCCAGGGAAAGCATTTAGTCTTTCATCATCATGTATACATCATATCAGCAGTAATTTTTTTTGTAGCTGTTCTTTTTAGAATTAAAAAATTTCACCTCCATTTTAGTTTTTTTCTGACTGTGTTTATCATGAATTCATGAATAGATATTAATTTTTGTCAAATGCTCTTTTCCCCATCAAATGATATGATCATTTAATTTTCCTTCTTTAGCATGTTCCAATAGCAGGGTATGTTGATTTTTGACCATTGAACCAGCTTTACATCCCTGCAATAAATCCCATTTAGCCATTGTGTATAATTTTTTGTATAATCTATTTGCCAGTATTTTGTTAAAGATTTTTATATCTATATCCATAAGAGATATTGGTCTATAGTTTTCTTTTTTGGTGTTGTCTTCATTATTAATATTAGAGTAATACTAGTTCCATAAAATGAGTTACAATATCTTCCCTCTTCTATTTTCTGAAAGGGATCATATAGAATTGATATTAATTCTTCCTTAAATATTTGGAGAATTTGTCAGTGAAACCATCTGGTCTGGGGTATTCATATATATATATATATATATATATATATATATATATATATATGTACATATATATATATATGTTATGAACTCAATTTCTTTAATACTTACATTGGTTTGCTTGGGCTGCCATAACAGAATACCACAGACTGGGGGCTTAAACAACAGAAATGTACATTTTCATGGTTCCAGGGGCTGGTAGTCCAAGATCCAGGGATCAGCAGGTTTGTTTTCTTCTCAGGCCTCTTCCTTGTCTTGCAGATGGCTGCCCTCTTGCTGTGTCCTAACATGGTCTGTCCTCTATGTGTGTCTCCTTGGTGTCTCCCTGTGTGTCTGAATTTACCCTTTTTATAAAGACACTGGTCAGGCTTGATTAGGACCTGTCCTAATTGTCACACTTTAACTTAATCATCATTTTAAAGGCCCTATCTCTAAACATGATCATATTGGGTATTGTGGTTAAGGCTTCAACATATAAATTCTGGGAGGGCACCATGCAGCCCACAATAATATTTTATATGCTATTCAAATGATCTGTTTCGTATTATGTGAGTTGTGATAATTTATTTAAGTTTATTGAGGCATTGGTTCATTTCCTCCAAGTTGTCCAATCCATTTGTGGAGCATTGCTCATATTTATTTTTGTTCTTTTGATGTCTGCAGTATCTCTAGTGATATCCTGTGCTTCATTCTTGATGTTGGTAATTTGTGTCTTCTCTTTTCTGTCAGTTTGATGGAGGTTTATCAATTTTATTGATCATTAAAAGACCACATTGTTTCACTGATTTTTCTTTATTGTTTTTCTGTTCTCCATTTCATTGATTTCTGCTTTTATAATTATTATTTTCTCCATTCTGTTTGCTTTTGGATTATTTTTCTCATCTTTTTCTATATTATTGAGTGGGTATTTAGATTACTGGTTTTAGGTTTTTCTTCTTTCCTAATGTATGCATTTAGTGCTATGAATTTCCCTTTTGGCACTGCCATAGTTCTGTTGCACATTTTGATAAGTTGTATTTTCATTTGAAACCAGTTCAAGTACTTTTCAAAATTTCTCTTGAGATTTCCTCTTTGACCCCTGGATTACTTAGAAGTGTGGTGTTTAGTTTCAGATATTTGGAGATTTTTGTTGTTGTTCTTGTTGTTGTTGTATCTCTGTGTTTTTGGTCAGAGAAACTTATTTCCTGTACTGTCTTTCTTTATTTTGGTCTAAGAATACACTCTGTGTCATTCTGATTCATTTAAATATGTTGAAGTTGATATTATGGCCTGAAATGATGTTTATCTTGGTATATTTTCCATGAGCACATGAAAAGGCTGTGTATTTAGCTGTTTGGGGGTAGAATGTTCTATAAATGCCCGCTTAGATCCTGGTGGTTGATACTGCTGACCAGTTTTTATGTATCTTTGCTAATTTTCTGCATAGCTGTCCTGTTGATTGTTGAAAGAATGTGTGAGGTCTCCAATTGTTATTGTGGATTAGTCCACTTCTTTCATTTCTATCAATTTGACTTTACATATTTTGCAGCTCTGTTGTTTGGTGTATTTATATTTAAGACTGCTTTGTCTTCTTGGTGTATTGATTCTTTTATCATTACATAATATCCCTCTCTATATCTGGTAATTTTATTTGCTTATAGTCTATTGTATCTGATATTAACAGATACTCCTTTGTTTCTTTGATTGATGTTTGCATGTCCTATCCTTTCACTTTCAATCTGCCTATATCATCATATTTGATTTGAATTCCTTGTACATATAATGTAGTTGGGTCATATATTTTAATCCACCCTGCCAATATCTTTTAATTGATGTATTCAGACCATTTACATTTACTATAATTATTGATATGTTAGGCTTATTTTTGTCATTATATTTTTTGGTTTCTCTCTCTTTTTAACTTCCTCTGAGGTTCTTTTCCTTGCCTTTTTGTCAGTTACCTAAGCTTTTATAGAATTCCATTTTTTATTTGTCTATAGGGTTTTTAAGTGTATCTCTTTATACATCTTTTAATGATTGCTACAATCAATCATTAAAATCAATATATCACATCAGACACACACACATAGAATTTTTCACTGTCTACTGCTGTTGTCATTTTATCAATTCTAGTGAACCATAGAAACTACTTCTTGTTACATCCTTTCTTTCTCTGCCATTTATAGTTGTCAAATATTTCCTTTACATGTATCACACAGTGTTAACATTTTTGCTTCAACTGTCAAATATAATTTAGAAAGCTCAAGAGGAACAAAAAAGTCCATATTTATCCATATTTTTTCTCTCTTGGTGTTCTAACATACCTTCTTTTCTTCCTTCCTTTTTGTTTTGAAAAGTTCCGTAACCATTCTTTTAGAGCAAACCAGTCTCCTGGTGACAGAATATCTTTGCTTTTCTTCATCTAAGAATGTCTTTATTTCCCCTTCATTCTTGAAGGATATTTTAACTCAGTATGGGATTCTAGGTTGATAATTCTTTTCTTTCAGCATTTGAAAAATGTACCACTTTCTATGGCCTTCATGGTTTCTGTTGAGACATCTGTGATTCATCTTGGTTTTCTCTTATATGAAGTATCATTTCTCACTTTTTCTTTTCAAGACCTTTTTTTATCTTTAGTTTTCATAAATTTGATCATGTTGTGTATTGGCACAGATTTCTTTGAGTTTATTCTGTTTGACTTTTCAGATTTATTCAGCTTCTTGACTCTGTAGATTTATGTCTTTTGTCAAACTTGGGAAGCTTTCAAGCATTATTTCTTTGAGTACTTTTTCAGCTCTGTCCATTTTCTCCTCTCCTTCCAGGTACCCAAGGCATGAATGTTAGATCTTTTGTTATAGTACTATACTGTATTTGTATCCTATGGCTGCTATAACAAATTTCCATAAACTTGTTTTAAAACACACATTTATTCTTTTACAATTCTGGAGGCCAAAAGCCAGATACCAGTTCCATTGGGTTAGTCAAGGTGTGGCAGGGCTGGTTTCTTCTGAAGGTTCCATGGGACAATTCATTTTCTTGCCTTTTCTAGCTACTAGAGGCTATGTATTCTTTGACTCACAATTTCTTCAATCTAATCTTGCTTCTATAATCAAATCTCCTACTTTCTTTGCTGTAGTCAAATCTCCCTTGACTCTCTCTTTTAAGAACACTGTGATTACATTTAGGGTCCATCTGGAAAGTCCATTATATTCTCCACATCTCAAGCACTTTAATTTAACTCCACCTACAAAATCCTTTTTGCCTCACAAGCTTCCAAGAATTAGGATCAGACTGAATATCTTTCAGAGCCATTATTCAACCTACTGTACACACAGAGTCTCTAAGGCTTTGTTGTTTCAGTCTGTTTCCTTTGTTTCTCAGACTGAGTTATTCTAATTATTCTATAATCCATCTCACAGGGTTTTTTTTCCTCCATCACTTCCACTCTGTTATTGGGCCACCCACAATATTTTATATCTGGTAATTAGGGGTTTTTTTAGTTCTAAAATTTCCACTTAGTTTTTTTTAATTCTTTTTTCCTTTTTCTTTTCTTTTCTTTTTTTTTTTTTTTTTCTGATACTTTTTACTTTTTTGTTTCAGGCATGTTCATAATTGCTCATTGGAGTATTTTTTAATTATGACTGGTTTAAAAAGACTATTTGTCAGACTATTCTAACATCTCTCTGTAATCCCATTGTTGGCATCTACAAATTGTCTTTTTTGTGTTCGGTTTCTGATTTTCCTGGCCCTTGGTGTGAAGAATGACTTTCAGTTGAAATCTGGCCATATTATTATGTTAAGAGACTCTGGACTTATTTAAACATCCTGTTTTAGTTGTCTTCCACGAATATCACCCCAGTGGGCAAAATGGGGATGGTGCCACCTCATCCTTGCCAGGTCGGGGAAGAAGTGCGGGTTCCTCACTTGGTCTCCCTTGTCACCTAAGGGGGCTCCACATTACTGTGGGAATTGTGAATTCAAGTTACCCACTAGATCTTCACTGATACCTCTCTGGTTGGGAATGGTAGAAGTGCCTCTTTTATGTTCTTTCTGTGGAATCCATAGACAACATGGGGACAAGAAGGTGATCCGATTACTCCTGGGCCATGATGACAGTCCTGACTCTCCACTAGGCCTCCCATGACATCACTCAATGGAGATGGGGAGGAGAGACTTGGTATTGCTAGGTGAAGGTAAAAGTTCAGCTTCCAGTCTCCACTGACAACCTAGTAGGGGTGGAAGGTGGGGAGTCTCCTTACCACCTGCTGGGAATGAAAGTCCCAGGTCCGTACTTAACCTTCTGTCTATTACATTGGTGGGGAGGAGGAAATATGGGGCTCCTTTACAGCCTGGTGAATGTGGAGGTCCAGGCTCCCCACTTAGCCTCTGTTGGCATGGTTGTGGTAGGGGTACATTATTTTCTGTCTTAAATGGTTGGAATAAAGCCATTATTGTCTAAAGATTTTTTCATTTATTGTGTTGTTCCTTTCCTAGCCCTTTAGCTAACTAAAGCATGATTTTGTGCCCCGCCCCCCCCCTTTTTTTAAATCTAAGTCTGTCAGGATTTCTGGGTTTCTAGTTTCTTTAGTTCCATGTTTGGGATACGTGAACCAATACAGAAACCCAAGGAAGTCATCATTGGGGTGACTGAGGGCCCTGAGGCTCCCAGATGGTTTACCTTCTCTCCAACTTTCAGAGTCTTGGTATACTTATTTTATTTATAAAGTTAAGGGTTTAATTGTACTTAGTGAAAGGGATAGGGAAAACTACTTCTACTCCATCTTCACAAAAATCTAATTCACATTTTTTATGCAGGTGTAAAATGAAAAATATCACTCAACATTGATTCTCAGAGGATGACGGGGATTAACTGCTGCTCTGTTTCTGAATAATAAGTGCTTGACAGCTCAGCAGGATGAGGGGTACTTGGACAATGATGCAGACAGGAACACAGAACATTCCATGAGTGCTAAGGTTCAGGGACCATGTGAAGGTACTTTTACTCCTCCAAATCAGTGCTTTTTCCTCTCCTAAGAGACCTTTGCTGCAGGCTATAGCAAAGTTGGAAACTTCTACCATTTTCATACACAGTCTTTTGTGGCAGATTTCTGAAATATCAACATCCCAGCCCCTACTGTATTCTCACTAAATGTTCTTTATTTCCGGGAACATTATCCATCTGAAACACAGTTTTGAACCAAAAAGTGTGTGGGAAAATGTTGCTAAGCTAAGAAGGAAATAGTGAACACAAAATCTGTGTTTAAATTCTGGGGAGCACCTACCAGCAAGCATTCATGTTAATTTATTTTGGTGTAAAATTATACATTAAAAACAAATGTATTGGCTTTGTCAAGTTGTTTGATCGCTGCTCAGTAGATTAAGTACAAGGGATGGGGATTAGAATTTTCTGCTTGAAACCAATGTTCTGAGGAATAACAGTTGACAGGGAGGCAATCACAAAGAACAATAGTCCAGGGAGACTCTTCCAAAAAACAAATCAAGTTATTCACACTGTAGTTAACCCTGAAGTTCTCACTGTACTACAGTGATGTTCCTTCAGGTGTGGGCTTCAGACAAGTAGCATCAGCACAGTCTTGGAAGTGTCTGTGAATACAAATTTCTAAGAAACTCTGGGGATGGAGCCCACCAATCTCTTGTAACAAATGCTGCAGGTTCTTCTGATGCACGGGAAGCTAGAAGCCACTAACTAAGGTAACCATTGAGAGTACACTAAATTTGTGCTTTTCATGATTCTCAACTCACCAGTTTAGGTTTTGGAAAATTTATTTATCATGTTTAACATTTTGTGTGTTTTAATCATAAGTATCTTAAAAATAAATACAGCAAAGAAATTTAAAATGTATTACCCAAAGTAGTCTCTTTAGTTACATGTGCCTTAATGATTCCCACAATTGTTTTGTATCCTTGACCCAAATCATCATAACTGCTCCAAGTCTCATCTTTTTGGTCGAAACCATAAATTAAGCCATGCCTACACTTCCCTGCCTTTGTTCCTCATTGCTGCCAAGTCATACATTAATGGATTTTTTTGGCAGTTTTTATGTTCTTTTCTAGAGCTGACACAACTCATGAAGATATTTGGAGGCAAGGGTGGGTGGGGGCGTCGCTGCATCATTTGAAGAAGATGCATTTTAGGAGATCTTGTCACACAATATTGTTAGAGACAGATGCATATGCAGATGTCCAGACTCATCATTGTCATTACCACATCAGCTCTACCATGGGGATTCACTGTCTACTGCAGCCTGACATTTTTCTCTGGGGTCACATGAGATTACAGAAAATTTTGGCTCCGGGGCCGTCCTGAGGAAAGAGAAGCTGTGTTTTGATTAGAGATTCTATAATTGGGGCACAGTTACAAACCACAAGATGGGGTAAGACAAAGTCAGTAAGAAGCAAAAGGTTAGAAGTTAAAAAAAAAAAAAATCTTGTGATGTAATACACTCTAGATAGATGCAGATTGGAGAGATAATCTGTGGCTTCTAGTCCTAAAGATGGTGTGGTTTTATTTTAAGGACAGTATTAGATCATTCTATTCTTTCAATCAGCAATTCACCAAACACAGAACATAAATTAGAACATAGATTATATGACCATAGATAAAGAACATAGATTTGAGTTCCCAGATTTGAGTTCACTTAGTATCCACCACTTTGGGTTGCCAGTCTTTTTGGTTTTTGATCAGTTATTATGTTTTATTATGTGTCATTTTTAAGGTGAATTTTTTAACTTCTAGAAATAATAAAGTTCAATTCCATAATACCCTTTACTCCATATGTCTTTTTAAAGGTGTCCTTCTTCATGAGGAAACTGGGGGAAATGGCTCGCAAACAATTCTGCTTTTGTTTTGAAATGAGACACGTTCTTGGTTCGGAAAATATTATTCTCTTGTCCTTTTAGAAGCCCCACTCCCAGTTGTCTTGTTTTCCATCCCTTTTGTTCCCCTTGTGCATTCAGTCTGATTATATTTCTCATTTATTCACATTACTTGGGTGTTTAAATGGTTGCATCTCTGCAATGTTTTAGGGATAAGACTTTTCCAAACCTTCATTATGTGGAAGTGTTTGTTAAATAACACCATGTGGACAGGTTGGAGGAACCACTCCTTTAAAAACATATTTTTAAATGATGAGGCAGATGTTTGCTCTCACACACTCCTCTCATACAATAAGGGCCCCCAGCCCTGGTGATACCAGTCAGATGCCTTCTTTCTGAAAGGAACCACTTGGCTGGCTTTTTAAAAAATGTGGTAATTAAATCATCACCAAAATGCTTAGGCAAGGCTTAAATATGGAGAAAAACAGTTCTTTCAGAATAAAGGGGGGATTCAGAAAAGGTAAGAAGTACGCATCATGTCCTCTGTGGGCGGGCGTCCAGATTTTCCCCTACAGTGTTAGCTTCTATTTATAAACACAAAATGTGTCAGGTGATTTTTTTTTTCCATATGCAGATAAATTCTGCCTCTTCCTTTTAACCTAGACACCGTAAAAGTCATATTTACCATTAGAGTATATATAAAACACTTCCTGTATTATAGCGCTTAAACCCCCTTTTCATGGGCACCCGAGTGGCTCAGGCAGCTAAACCCCCTTTTTCATTAGTTTGTGGGTTTTTTCTCTTTGTTCTTTATTGGTTCAAGAATGTTTTTTCTCTTGTGCCTTATTTTCTGGGAGCATGTGACATAACAGCTATAAATTAAACATTCTTTAAATATCTCTCATACTTTAGATATGAGGTTGAAGAGTTGCTCCATATTCATACAGTTTGAATCTTTGTATTAGACAAGGAAGAAAAAACAATGAAGTGAACCCAAAGCGGGTTGGTATTCTATCAGCAATCTGCAATGGGCTGGTTCTCAAGGCAAATAATCCGACTTCACCAGCCACTGTAGTTGAAGGGAAAGAAATAGCCCTGTGATTTCGTGTGAGTGAGCCCTTAGGAGGGTGCTTGCTCTGGGTTTTAGGGTTGAGGTTGGTGGTTAAGTGGGGGAGAGAGTGACAGATACTAGGACTTCACCTGTTTCTTAGCCATAATCCTGCCTGGCTGTGAACAGATGGTAACCTATGCCAACTGTCTTTGTTTCTCCCATCACTTTATTCTCTTCATCTCCTTTTTTTGTATTTGTTTGTGTTTTTTAAAGATTTATTTATTTAATAGATTTAGGGTGCCTGGGTGGCTCAGTCATTAAGCATCTGCCCTGGGCTCTGGTCATGATCCCAGAGTCCTGGGATCAAGCCCCGCTTCGGGCTCCCTGCTCAGTAGGAAGCCTGATTCTCCCCTGCTTCTCCTTCTCCCACTGCCCCCTGCTTGTATTCCCTCTCTCGCTGTCTCTCTGTCAAAGAAATAAATAAAATCTTAAAAAAAACCCCAAAAAACAATTTGGGCACCTGGGTGGCTCAGTGAGTTAAAGCCTCTGCCTTCGGCTCAGGTCATGATCCCAGGGCCCTGGAATTAAGCCCAGCATCAGGCTCTCTGCTCAGCGGGGAGCCTACTTCCCTTTCTCTCTCTCTGCCTGCCTCTCTGACTACTTGTCATCTCTGCCTGTCAAATAAATAAATAAAATCTTTTTAAAAAATGCTTTAAAAGAAACCAATTTATTTATTTATTTGAGAGAGCGAGCGAGCATGCAGAAGTGGGAGGGGCAGAAGGAGAGGGAGAGAGAATTTCAAGCTGACTCTGTGCTGAGAGCTGAGATGGACATGAGGCTTGATCTCAGGACCCTGAGATCACGACCTGAGCTGAAACCAAGAGTCGGAGGCTCAACTGACTGTGCCACCCAGGTGCCCCTATTTGTGTTGTTTTGTTGTTTTTCTCTTGGCTCTCTCCTTTCCATATCCGCAGCCAGCATCAAGCTGAGTCGAATGGTCACATGAGGAGAATCATTGCTGGAACTATAAACTTAGAGACATGTTGTCCCTGACCTTTGCTTCTCCAGACTCTCACCAAGCCTATGGCAAGACTACATCTTCTAGTTTTCCCTCTCTGTTCCACCAGTCATTCCATATTACTCATCACTCCCTTGGATTCAGTATTTTATGTTAGTTTGTAGGAGAACCAGCCCGGGTCATAGTTGATACTAACTATACCTTCTATTTGTCTCTCTGTGTCAATGTGTTATGAAACTGGCCATTCATTTTTTTTTTTTTTTAGAAGTGTTTCTCTAAATCTGTGTCAAGGGCCACCTGCATTAGAATCTTCTGGGGTGTTTGTTAAAAGGATATGTATCAGAACTCCACCATAGACCCACAGTTCTTGCAGAATAAACGGGAGGAACAGAGGGAGATGCTTAGGGAGAAGCAGACTCCTCACTGAGCAGGGAGCCCAATGCATCACGGGACTCAATCCCAGGACCCCGAGATCATGACCTGAGCAGAAGGCAGACACTTAACCCACTGAGCCACCCACGCACCCCTAGGGTAGCTTTTTAAAAATCAGAATGCATGGATACCAGGTGCCATTTTGTAATTTGAACAGTCTGTTGTGATTCTAGCATGTAGCCCATGTGAACAACGGGCAAATGAGCTGTAGAAATTGGAAGGGTGGGAAGGAGGTTGGTTTGACAAAGAAGCCTTACTTTAATGTATTCATCAAAGTCTAGGGTTTGCACCTCATTTATAAATTCTGAAAGTAGATCTTTCTCTCAAGGGCATAGTCACATTAACCAACCTTATAGAGACCGAGCTATAAATAGGGATGCTATTTTTAGAATTATCACTGTCACTAGGACCTGCATGACCAGGGCAATCTTGTACTCCAGACAAGAAAGAGGGAAGAAAAATTATCACCATAAGTTTACTCCTTGGTAAGGAGGTCCTGTCAGACCAAGGAAAATTAGTTGAATAAAAGTGGTGAAAATACTAAAAAAAATGTTGTGTGTCAGAAAATCTCCTAAATATTTCACATTTGTGATTTCATATGATTGCTCTCAATAGCCCTTTTGGTGGTATTATTAGGTCTCTGTTCTAGATGAGAAAGACGCTATGCAACTTGCTCAATAGCACAGAGCTACCAAGTGTGAGAGCTGAAATTCCTAGGCTCTGTGACTAAGTTATGTGAAAAAGAAGGAAAAGACCAGATACCTCTAGAGTTGCTTAGCCTTTGCCATCTCCGTAGGTGATCAAGTGAGGTAGAATGGCTTCCAGTTGGTGGAGAAGAAAGGAACCTGCGAACCACTGTTTGTACGGATAGAATGCTTTCAAGTTATGAGTAATTAGACAAGCAGCGCCTGGGTGGGTGAAGAGTAATGTCTTTGTCAGACCTTGTGGTTTCCTTTAACTGACCTCTCTATAGTTGTGATTAAGTGACAGATCTGCATAATCAGGTTCTACTCTCAAATTGCCTTTTTTAAAAGATGCATCACAGCCATATAGAAATAGCTAGCCATAAATATTAATAAGTAGTAATATAGGTGTGTTTAAATATAGTAGACAAGTTTGCATATATCAGCCTCGTGGGTGTCCCCAAGTCCTGAGGTAACCTTGTCTCAGAAAATATGAGTGAAATTGGCTAGAACTTCCACCAGCTCCAACTCAAGCATCCTTCCTCTTCTGGGAGATTTTCATGGAGCTTACATTTCCCCTGTGTCTCTGTTCTGAGTATCTGCATCTGTTAAATTCCCAGCCACCACTCAGGGGCTTATCTCCTAAGAACAATGCCAGCTTGCACAGGGGGTCACCCTGCTGTATGCCACCCTTGATCCTTTACTCCCCAGAGTATCCCTGGCTCTAGGCTATGTGTTTAGCAGATTTTGTTGTAGGACTCAAACAATAGAGCTGAGTAGTGGGACAGAAATAGTGGATACCCCTTGAATTAGAAGTTCCCCAACCATTTCGGGGGGGTGGGGTGGGAATAGTCATAGTTTGTGTTTTTAACTTACACTCTGGCACCTCACCAGGTGAGAAATGGTATTATTTCTAAGTGCACATATTCATTTCAAAGTGGCAGGTGCACACTAGTAAATCATATTTCTGGCTCTCTATTTTCCCCAGTTTATCTGCTAGGAGCTATCCATCAGATTCTTGGCTGCTATTGAAATGTAACCATTACTCCCGACAGGAAAAGCGAATCGCCCTCTCATCTATGAAACAAATGTCTGCCACCAGCGGTCCCTGAAAATGCCTCAGCACGTACAAATATTGGTGAATCCTGCAGACAGATAGCACTGCCATGTATGGTCTTGTGACTAATACTTTGAGACCATTTTAAGTCAGAGTGCAAGCCTAACTCCATGCTGGGGGATGACTGTTCACTACTGTTGAGAAGTATATAATCTGCCAAGGGGGAAAACTTTAGGGCTCTAGGTAAGGAAAACATGGTATATCCTTGAGTGGACATCTTTCAAAAGCAAAACTAAACTATAACAGTTCTTTCCAATCGTGGAGATGACTAGTATCCATGCTTAAATAAATATGTTTTGCATCTTAAGGTTATGCTTAAATAAACATGCTTTGCATATATGTTGAAATTTTCCACTGTGATGAAAAGTAACCATGGCATTAGCAGATACAAGCTAGCAAGCCAGCATAGAAGAAGGATACTTGTTTCACTTAAGATGAGACTACTGCTCTATAGTGAATGACACTTACTTTTGTAATTTAATGATTCATGGAAAACTCCAGAAGTTGCTTAAGATTGGTGGCAAAAGTAACAACCAGATAGTTTTGGATTGTCTATGCCTTTAGACAGACATAGCACTTAGAGCTCCAGCTTATTTCTGAGAAGACTTTTGCCTCATATCTCTTACAACTGCCAAGATATCTATTATTGTGGGCTAAACCTGTTATACTAATCTCCATGTCTGTGATTCCAGAAAACACTGGATGAGACAGGTGCAAACTCAGAAGGTAAACACAAAGCTTAACACAAATATATGCTAATAGTGAATGTGACATCAAATTGTCGCAAAACTTAAGACTTTATATGATCAAAGCCTGTGTCAGTCTTTACCTAGTGATAGACTAGGAGGAAAATACCACAGATCTCAGATGCAAAAGTCATATCTTCCTGCTCACGTCATTTTCTTTAGCAATACCTGACATGTTACTGTGGGTCTGCCAGGGGCTGAGCTGACAACTGGATGATTTGCTCTAAGTTCTCTTTAGAGAATCTATCAGTCTATTACAAAGTGACATCCGAGCTACTTAGGTAACTTGGGATGGGACTGGAGGAGAGTGAAGCTGGACCACACAGAGCATGGGGAGAGGCACCCCCCTCCCCGCCCTTGTCCTCAGGGAGCTTACATTCTACCTGGGAGATGCAATTAAGAAGAGAATCAGAGAAACAACATGATATAAGGAAAGGTAAATTTGTTGTGTGAAATGAGAAATCGGAGAAAACACGTAGAAATTCTGAGACGCGGGAAGGTTATCGGGAAGTATGTGACAATGTCTCCGTACCTTCTGCAGTTAGAGATCCACGAGTGCACGAACAAGTGGGTATCACCATTGGCCACTGCCTGCAGCCTACCTCAGATCCCCGCAAGGCAAACCTCAGCAGGCCTCCCAAGTCACTAGACTCACGTCCAGTGGAAAGAGAACACATAGAAATACAAAGATAGCAGACATAAGGTCCCGGGGTCCTCTGCAAGAGTTCATGCATTGTGCTTACCTTTGTCTCTGTAAAGGAACTAGGAAAGAGGAAAGAATAATATTCTATTATTATTATTATTGTTATTGTTATTGTTATTGTTATGTTCAGTTAGCCACTGTATTAGTTTTTGACATAATTAGTTTTTGATGTAATTATTTTTGATGTAGTGTTCAGTGATTCATTAGTTGTCTACAACACCCAGTGCTCATCACAGCATGTGCCCTCCTCAATACCCATCACCCTGTTACACTCTTCCCCCTCCCCTCCCTTCTGAGACCCCCATATTGTTTCTCAAGGTCCATAGTCTCTCATGGTTCATCTCCCTCTCAGATTTCTCCTCCTTTGGGTTTCTCTCCCTTCCCCTGTGGTCCCCTGTGCTATTGCTTTTGTTCCACATATGAGTGAAACCTTTAGAGAATTGTCTTTCTCTGCCTGACTTATCTCACTCAGCGTAATCCCCTCCAGTTCCATCCATGTCGATGCAAATGGTGGGTACTCATCCTTTCTGATGGCTGAGGAATATTCCATCACTTATAAGTACCACATCTTCTTTATCCAAAGAATAATATTCTTAACTTTAGGTGTGCATGGTGAAATCCAGCTTGCAAAACAATTTTCCCACAGTGTTTCTCATTTTCTCATCATGCGAATCCTGTGAATTAGTGATTCTTTCACTCCCAATAGGCTCAGAATTGTGATTTGCCAAAGATCCCGCAGCTAGTAAATGGCCAAGCAGGAACTCGAATCCTACCTGGACACTTCCAAATTCTGAGTTCTTTGTCCACACCACAGTGTTTGAATGATAACTGCTGATAGGAGAGAGTCTCCTGCCTGTCGTGGACTAGGGAAATAGAGCAAGAACATAAAACCTGGCCCATAGTCTGCTCAGAGATTCTAATTGGTAGGAACTCCCTTCACAGTGGGTATTTAAGGACCTTAAAAGGTTGTTCTGAGCTCTTGTAGGATTTTAAGATAAAGGATCAATTTCCACTTTCAAGGAAATCTGTGAGCCTGTGACCTTTGTTCTATACCCACATCAAGTCAGAGAGGAGTTTGGGGACCAGGATCTCTATGTATCATATTAAGTAACATATAGAGTATATGTATATGACAGTGGTTCAGGGTTTTAGCATGCATCAGAATCACCTAAAGGGCTTTTGAAAACAGATTGCTGAAACAGTTTCTGATTTAGTAGATCTGGGGTAAGGGCTGAGAATTTGCATTTTTAACAAGTTCCCAGGTGATGCGGGTGCTGCTGATCTAGGGACCACACTTTTGAGAGCCACCAATATAACAAGTGAGGCACACAGTGAACTACACCGATTTTATTTAAAAGCAACTTTTTAAACATAAAGTCTAAGATGGACTTAAAAAGGAAATGGGGCACAAAGTGTAGCCGAAGAAGCTATGTTTTGAAAAGTCCATGAAATCATCCTGTGCTGTGCATTGATAATGTGAAGTGTGGGACTTAGGAGGGTAGTAGTGGTGATCATGGGGCGTATTAACTTTGGGGTGTTTGTTCAATAATTCTGCCATTAGAGTAGACTTCCTCCCCTTTGCTTGGTGCCTTTTTCAATTCTTGCTCAGAATACCCCAAAACAGCTGGCTCAACCGACTCCATCTACCTGCTTCTACCCTGAGTTCAGCTCTAACCAATTCATTCCGAATGGGATTTTTTTTCCACTTATGTTGCCAGCGGGTTTACTGGCTTTGTTCACCTAGTTGGACAGCAAACTCCATGAAGAAAAGACTCAATCTCCGTTTGAATTACTGGTTGGCTAATTCTGATGGTTTCTAATTGTCGTTCAGGAAATCTGGTTTATTGTGCTCCTCCCACTTCAACCTCCTATACAGACCTTTCCTTGAAAACAAAACAAAACAAAACAACCCCCAGTACAATATGTGAGGATGTTAATTCCTTGGCCGGTTATTACGGTTATATCCGTAATTTGCTCTTTGTTATGGCTGGGTACTATTCCTTGGGATGGGTATACCACTGTCTGTTTAACCATTCATCTGTCAAAAGACATCTGATTTTTTTCCCCCAGTTTTGGGCTGTTACAAATAAATATGCTATTAATGTCCATGTATAGATGTGTATGTAAATGTAAGTTTTCATTTCTCTAGAATAAATGCCCAAGAATGCAATTGCTAGATGTTTAGTTTTGTAAGAAAGTGCCCTACTGTTTTTTAGAATGGATTTTATGTTCTCACCAACATTTCAAGAGAACTTTTTCCATCTCCTCACCAGCGCTTGGCATTATCCTTATGCTTTATTTTAGCCTTTCTGATAGACTTGTAGTGTTTTTATCTCATGTGATTTTAAATTGCATTTCCTGGATGACCAATGATGCTGAACATCTTTCCATGTGCCTATTTGCCATCTGTATACCCTCTTTAGTGAAATGTCTCTTCATGTCTTTTGCCTGTTTTCTAATTGTATTGTTTTTTTAATTTACTATTAAGTTTTGAGAGTTCTGTCTGTGTGTTGCTGTCTGTGGGTTGGATATGTGGCTTCCAAACATTTTCCTTTCATCTGAAGCTTAGATTTTCATCTTCTTAACTGGCTCTTTCATGGAGCACACAGTTTTAATTTTGATAGGGTCCAATTTATCAATATTTCTTTTTATGGATTGTCCTTTGGGTATGAAGTTTAAGAACTTTTTGCCTAGCCCGAGGTCCTGAAGATTTTTTTCCTTAAAGTTTGGATTTTACATTGTACTTTTAATTCCATGATGCATTTTGAGTTCATTTTTGTGTAACGTGGTTTAGATGAGGTGCCTGTTTTGCCTATGAATGTCCAGTTACTTCAGCAAATATGCCTTCAATTTTGACATACTTTTTTTTTTTTTTTTTAAACTTAACAAGCATTATTGTGAGAGCCTTCCATATGTGAGACACCATTAGGCAGTAACGATAGGGAAATTCACAGACTATGGTTCCTGAATGATCTTGTAGTTGGGGATGTACATACATAAATACTTTCAAAGTTTTAGATCCAATTATAAGACAAAGGAAAAGGACTTGAGGGATACAGGAGGATGCAGGTAAGAGTAAATGTAAGCTATTGGTGCAGCTTAAATGAGAGAATTAAAGCAGAGATATAAAGAAGAATGGAGAGAAGGTGGAGGAGAAATATTTATGAGGAATATTTATCAGAGTCTAGCAGAAGGTAGTTTAGGGAGAAGAGGGTGTCAAAGGTTGCCTATGTGGATGGGGGTTTGTACAAAAAAAAGGGAAAAAGGAGCAGGTTTCGGTGGAAGAAATGAATTGGTTTTAAACTTCTTGGGTTTGAGGTGGCCATTAAACATTTAAATGAAACTGGCCTAGTTTTTCACATATGAAACTAAGTTTGTGGATTAATTTCATGGTAAGCAATTTTTGAAAATTGCCAAAAATTATATAGAGCCCAGATGCCATAAATTCAGGTTGTGCTGTTTTAAGTCAAACACAGAAATCATAGAATTGTGAAAAGGAAACATTATTTTTAATGGAAAGGCTGAGGGCCTTGGTGCATTTTAGGCTAGAATCAGAAATAAAGTGGCTCTGACTAAAAACTGTTTAGCTCATGAAGTTTTGTGTTTTGTAAACTGAGTCTGAGCCTCCGTTTTCTAATCTAGGAAATGGGTGTTTTCAGAATCCTGGAGCTTACAGGATTACCCTGAGGACCAAACAAGATGGCAAGCCCAAAGTGTTTTATCCATAATGAAGATCTGACATTTGTTAGTTCCTTTTTCCCTACCAGGTATATTTGAGATGATTTAGATGTTTTCCAAAGTATTTTTATGAAAGGGAACTCTTTTCTGAAACAAAGTCTTATATAGACCTAGAAAATGGATCAAAGCAACGCTGTCTCTTCTTTGTCCAAGTTCTCCATTGCAACAACCATGTGGGAATGTCGGGCTCTTTGAAAATCACAGATATAGTAAGATCCTCAATTTAAAGATGAGAAAATGGGTCTGAAGAGGTAAAGAAAGTTTTTGCAAGTCATGTGATGAAAGCAGACCCTGGTGTGGTCTCCACTTACCAGCTTCCTATTCCAGACACTTCCCAAAATGCTGTAGTAACTGACTCAAATAGTACTGACTCACATGGCTGGCTATGGTTATGGTTCAAAAAAAAAATCGGTGTCTTAAATGTTCCATGAAGTGTGGTGGCATTCCTGTCCCCCCCAGCACCCTTCTGCAAAGTGAGCCTCTTTTTAAGAGGCACGCTTGGATGTGTTTAAAGAAATGGCCTTTATGCACCCACTTTATATGAAACATGCCCATGATGTTCTTCTATCCTTCTCTCTTAATAGCTAGTGTTGGCAAACATGTCATATCTTAGAGGGCTTAGAAGATGTGTCCTTGGGCAGTGGTTTCAGACGTGGAGTAATCCAGGGAACATTTTTAAATTGTGTACTCTGGGACTCAGTCCTGGAAGGTTCTGAGTCAGAGGGTCTAACGTGGATCTTTAGAATCTCATTTTTTGAAGCTTCCCAGGTGAGGCAGACATTTGGGGACCACTGCTCTGTGGACCCCTGAAATGGCCAATGCTGTTCCCTTGACATTTCCTTTCTAGATGACTTTTGCTTTCGAGCATTTAATGGCACTGCTCAGATCTTCTCTCCAGTTCAGAACCCAAACATGGTCGGCCTGCCCTACCTGAGTCTGCCCATTCCCATTCATCAAACCTTTTCCTGGAGGAACAGCTCACAGGCAAAAAAATGGTGTCAGGTTGGCAGTAATAAAGCGACAATCCAAAAGCCACCATTTTTTGAGCATTTGCTATGTGACAGATGAGTTTTTAGTGTTTTTTTCTGTATTTTCTGATGACAGAAGTCTGACCTTTAGACTTTCGTTGACAACTGCCTACTGAGTATTTCCAACAGAACTTTTAATGACTCCCTTCCCTGATCGATGCTCCTATCCCAGTCTTCCCTCAGTACCTTCCCAGCAGTCAGCCGGTCGCTCATGCCCAGATCTATTCTTGCCTCCCGTTTCCCCTCACAGACTGTAGCCAATCCAGCAGTAAATTCTGTCAGCCATGCTCTCCAAATCTACCCCAATCTAACCACTTCGACCCTGCCCCAGCAGAGCCATTCAATCCAAATCTCTATTGGTTCTTGTTTCTGTTATGATCGTAGCTGGGTGACTGGGTTACTTTCGCTTCCTATGGCTAGTCCTTCAGAGATGAAGCAAGAATAATCATATAAAAGTAAAAATCAGAGATGCCATTCATTCGTGGGCCTAAAATCTTCAGTTACTTCTTATCACGCTTAGTTAAACATTGGTGTCCTTACCAAACATTACCTGTCAATTCTACATTACCTGGCTTAGTCTCTCTCCCCCACATTCTTCTTAATCACTCTCTTGCTTGTCCCCGCGTATCTTTACTTCAGTACCGTTCCCTATATGAGCACAGTGTTTGCCCACCTCAGGGCCTTTACCCTTGCTAGTTCCCCCTACCTGGACCCCACTTGCCCCAGAGCTTCCCATGGCTCCCTCTCTCATCTCACAGAGATCTCTGTTTAAATAACATTCTCGGCAAGTCTTCCCTGCACGGTCTTCCTAAAATAGCATGCCTGCCTCTCTGTTCCCTTTCCCACTTCACTTTTCTTTGTAGCTTTTACTACTACCTAACATTTTGTCATACATTTCTTTGGTTGGTTGTTTTTCTGTCTCTCCTAGTGGAGTGTCAGCTCCATGAGGGAAGGGATTTCTGTCCGTGTCTTGTTCATCTTTGTATCCCTGGCACTTGGCACATAGTCAGTGCTTATAAAGTATTTGCTGAATGAATGAATGCATGAATAAATGAATGAACAAATGAATAAACGCAGCTGTTGTTACCATCTGGGTTCTCCTGAAGCAATGCCTCTGAGTCTTATCCCTCAGATGCACAAGGAATTCCCGTAAACTTTGATGACATATGTCCTGATCTCTCAATCATTGGACTCATGATCTTGTTAGCCATTTGTTACTGCTCTTTAATATTGATTAAGAACTGAGTCATTCCTAGAACGGTCCTCAGAATACTTCACTATTTTCCCTGAAACTAAGGCCACTAGGCTTTGCCTCCTCCCCTTTTCTTCAGCACTTTCAGATTTAGGTTGAAAGAGGGCTATAAAGAGGGCACGCTACGTTGGGTCCTCAATGTCCCCATAGACAGGAAAATACCCCACACTCATTTACTGCCTCTCCCAACCTTTATAGAGCCATGTGAGTGAGTGAGGTGGACAATAAAACCCCTCTGGGACCTCCTGCTAATAGTCCTCCTTTTCACACTAAAAATGTATAGATGGGTGATTTTCCTCCCCTTTTTTGCATGGTTCCCTTGTCCACTATGAGCCATTTGCTACAGAAGTCTTGCTTGTGTTCTATGTTCACTGATGCCTGAAATACTAGTATAGCTCTCCCTTCTTTTTATTCACACTCAGAGCATTTGTTTTATGACACATGAGAGCCAACAAGTGTGGTCAAGTGCAAACAGACCCATATGCAGGTTGGGTGGGGAGGGTTCCTTGCGGAAAGCTAGCTCTCCCCACAGTGCACCCACACACAGACCCGTGGAAGGCTGGCAGCCTCGTTGAACTAGAGTGGGCCAGCTTGCCAGTGGGCACCTTGCTCTCAGAGCAGATGGACCCGAGCAGGAGAAGGCAGCAGAGCACACGTGTCCGTTCTGGCCACATGCATATTTACCGGGTGTGTCTTTTATTTACAGAAGACAAAGTCTTGAACCGAAAGGCCAAGCTTACAAAATAAGAGTCAGGAAGGATGAGCTTTCAGCCTTAATTAAAACATGCCAGAAAAGAATCAACGTTCTGATCTCATTTACTAAAGCTTATACTTTAACTTGTTACAGACCCTCCTCCATCCCAAATCGCTCATCACTGAAGGGGACGCCCTGTCTTGCTCCAGTACGTTTTCACTTGCAAACTCACTGGGTAGCTTAATCTTTTCTCAAAAAAAAAAAAAAAAAAGACCAGAGATGTAAGGGGAATCACTGCATGCAAGGAAATTAATTTTACCGGCATACGTTATCTGAAAATACTATTAGAATTATTTTCCAAAACTATTTTTCTCTTTTTAGTTGTCCCAGGCTAATAAAACATTCCTTTTCCGGCTCACTTCAGAGGCTGCCTAGGAGGTATTAGGACTTAAATTGCAGCGTAAGCAAAATATTTACATGTTGAAAGTCTTCTTTAAGAAGACTGTGGAATGTCCCATTTGCCCTGGTGGAAAACTTGAAAGAGAGAAAAATAATTGTGATTACTAAAAATATGCGACTCACCTTAGATAATCTATAGACATTGTATTCTATTCAAATAGAAGACAAAAGCAAAACGAAAAACAAAAGGGTCTCTCCCAGACCCTACATATAATTCACGGGCACATTAGAATATTATTTCACGTTTACTTAGCACCATACACCTCCCACATGTTTTCACACGTTATCTTCCTCGAGCCTCACAGTTACCTTGTGAGGTAAGGAAAGCCTGTTGGGCTCTCTCTGCATTTGAGAGCAGGGAGGACTGTGGAGGTACAGTCAAGCAAGTTCAAACTTCAAGATCATTTGTCTTCCGTGATTTTTAGCTTTAGTTTGGGGGCTGTTACATAATGAGAAGTTATCTAATGATGGCTTCTAAATGATCACAGTCTTTGCAATCTTGCTTTCTACTTTGGATTTTATTAATGAAATTGGGCAGGGGAGATGTAAGAACTCCTACGTTTCAAGGGTCTTGGCCCCTGACTGCGGAACTGCTTTTGACAGCTACGGGTTGGCTTTTACTAATGTTTTTGACAACAGTCAAGTCTTCCAGAGTATTGAGTAGGTTCCTGCGTTGCCTAGGATGTGTTGAATTTTTGAATAATCATGCTGATGGTTGTGATCTTTGCTCTGCTCTATTCTCTGTCCGTTTCTCTTGCAGATATTAAAACAATGTCACTGCTCTAGGGAAGTGTGGGTTGAGCCATATGGTGCTTTTGTTGTTTTATAAACTCACATGGTGGCCTTTATCCAAAATAATAGCAATAAGTAGAACTCTGTAGTGAAGTGCTGTGCTGTGTGGATTCATTGTATGAAAATATGCTTGAAAAAAAATAATTTTTAAAAAATAAATTTTAATTTTATACTACTGTGCCTACTTTGAGATATCCATCCCCCCACAACTGAAAATTCTATGTTTATTTTGACGTGCTACAAACAACATGCCATGATTACTGTTTACACGTAAACATTAAAGCTTATGGACTTTTTGCTTTTAGACCTGAAGTCGATAATGCCATTTTCCAGTCTTGAGAACCAATCAAAAATCTTTTGAAAGTCAGCTCACTTAAAGAAACCCAGAAAACCACTCTCTGCATGAAACTTGGAATATCATGTGACTCCTATTATAAATAGGCTGTTTGAAGAGATAGCAGTGAGTTAAATTACAAACTGTTTTCCAAGTAATTGATATCCATTACTGGATTTGGACAGAGCAGAATTATTATTATTATTATTTTTTATGGTGGCTGGTACCCTGGTATGCAAGATAGAGCACCCTTCCTCTTGTCAGTGGCTTGCAGAAAAATTATAGTTTTTAAGATGTTGCAGAGACACGAAAGGATTTTTTCAAAGGTTTATATGTTCTCAGAATGTAAAAGAAAAAATATTCCAGGTAGCTGGGATGGCCAGGTCGTTTGTGCCCGATAGAGGACTCGACGTAATTACTTGTGCCGAGAGCCTAGAACTCAAGAACAAGTGAGTCAGGGGCACACGGGAGCTGGACATATTAGATGAATTATAGATTGGAGTGGGTGACAGCTACATTTCTAAAACCCACTAATTCCCTAATTCAGCCTTGAGGTCATACAAAGAGGGGAAAATTAAATTAAACACATACCCAAGGTGACAAATTTTTAAAAGAAATCAGATTGGATGCCAGCTTTGTGGTACATGTGGACGCAAACATTCTTAGGAGTGCAGAGATGGAGTTTCTTGTTGCTGGACCCTCAAAGTCTGTGTGAATCTCCCAGGAGCAATGAGCAAAGTGGGGATGTGTAACTACTCTGCTCTCTCAGGCATCAGGCATCCAGGCAGCCCTACCTAGAGCACTGGCTCCCCGCCTCCCGCTCCAGACACCACATCTGATGAACCACCTGGCAAGGATTTATCCTATCTCCACTATCATTCCTTTCTCCCCCAGTTGCTCTTCCTCTCTCCCCGCATTACTCGACCTCCTCTGGCTTGCGGTCATTTCCCCAGCTTCAATTCTGCCTTTTGCCCTCTGCTGCGCTTGCAGGCAACTCCCGTCTGACTCCCAGAGGTCATCAATACCTACCTGAGGCTTTATGAGCATTACTCCCTTATTCCTACTGGAGGGAATGTTTAGACTCTGGGCTCCTAAGTTTTGAAAAAGCATTGTAAGACCGGTGGTTCTTCTTTGTCCTTCAGACCTTTTGTTAGAGGAAAACATAATTAGCAATCATACTGTTCCATACTGTTCTGTTCCACTATTCAAAGAAAGCACTCCTCTGACACGCAGCAGTAGAACTAGAAATAAACAGTCCATCAACAGACCTAGAAAGAGCCAGTAGGTATTATCAGAAACCAAAGAGAATGAGGTATATAATCATTCTTATGAACTTATATTTGGACATATGGAAAGCAAATAGGCAACAGACTGACAGGCAAGGTACTTCCAGGAATTTTAAAGGATCCATGCATCTGTTTTATTCATGCATTGACCCTTTCTGTGAATAAGTTAATATCATTTCCACGTCACAATACTGAAGCTGGCCTCCGGTACTCTTTTGGGTAGGTTTCTGAGTGTTGTAGGATTATAATGGTTGGCATTTCCTTGAATTCAGCACTCCTTTGGAACACTGAGCCATGCTTTTTAGAGGAATGTTTGCTAGTACAAAAATGTAGTTGGTGATAACATGATTAAAGAACATGGCCACACATGTTCCTGTTAGAAACCAAAGATCCATTATTACTTGGGTTTTTGCTGTTAGGATCTTGAGAGATTAGCAGTTTTTCATAAAATTGTGTTTCCCACAAAAGAAGCTGGGGACTTAAACAGAAATAGTTAGGATTTAATGGCTTTGGGCTTCTGGAATATGCTATCTATCCTTCCAATCTTTAGGCTAAAAGTAATTCATTAAAAAATACAATGAATATAAAACACTCTTAGATGGTAGTACATTGTCAAGGTTAGGAGCGGGGCTATAGACCCATATAGAATGAGCTCAGTCCTAACGTCTAACTCTTAACTGTTTGGATGCTCTTGGGAAATTTGCTTTAAAATTTTCACTTGTGAAAATGAGGACAATTATGGTACCTACCTCATAAAATTGTGGTCAGTACATGTACACGGAGTGCAAAACACTTAGAATAGCCCCTGGCACATTCTCTAAGTATTAACTATTATTATTACAATTAACCAATAAAAGAAGACTGTTATATTCCTATATTTAAATCATCATCAAAAAGGTCATCACAGAGGGGCGTGTGCATGGCTCAGTCGATTAGGTGTCCAACTCTTATTTCGGCTCAGGTCATGATCTCAGGGTTGCGAGATCCAGCCCTGTGTTGGGCTCGTCACTGGGCATGGAGCATGCTTGAGATTCTGTCTCTCCCTCTCTGTCTGCCCCTCCCCCTGCTCAAGTGCCCACGCGTGCTTTCTCTCTCTCTCTCTTAAAAAAAAAAAAAAAAGTCATCACAGAAATATTTAATATAGGAGTATGTAAAATTATAATTTTGTGGAACTATATTTCAGAGCTGACTCAGTCCTACGCAAACAATATTTGACTATCCCCAGCATGTGAAGTTGACCCTTCTTTTTATTTCAGGATGCACAGTTTGTTTTTCCCCATTCTTGGAATTTTGCTGTTTTTCTCAATGAATAAGAGAAGAGAAACTATTTCTAGAGAGGTTGTTTCTTTTCTTCACGTTTTTTTGTTTAAGGTTAAAATACGTTATCTTACAAGCATATGTGGCTTTCATGTGCAGGGGGCACCAGGATGATCTGTTGGCCCCACCAAAAAGGAACAGTCACTGAAATTTTGGGCAGAATTTCATGGAAGACACTGCATACTTCTCCTGCTGTTTTTCTCAGGCTTACTATTTTTAAAGGATTTGGCCACCATTTTTTTTTTCATTCCCTTCTCTCTCGACACCGGTCCTTTCTGTAACCCCTCCCCTAATTGTGAACACAAAGATACCTGCATACAGGGAAACATGGTGGGGATGTGTGTGCCTATTGGCATACTCAGATATAGTAGATATGTTCTTTCTGCTAAGGCTGATTACACAGAACTCAAAAGGTCATTTAATCAGATTCTTTTCATCAAATAGTACTTCCCACAAACCAAGGAGAATTGTCTACTCACCAAGAAAGAGATTTCTTGTCTTTCTTTTTTCTTATACAAAAGAGTATTTTAAGGGGTTCACCCAATGCTGCCAATAGTTAATAAAGAATGGCATTTTAATAGTAGACATTCTAGATGCAGACAGAAACCTCAGTGAAAAAAGACAGTGTTTCATTTTGTTTTCATCCAAGGCCTTGTGCTTCCTACAAAAAAGGTGAAATCATTTAAGTGACAAAACAAGTCTATATTTAGAATGAAGACACATTGTTGCTAGTTTCATTTCTCCCCTTTCATGACGTATATTTGATCTATCATTTTTTAAAGCTATTTTTACTCTACAAAACAAAAATAAGAGCCAGGGAAAGTAATTCTGTAGAATCAAATGCCTCATACAAGGTTAGAGAAAAACACTGTTAAGACAGATTGGAACCCCCGAGTTTTAGTTATTAAACTGTTCCTTAAACCACCAAGCCATAATAAATATCTCTACATACTACAGTTAAACAAAATTCCAAGCTTTGCTTGAGTCTGTGTCAAGCTCAACAAAGTCATGAATTTGGGGAATTTCTCTGGGAATTCCTCCTTGAAGTTAGTTTGGACAGCTGTTGTCCAGTCAAAGTGCTTTTCTATGTACTTTAGCTGAAGATTTGTAAGACGAGTGTTTTCTCTTTTTAGAGTACCCAAGAATGTTAATATACCAGCTATTGTGATTGATTCATTACTTAATTCTATTTTTGATTTCCTCTTTTAAAGAATCTCTATGCCTATGTCTTAAAAAATCATATGTTTCTAATACATGGTTGCTATGAAAACATGCCCTTGAAACCTGGATTTCCTGTACAACTATTATGTGTTGAACAAGACCTTGGAATTAGAAAAATCAACTGAGTTTGGAGAACTTCTGCCAAAACCATTAGAATCGATTGTCAGAGTTACTTGGAACTGAAGAAGAGCATTAGCTTCATAGCTTGGAGTTGGTCCCATTTAAAATTTAAAAATTTTTTGAAGATTTTATTTATCTGAGAGAAAAAGAGAGAGAGAGAGAGAAGAAACACAAGTTGGGGGAGGGGCCAAGGGAGAGGGAGAAGAAGACTACACGCTGAGCAGGAAGCCCGATGCAGGACTTCATCCCAGGACCCTGAGATCATGGCCTGAGCCAAAGGCAGATGCTTACCTCACAGAGCCACCCAGGCACCCCTCCACTTAAAATTTTAGAATTGCCAAGCCAGCTGGTAGTGCCTACTCCATACAGATGAACAGTCATGGGTTATTCATAGCAACTCATACAACACCAAGGTGTGGCTACAGAATAGAATGTGAGAGTTGGACTAAAAACAAAAGGAACACCAAATATATTCATATATTCTTCCTGACTTAAATACAACTAAGTACACGATTATTTATACTCCGGGTCACTGAAAGAGTTTTAGGTTGAATGCTTTTCTGAGAGAAAAGCAGAACCCAGAACTAATGCATTGGTGTCATGTTCCATAATGAGATCAGTCTCACAGGGCATAGGACCTGCTAAGTTGTCTAGAAAAAAAAAATCTCTCCATCATCAGGTTGTATTGTATCCCTTAAACAACCACCCATTATGTAAGTGCTTAAACATGAGCTTATATTGTCTTTGAAAAAGTAGAAAATAGGGAGATATTGGGACCTACACTGATGATTGAAAGTTTAGAGTCATTTTAATAAGTTGCTATATCTCCATGCTTGTTGTCTGTGACACAATTTATGTTGACACACCAGAACCTAATCCCAACCCCACTCATTTACCTTCTCCTGGTTTATAAATTGGAAATGTTATAGAGTGTCTTTTCTAGTCTCCCTTGTGGATGCCAGTGTGACACAGCCTTGCCCACTGAAATGCAGGTGGCTGTCCACTGGCTCTGCATGCTCCCATTCCTTTCATTCTGCTTGATTGACAATTCATGGAGCTGCAGCAGCCATCATGTCACCACGAGGAAAAGGCCTAAAGAATCCAACATGTTTGAACAGTTGAACCTACACTAAGGACTGTCTCCTTCTAGAATCCTTGTCACATGAATTTTTAGAACTCTACATTTTTGCATACATTGATAGGCCCTCTGTTCTTTATCCTGTTAAGTATCATGGTATAACTTCATCATCAGAAGTACAGATCCACTCATTCATTCATTCATGATTTATGAAGTTAGAGTATGACTGAAGTCAACATACAGTACAGCAATGTAAAATAAAATTTTAATGATGGGAAAAAAAGGCAAAAACAATATAATGGCAAAGTGAAAGAACTCCAAAAGAACATAAAAATATATCTAATAACTTTAGAGGTTTTTTATTAGATATATTTTTAGAGATTAAACAAAAATTTGGCTCAAATTTCTCAGCATCCAGTGCAAAGGAGTACACATAATGAATTGAGTGTCCATAAGGGAAAAACAAACCGGTTGCTTAGCAGAAGGCCAACTGCTACTGACTAGGAAATGATAGACATTTCCCCTGTGGATAGTCACAAAGTGGTCATTGTGTACTGTAAAGAACAAAATCTGCAACTATTTTCATACAGTTACATGTTTTATAGGTTTTTTCCCTTGGGCTGTCTCTTAATATATGCTGATGTTATCGTGCCAGATCGCACTTTAACAAAAACAACTTTATAAGTCACAAACAACTTTATAAGTCACCATAGTGCAGTATAAATTCATGATTCTCTCAGAGTTGGGTTTCATCCAGGGCAGAGCTAAGAGTATTTAGAAAAATGGGATGTGAGACTGTGTGTGCTTCAGAAAGTCCTTCTTTGCTAGTTTCTCTTAACCAAGGTTTTGGTAGTGCTTAAGAAACACCAAGTCACACAAATATTGTTAATAAACATCGTTATGAGGGCTTTCCTTATTTCAATGAGTAGATAGAATGCTAGCATGTCCTTTTCATTTTTTGAGATTATGAATGGCGGCAGGAGCTGTGGAGATCCCTCTAAGCCACGTTGCCCTTGGGAAAGTACTTGATGGTGCCGACTGGTCCTCTCATTCACGGTGGATGGAGAGTAAACTGGTCTGGGAGCCCACAGTCTTCTGGGGCAGAGCATACTCCCACAGTGGTCATTTCTGAGACTGATGCTCAGAGGGAGAGGGAGGAGCATTTTTATCAGAGCTAATCTCTCTTTATTCAAGATTGAAAGAATGATGACATTTGAATGAAAATGCTAAGTCGGTGAGATGGACCATTTACTCCTCATCTTCTTGTATTCTTGCTCTAGCAGTATGGGAACCCCTGACTTTCACTCCAGTTCTTTTTCTTTCTCCTTCAAGAAAAAGGAAATCATTCTGCGATCAGGATGAAACTGTGGACTCTTTCTCACTTGGGAATCTGTCTCCAAAATCACTTCCAGTTTCTTCTCCTGACTACCCTTCCTTTTCTTCAGTCACCCTGCCTCCATTCCCACCCAACCCCCATCTCTGCTTCCTGTTATCATAGATGGAAAAGCAAAATTAATAATTCTAGGCTACCACAAATAATAATGATCACTAAATTTGGGGGGATTTATGACGTGCCAAAAATCTTTGCCAACCACTTTGGCACACATCATATCATTTAAGCCATGTAAAAACATGAGGAAGAAGATGACTATTTTTAACCCAATATTACTGATAGAGATTGAAGTCACACTAAAGAGTAGAGTCAGAGTTCAAACTCAAGCTATCTGATCCAGCACACTGCTCTTAACCACTCTGCTTATCCTCCTTCTAGAAGCCCAGCTGACAGTGAAAGTATAGAACAAAAGATCTTTGTCCTGGTTACCCAGGAATCAGGGAATGCCTTCTCCTAATCTATCAGCAGCCCCTGGAGGCCTCCACTCCGCCCCGACCTACACTCCCACAACACAATCCACAGCTTGTATCCAATGTCCAACCGGACATTTCTGTGCAATCATTCAGTAGCTAGAACCTGGGGAATTGATTTTTCTAATGCTTTAAAATTATAGTGGCTTCTGGAAAACCATTGATGTGAGGTAGAGGTGATTACACAGTCACTTAGATCAACAGATTAGTCTGAATGGGAACATGGTATTAAAAGTGAAGGACTCGTAAGAAACATGGTTTTGCTGGAATCTCTTGCTCAGCTTATAAATGGTGTGTTTCACTCTTGAGTGTAATTTATGATGCTTTATTGGAGGTATCAAGACCTAACACCAGGGAGACAAGCAGAGGACTGATGGCCAAGGGAGGAAGACTCTAGTCTAGCTTTCATTAGCCGTGTGAGTTTAAGCCAAGCTTTGTTTCTTCATCTCTCCCAAGCGTTGAAGACTGCGAAAACTTTCTATTGCACTAGCATTATGAAGACGTGATTAAATAAGCTATTTTTTTTCCTTGGAAAATTTAAAACTATGCTATAAGTAAGTGATAACAAAAGTATTTTGCACTCCTTTTGCCTTTTATTTGCACTTATATCCAGCTTACAACTTTCTGCCCTTTTTTTCACTATTACTTCATTCATTAGACTGTATTTTATGTAAATTATTCAACTCTGCATATGCAAACACAAAATGTTTAATAATTAAGACTTTGTAGTCAGAAAATACAAAGCAGTGGAATACCTCAGCTTCAGTGCAGTTTTTTGAATTAATCTAAAATTCATTCATTGTTCTCTGTCCAACCAGGTAAGATGTCTAAACCATTTCCAGCTTCAGGTGTATAGAATTTTTTTCAGAAGCATTCTGTAAAGCCCTGAAACATAGAAGGGTAATACTTTGTCTCCACAGGATTTTAAAATAGCTAAGTGGAAGTTTTTCCTCTTACTGTTAAAAATCCTCTTCCTCAGAGTTGGAAAAAAAAAAAAAAAGAAAAGAAAAAGAAAATCTTCAGACAAAAGGTTAACTCCTTTGAATAGAGAGCGCCTTTCAGGGAAGTGCCAGAAGACCACAAAGAGTAAAAATGCCTTCTCAACCGTTTAATTTAATTTAATTCAGCAAGCATTTACTGAGCAACTCCTAGGTGTCGGTTATTGTAAAAGCCCCTCCGGGGAGCGGAAAGATGAATGAGACATGGCACCAGCTTTCTTTAGTGCACAGTCCAGGGGAAGAAAAAGACACGTGCATACTTTTACTGGAAAACAGGGCAGACTGGGAGACGCTCTAATGGAAGCGTGAAGTGATGTGAGGGAGGAGAGGGAAAATAGGCTTTTTCTGACGAGGGCATTTTAACAGGCTTCGCTGAGGAGGAGGGATCATGTAAGCTGTTCTTTGAAAAATGATCCAGGGATAGAAGGCCATTCTAGGCTGAAAGAACTAAATGAGCAAAGACATGAAAACAAAAGTGCTAGTACTTGGGCTCCTTTGAGGAACTGGAAAAAAAAAAAATGTTGCCTGGATTGTAGAGGGTGGGGAGCTGCTGGAAGGTTCACCTGAGGCTGCTTTATGGAGGGCATGAACGCCAGACTGTTTGGAATCCACCAGCTGCCATAGGAAGCAATTGAGGAGGAGGAGGATGATGATGATGATGATGATTTCAGCAATTAATACCTTAAAGGGAAGCCTTTTTTGTACCCCTCTCCCTAGTCCATGTTACTACCTCTCCCCTAATGTCTTAGAACCTAATGCAAACCACAAAAAATAGTGTAGTTAGGATCACACTGTGTTAAAATTCCCTACTCACTCATCTTTTGTGCTGCTAGGTTGTAAGCCCTTTGAGGGCAGGAGCCATTGGTTTCTGTATCATCAGCCTCTAGCTAGTGCAATTGGAAGCAAGTGATTCTTATTTTATGTATATTCACGGAATGAACACATGAAAAAAGTAGAAGCCACGTGGTCAGGGTTGTGTTTTAGAAAGAGAAATTTGGTGATCGTGCATAGGATGGATCGGAAAGGGGAGAGTAGTTGGACATAGGGAGAGCTTTAGTAGTTTCTGTGGGAGTACGAAGGAAAATCCTGAGCAGGATATTGAGGATGCAATTTGGACGAGATTTGGTGACTTCTTGAGTTTGAGATTCAAGGAGAGGGAATAAAGGGAATGAAGAGGTCTTTGAGTTTTCTAGCTTGTATAACAGGGAATTGACTATACCCTTAGCCAGAGAGGAGGAGTAGATTTGGGGGAAAGAATAGAATACAAGGAGCAGTTTTGGGGGGCACACACGGAAGAGGGAGATGATGAATTCTGTTTTGGATATGGTGAATCCAAGGCTTATCACATCAATGGCAACTGCAGTGTTAAGTCTCTGCCCTTATAGAAAGTGAAATCAAAGATAAGCAATGGAATTTAAACATTAAAAAAAATTATTTGCCTGTAACATGCCAGATGCTTTTCTAAGCACTTTATACATGTGTAAACCCATTTAAGCCTTAAATAACCCAATAAATTTGATATCATTATCAACTGCCTGTTACTGATGAGGAAATAGAGGCTCAAGTTTATGTAGTGGCTAAGTGTTAGAGCCAAGATTAAAATCCACACAGACTAACCCAAGACGTTGCGCTCTCACCACTCTATAATACTATAATGCAGGAATATAGGACATTTTGCTCATTAAATAATGTAGAAGACTTTGGGGGGGTGAGGAAAATGATGGGTTTTTGTTCTCCCCAAATCTGGCTATTGAAAATAGACTCACAGTCTCATTGATCAAAATGCACAGTGCAGAACATGACGATGCCTGCCAAGTGTAGTGGCCTCTGCACCTGCCATCTTCCACACTGATTAAGTATCAGCAATTAACCTCTGCTGAGTCTGGAGAGTAGCTCTTGAATGTGTGTAACTGGGACCAGAGGACAAGCATCCACCAGTAAGAATGGCTAAAAGAACCTTTTAGTATGCCCTCTGTGGAAAGGCCTTCAAAGTCTTGAGTTGCTGTGTTGTAATGTAATGACTCATCGGCAGTCCCTATATTCTGAAAACTCAGTCCTTTTCTTAAGGAAGAAGCATACAGACACAGAAATCATTATGGTGAGAGAGAAAGAGAAATCTGAAAAATGTATGCGGTAAATGCCGAAACCACACAAGAAATAAAATATATGTTCACTATGTAAATACCTGACACGCTTCTAGATATTCTATTAAAAGATCTTGATGGAGGCACTTTATGATACAGATGAAAATCTGCTGACAGTTGTTCTAAAAATAAGTCCGGGCGTTGACTGTTCTGTGTTCCTTAAATTTGGTGAGACGTTTTTGCTCAGATTCTGCAGGAGCAATTTAAATGGCTTTGAGAAATGAATGAATTTTAAAAAGACTATAGATTTGCTTCGTTATCAGTCTTCTAAGACCTTAACCATTTGAAACTCTGTTTCCTTAGCTTAGAGTGGGAACAGAAGGGACTTCAAAAGCACATCCTTAGTAGAGAATTAATTAAATCGTGCTTGAAGAGAATATTTTTCTTCTGGAGAAAAGCTTCTGCTATAAGGCCTTGTTGAATCACAACAGTGTACGCCCTAGGTAAGCAAGCAAACAAGATGAAGACCACACCAGATCGACACTTACCTTGCTGCTACAGCTGGAACAGTAAGATCTGTTAAATACAGTCACACAAAAGTCCTGGGAAAAAAATATATTATCCCTTCTATAAGGGCATTTCAATATTAGAAGAGGGTCCAAGAATGGATTCATTCCTAACTTCTTCCCATCTCCCTTCCCTTGTTCCCCCTGTGAGCATTTGAGTGCCTCTCAGATTGAGATATTGGCTTTGGCCCTAAGGATACCATTACGAACGGATCAGTGTTGTTGCAACCCCTTTCTTTCTTCTCCCATTCCACCAAAATTTGCATTCTTGCTGGCACGCTCAGGAAGGGGAATTTCAACCATCTCCAATGAGAAGTACTTTGTTTAAGGTTTTCCATAACAGACTTTGCATTTTAACCAATTATAAGCACCAAATATTTCCTGTGAGACATTGTGCAGAAAGCTGGCCTTCATTGTAATCTCAAGTATCCAGTAGGTGAAGACCCTCACGACAAATCCCATATTAACCATCTATAAGTAAAAGAGAAGGTGAAAATAATGGTAGTTGATTCTCATATCAGTTATGGAAAAATAATACAAATTACATGTGTCAGTGTTTCCAGAACTGACTTTTCCATTTTTCCCCAATGTCCTTTTATTCTTACATGTCCTTCATCACTTACCTCTTGGCTACAAGCAAACCTTAACGGCTAAGAATTAAATATTACTGGTTAACAGATCATTCACCAAAAGAACTGCTGGGGTTGGAATTGCTGGCTTGCACATTCTGTTTTTATCTTCTCCATTTTTATCAACCCTGATTCCCTCTCTCTTTTAGAGGGCAGTGTGGTGTTCTAAAAGGATTATCCAAAAAATTGTCACTGGTTTTGAGGTTTGATCCAAGGTCCACCCACTAACTAGCATTTGATATTTATCCTATCCCTTGGTTCTGCTTCTTCATGGGTCAAAGGAAGAGTTTGCATTGGGTCACTCTGAATTCCCTTCCACCTTTAAATTCTTCATTCTTTGTTTCTCTGGTGTAAGGCAGAAATGAACCTCACTGAAACCTAGCTCTCGTCTTTCCAGTTAAGTGGCTAGTCTGAACTCCAATTTGAGTAACCTCAAATTTTAGTCTGTCAAACCCAAAACCTCTCTTTAAAACAAATGTCTTGTCATGCCTTACACTCTCCTGAGATAAAACTCAATAGATAATACAACCGTATTTACACACGACTAAAACAAAATATCCATGTACTCCTCTAAGTAAAACATAAAGGAGAAATTAAGGGAAAATAATTTAGAATAAAATGATATGTATTTCATTGTCCTCTTGAAGTGTGTCTTGCTAGGTAATGAATCAAAGGCAATGCTAAGAAAGTGATACATCTAACAAAAAGTCTTTAATAGAACAGACATACAGGGGGTACTTCTGGAAAAATAATTGAGTAAATGAATGGGTTCCTGTGGAGGAAAAAAAAATGATATGTATTTCAACATGTGAGTACTCAGACCTCACCACAGAAGAAGTGTAATAAACTATGAAGAGACTTGCACCAGCTCATAGATCACCATGGAAGCAATAGTGACAGACATAGATTGTGATATATTGGTGTTGACGCAGACATATTTGATTGATGACTCAAAGAGTGCTAGTGGCACGGTTGTTGGTAGGGTGATATGATTTTCCAGAACAGTGAAGAAGGCTTGGTAAATTTCCCCAAAGAGTACAAGGTTCCCTCAAGTCCTATGGTAACTATATAAAAGCTACTTTTTGGGCTTTTTTTTAGGTTATAGGTGCAGAATATGGTAAACAGGTTTTTCACATAGCTGGATATCCCAGGGAACATTTAAAGGTCTTGCAAGACTTGAGGCAACTCATGTGAAGTGAGCCAAGTGTATTGTAGGACGTCAAGCATCCTTGACCTCCGTTTACCACATAGTAAAAGGACCCCCGCCTGCTTTGGAGTAGATGAATAGACTCGGTATTTTCTTCAGATTACAGCAAGATTTTATTGGTTTAAAGTACTTTTCAAGTTACTGACCTGCATATTTACTTTACTGGAATTTTGGCAGTAGTATGCTTTGAACCATCTAAACTGACAGGAATTTGACCTATCTTTTGAGCTCTTATTGTCCTCAATATCCAACATGTTAGAAAATCAAAAACACTTGAGGATTAAAAAAAAAGGAAGGAAAGGAGGAAATATATCTTCCAACCTTTGTATACGTTCTCTAAGACAGAGGTCAACAGTGACAACAACAAAGAAAGTTCTGAGTTATAATTGGATGGACTGAAACACTATCATAAACAAAAGAGAATATGGAAAGGGAAATACTGGGTAATATAGAATTGAGAAAGACATATTGAGAATAGTTGGGCCAAGATACACAGTTTGTGGAAAAGAGAAACTAATTTTTTTCTTGATGGAAGAGTAAAGTAGAAGATTTTGCAGATATATGCCTGCAGCATTAACAAGAACTACTAACATTTGCATAGTGCTTACTGTGTGCCGGACACTGTTGTAAGTGCTTTACACATGTTAAATCATTTAATTTTCAGAACAGTTCCTATTTTACAGGTGAGAGGTCATAGGTCATACGAGTAGAATGGAAGACTTGGGATTTGAACCTAGGTATTCTGGTATCATACCTGTGTTTTCAACCCTGTTCTGTAGTATTGAGGCCTACATGCCAATCAGTTAAATTAGTATTTTAAAATAACATTTTTGTAGAGGAAATTATTCTCACTATGGTAATCCTATGAAAGATTAAAAATAATGTGGTTAAGAGCATGAAAGGTCAGAACAATTCTTAGTTGTGAGACACTGTCCCACACACATGGGCAGAAAACCAAGCATCTTTAACTCCTGCCTACGAAATACCAGAATTTTGTATTCTAATTATGCAAACAGCACATGAATGCATTGTCATGTTAAAAATTTTAAATACAGAAGTTATAGCTTCAAATCATCTTCACTCCTCTAACAGTTCCTCTCTCTTCCTCTTCCTCAAAATTACACACACACACACACACACACACACACACACACACACTTGTCTAACATAAAATGGACTGTGAAGTAATACTTTTTTTTTTTTACTTCATTTATTCTGGCAGTATTTTTATTCCTGAATATATGGCCCTTTCTAGTTTTTAATGGTTGCCTAAATAAGCCACAAATATATGCCAACAGTTTGTAAAATCATTCCCTTACTGATTGGTGTATTACTTGATTTTAAACTTTTTAAACAAACAAACAAACATGAATTTGCCTTCCTTGGACAACCTTCTTCACATTCATGGCCAACTTTTTTTTTTTTTTTGGAATGGATTCCTAGAAGTGGAATTTCACTGACACTACTAACCTTTCCTCTAAAACGGTTTACCCAAGTGAAGTTACATTCAGAGCTAGAGTGTGCTATGTTCTTCCTCCCCTGACCACCAGTGCATGTGATTGATTTTTTTTTTAATGTTTTGCCAGTCTGATTGGTAAAAAGTGGTAACTCATTGTTTTACATTGCATTTATTAGTGACATAATATCTTTTCATTTCTTTTTGGTATTTATATTTCCTTGTTACAAGTATTCCTTTTGTTCAATTGAAATATTTTTCTCTCACTGTGGCATTATTTATTTTCTTTAGTCTCTCTTATGGTGGAGAAATTTAAATTTATAAATAAACAAATTTGTTGACCTTTTCCTTTATGAATTCTTGTTGATTGTTTTTTTAAGGAAGGACTTCCCTATCCAATACTGTAATAATACAAATTATGTATTATCCTATGATGCTTATATTCTTAAGAAACCAATTTAGTTGTCTAAACACAGCTCTTGGAATAGTCAATGGTTTCTTAATTGATCTGAAATGCCACCACTTTTCATAAACTAAAGTTCATCCATATACATATATGGATCTCTTTTTCAATTTTCTTCTTTTCCATTAGTACTTTGGCTATTTTTAAACTAGTACTACACTATCCAAATTACTGTATCTTTGTAGTACATCAGTACTGATATCTGATGGGCCAACTCTTCTTTATAAATGGAGGTTATTCTAGTCTATTTTATCCTTCAGATAATCTAGAGAATTATCTTCTTGAATTCCATGATGGGAATTTAATTGGGATTACATCAGATTTTCAAATAAATATGGATGTACTAACATCTTTTCTATATGGTATTCAGAAAAATTGTATGTCTCTTTCCCTATATCCTGGTCTTCTTTTATTTCTATTGGAAAAACTTGAGGATCTACTTCAGAAGTTTTTTGGGTTTTTAAAAATTTTTTTTCAATAGAAGTTTTTGACATGTCATTTATGGTTTGTTTATAGGCATTTACATATTTCTTGAACTACTGAAGGGATTTATTTTACCTTTATACTTTAATTCATTATATCAAATATAAAGCTATTAAATTTTTAAATACCAGTTTTACTCTCTTACTAGTTCTAATTGTTTCATAGTTGATTATCTTGGAATTTTTTTTTTTTACCAACCATATTACCTGCAAACATTTTTTAAAAATGTTTTCTCCCCTTTTCTAATTGTCTTGGATAGAATTTCCACTTTAATTTTGAGTAGTAGTAATAGTAATGGGCATCTTTTACATTTTCTTGATTGCATTGGGAATTTTTCTCATGTTTCATCAGTAAATATGTTTACTGTTGATTTTTTATACATAGACCTTTTCATAAGAAGTTTCTCCTATTCACAGAGAGTTTATGTCAGGAATTGGGGTTATATTTTATCAAGTAGTTTTTTAAGAGCTGAAAAATCATCACCATTATTACCACTGAAAGGCTTCTTCTTTTAATTTATTAATACTATTTCAATCTACCCATGTACATACTTTTTTTTTAAGATTTTATTTATTCACTTGACACAGAGAGAGAGAGAGAGAGAGAGAGATCACAAGTAGGCAGAGAGAGAGGGGGAAGCAGGCTCCCCGCTGAGCAGAGAACCCAATGCGGGGCTCGATCCCAGGACCCTGAGATCATGACCTGAGCTGAAGGCAGAGGCTCAACCCACTGAGCCACCCAGGCACCCCTGTATATACTGTTGTTAACTGTTCTGTTAACTATACTATTATGGTATTCTTGGAAAAAACCTGCTTCACCACTATGTTTGCTCTCCTAATGTATAACTGAACTTCATATACCAATATGGTACTAAGATTCTTAAAATTATTTATATAATTTATATCATGCTATTGTTCCTACTACTCTTCGTCTGTTTTTAAAACTGCTATCATGCTAAGACACTACCTTTTTTGGTGATTTGGAGCAGTTTATTTCAGATAGGGAGTATTTGTTCCTATATGAACCTCACCTTGAAAACTGTCTGGATTTAGACATCTTTAGGTGTCGATTTTTGTCTGGTTTCTAGCTTCTTCTGTAGGTATTGAACTATTAAAGTTTTCCCCTTAAACACTGCTTTAATCCCATTCTATAAATTTGAATAGGTATTCTTCCCATGATGATTAATCTCAACAGCAAAAATATGTACATTTTTCCAACTGAGCACCTTTGGGTAGGAGACACTTAAAATACAGCAGAGAGAAGAGTCACCAAGGCCCCGAGCTGCTGGAGCTGACGTTCTAGGAGGACGAGGGAAGGCTAAAGAGGTACAAACCTACATCAATAGGATGATATCCGGTGATGATAAATGCTCCAAGAGAAATGTAACAGGGAGATGTGATAGGGGGCAAGTAATGGCAGGGGCTACTTTTGATTAATTTAGATTACTTTAGATCAATTTCAGAGCATTGATCTCTGAGGAGAGGATAATGAAACTATAAACTCAGTGAGGAGAAGGAGCCTTTTTACAAGTATCTCATACAACAGGGCTGCAGATAGACAGACCAACATGGCGGTTGTTGATGGTGATATTATCAAGGAAGAGAGAGAGAGGAAGACAGGAATAAATCTATTGATTGTATTACTGAAGCCCACTCTATCCTTAATTAATAATAATCTATGTCCAACTTGGAACATTTTAGTAGGAAAGGGGATGCTATTTGATAACTACTTAGGAAGCATAGTCATCAAATGGGACCATCAATCAAACTAGGACATATGAGCATTCTCTTGATTATTTTTCTCTCTATTTGGTCTGTCCGTTGTTGATAGGAGACTATAAGATCAACCATCCCATTTATGGTTACCCCATTTCACCTTGCTTTTTATAAAACAATTTGTTTACTCTAATGGTCTTTCTCTTTCATTTGATTTGATTTGATATTTAGATTGCCAAAACTGCTTTCTTTTTATTAGCACTTACCTGGTAAACTTTTATCTGTCCCTTTGTTTTCAACTTGTATTTGCCATTTTGCTGAGCATTACTCTAACAGACAGTGCAGGGATACTTACCCAGACTGAGAAATTCATATAAACTTATTTTATTTATTCACCTTTATTGTGATTGTTAACACTTTGTATGCATTCCTTGCATTTGTTTTTTATATTCATTATCCTCTTTTGTTGCTTCTTCTTGCCTCCTTTTTCCCTTTTAAAAAATTGAACAATTTATTCTGGTTTTTCCTTCTAAAGATTCTGAAGTTATATATCTTATTTACAGTTTTCTAATAATTGCTCATAAATTTACAACACATTTTTGATGTTTATAATCTTTCATCAAAGTTGAGAGTTAATCTACCTTGCCCTCCCCTTCCTCCTAAAAGTCAGAGCACAGTTTTTCTTCATTTTCCTATACCACTCCCTTTGCTGGATCTCAGCAGTGTGCTGAAGGCATTTGCATTATTGCTCCAGATTACTGGTAAGTTTATGGCAGGCCTCCCCTCCATGTGCTGTACTATTGCCATTCTTATTTTAATGTATTCATCGTATATGAAGTGCCTAAAATTTCAGAACTGTAGAATTCGAATTCAGAACTTCAGAATTTGAGAACTGTAACTTGCTTTGTAGGGAGTATGATATTGAAACATGCTTCTTAGGGTTTTTTTTTTTTTCACATGATGTTTTACATTTTTAATAAGCACTGCATTCTAATATATTAATAAAAGAGAACTTTCTTAGATTTGTTCTTTTAAAAAAATACTTTCGAGTGGTGTTTATGTGACTTTATTGTGATATTCAGATTCTTACCTTCGGCATGACAAGTTCTCTGTTGATTGTCAGGCCTGCTATGTTAGCAAGAAAGGATAAGATAGTTAACAGAAAATTACAAATAGACCTCATTACCTTAAGAATATATCAGATACTCATATTTTGAGTTAATAGTAACATTAGCATGTTATAAAAATTTGTCTAAGCCCCTTACCTGAAGGAGTTTAAAAACCAACATTTCAAAAATGTAAAAGGGCATGTTTTTGCCCTAATAGTTTTATGGATTTAAGCAGGTGTAGCTAGTAATTAGCAAGGTGTTCTGATAGTTCATAGAACAGTTTGACTTAAGGGAGCAAAGGAGAGAATATCTTTTATTATCCCTGCATTTTCCCCCCATTTATCCATGTCACTCTGCTATTATAAAAGCAGCTGGCTGACTTACATTATCTCTCCACCTGAGACTCAACAAAGGTCCTATACCCTCTTTCTTCGTTCCCCTCCCATATCATTTGCTGTTCAACAAAAGAGAACATTTTAGCTCTGACATATTTGACTGCTTTTATACAAACATTAGAGATACCATTGTTATAGCACGGAGAAGAGGGTAAATTGGTATATGGGTTTTTATTTATTTAATTTGCTGAATGGGTAGTGCATATTTCTCATATACAATTGAAAAAGAACCACAAATTAGATAATAGCCATACTTTATTATACCATAGAAATTTGAATTGTTTCCTGGATATAAGCTAAAAATACATACAGAGGATGTGTTACAGTAAAGACTTGGATTTGAGAGAAAATTGTTTATTTTCACATTATGAGTCCAAAGTAAATGAAAAAAAAATTTGTACATGAAAGTCTTTGTTACTTAGGAATATTTTGTTTGCTAATATTTATAACCATTATAAAAGTTTTCTCTGGATCACTAATGGAAGCCATTTGACCAACATTCTTATCTACGATTATGACAGATTTCTCTCGTACCATTTTATAACCCTCTTGTGCCAAGGGTGAAACCTCAGAATCATCCTCAACAGGCTAGAAGCGCTATCGATGATCAGATGCTATACAGGATAAAAAGCCTTTCACTGTGAATTTATGTTGATTGATATAATTAATCAGGGCATCAGGAAAAGAGAATTTGATGGGGCTAAGATTGAATGATGGAGCTGTTCAGTACCTGAGATTGAATGAGGTAAAACATGAGACTCATTAGCAGCACAAAGGCCTGAAAATAATTTTCTATCATGGCAAACTGTTTCTTGGGATTTCGTGTTGTAGAAACAAAGGAAAAAGATGAAAAAGATAGGACTTATGATGAAAAGATGAACGATTTTCATTAGAAATATCCAGTTTTCACTTAAGAATAAGAACACGGATGGAAAGAAAGAGTAAGTGAGAGAGGAGAGCTACGGGTTTGGTTTTTCAAGGAATGCTTTGGCTGGGATAGAGAGAGAGAGGCTGTCCAGAGGATTTGGGAAAGTGACTGCCCTCCATGTAAAAAATATTGCAAATGGCAGGTATACTGTTTTATTTGTACTTTTAAACTGGTAAAACACAATGCTGTAAGGTATTCTGTCTTTAAGAGATTGATAGGAATTATTCTTAGTTATTTCCTTAACTGCCAGACATTATTTATTTAGACAGCACATTATCTGAACTATAGGAAACCATAGGTATGTGTAGGTTATCCTATGGGATTATTCCTGACCCCAGTAGATCTTTTCATGTACTTTTACATCCTCGGAGATTCAGAAGGAAAAAAATAGAAGTAGATACATTGGTTGGGTTAAGTTAGGAGGTTAGCAGTGTATATGCCACAAAAAGGTGTGGGTAGAAGCTTCATTGCAGGGGCCATCTCTTCTATTCATGGATAGTTGGTACAAAAAAACACTAGTGCAGGAACAGTTATGCATATTACTGTTTGGTATAATTTCTTGGAGGTTATAAAAATAATAACTAATATCACTTCTGCCCATATCACCTTAGTAGAACTTAGTTGGTCATGCTTGGCTCTAAGAAAAACTGAATTTGTGCTAAATTGTAAACTGAGACGCACAGGAAAAGTTTTAAAGATGTAGAGGTAAAAAGCACCCATAATACTAATTTCAGAGATAAACTCAGGTATTCTTTTGGCATATTTCCTTCCAGACACTTTTTCAAAGCACTTTTATATACTTGAGGTCATTCTTCATAAATATTTCTATGTCCTAAATAGTTTCACTAACCTGTTACGTGATTATTTTTCCACTCTACTAAACTACATATAAATGTAATTTTAAATTAACATCTGATATTACTTTGTACGAATATAGTGTATCCTCGCAATTTATTTTATTGTTCTGTATTCTTTCTGTGTTAAGTATTTATATCAAACTATCCAAATTAGAGAACAGACTTAGCTTCTATAACAACAAAACCCCGAAGTTCAGTGAACTAAATAAGATGTTTGTTTCTCTGCCTCGTGTCACAATCCAGTGGGAGCTAAGCTGTCTTGGGCTGGTAGGCAGTTCCATCATCCTCCACATGTGGTAGTTTACTTGTGGGTTGAAGATGTTCTGACAATCTCCCAGCTTGGAGGAGGGAGAAGGGGGTTAGAGAAGGACTCACAATTATTTTAAGGGCAAGATTCAGGATGGCACACATCACTTCTGCCCACATCACATTAGTAGAACTTAGTTGGTCATGCTTGGCTCTAAGAAAAGATGAATTTGTGCTAAGCACCCATATGTCCACGTAAGTTCTCTCAGTGTGAAAGAAGGGAAAAGGATATTGAGAGACAATTAGCTGTTAACTGCATTTTCAAGTAGACTGTTGTGGGAATATCAATACAGTTAGGAAATAGAAGCCAAATATAAATTGATGTTGGGTTATTTTGAATGTTCCCCTACAAGGAAATCCCTAAAATTCCTGTAAGAAAATTTCTAAAATGGGTTCTATTTTATGCCTTGGTAAATTAGTTAAAGTATTGAATTTTGCCTTAATTACAGGATCATTGCCTCTTACTTTGGATTGACTTCTAAACTTGATTCTAGTTTCCTAAAGTTAACTTGAAAAAAAAAATGACTACTCTTAGATGCCCATTGGAAATTTTATGAGCTATGAAGGCAATGACAGTTCACTGATTTGTTAATTTAGAAAAATTGGAGATAATCTACATTTATAAATTCTTTTCAAGTAATTTAATGAAAGGTCAGGAATAAGAGGTTCCAGACAGCCCAGTTAAGTGTGGTTACTGCTGTCTTCATGCTTGTGATTTCACTTCTGTTAACATAGCTACTGTTGCTTTTGGCCTAGGGAAGCACTCATATTTGCTGCACCAGTCTTGACTTGTTAGCTTCTAGCAATAGTTGTATCATTGTCCATAAGCACATATCTTTTTCTTTTAGGACAGGGCTTTTAAAGATATAAACCTCGACTAAAGAGATTTAAGAATGGGAGAAGTTGGAATGTGTGTCAACACTAAGTTACAATATATAAACCACAAAAAAAGTTGCACCTACTTTTTGTCATCTTCAAAAAATTTTTTTTCCTATTTGAATTCCTTTTTTGACTAGTAAAATTAATTGTTGCTACATGCTTTCAGAACTCCTTGCCTAAAGTCAATAAAACTGTTGGAAAAGTTGGGTGGCTGCAGAGTGGGGTGAGGGGGAGGTCAATGCTGAACGTTTCAAATTAGAAGGACCTATTAGTCATCCAAAGATGATATTGTCTGGTAGTTGCATATATAAAGCTGGATTTCTTGGGAGGTGTATTAGGCTAGTTATAAATTTGAGGAATAGCTGCCTCTAGATGCTATTTAAGGGTGGGACAGTGGGTGAGATCATCTACTGAGTGAGTGTGCTTAGAGAAGAGAAGGAGCTGATCACGGGGTTCCTAGACACTCCACACATACAACTCATGACCAGGAGCCCCACCCAGCAGAGTCTGAGAAGCCAGGAAAAGTAAGGTAGGAGGATAGTGGACTGAGGAATGCATTTCGGCAAGGAGGGTGTGTGTGTCCCCATGGAGTTTATTCACAGGAGTTGTTTCAGTAGAGCGGTGGAGGTGGAAATACAATTACAGTGACTTAGTATATGTGCTGCCGAAGTGAGCACAGAATTACAGTGACTAAAATGGTAAAGGAAAGGGAAAGAGCAAATTTGAAGTTCTGCTAATAAAGTAGAACTAGAAAATGTCCAAGTAGCTGGACAGTGATACACAGTTAAGGATATTTGTTTTTCTTTTTAATCTTTTGAGGTAGAGATATTATAGTATGTTTCTTTGTAAGCTGATAGGAATGATCTCATAGGGAGGAGGAAAATTTTTTTTAAAGATTTATTCATTCATTTATTTTAGAAGGAGAGAGAAAAAGCACCAGAGAGGGCAGGGGGTGGAGAGAAAATCTCAAGCCAACTCCCCACTGAGCACAAGCGTGCAGGACCCTGAGATCATGACCTGAGCTGAAACTAAGAGACACTTAACTGCCACTCAGGGTGCCACCCAGGTGCCACTCAGGTGCCCCAAGAAGAGGAAATTAATGGAAAAATGGAATAACTGCAAGAACAAAATCCTGGAGGCAAGCAGGGGTGGGAACCTGTGGCTGTGTGATGGCTGCAGCCTGAGGTAGTGAATCTGACAACTTACCTACTATCATGGGAAAGAGAACAAATTACATAGCTGTAGATGCAGCTGGTTTGGTAGACTTGGTGATGGGAAAATGAGAATGTTCTTTTATTCTGGTTTGTATTATTTCAGTCACATAAAAAGCAAATCAGTAACTGTGAGAGAGGACTGGGGAGAAGGTATAGAAGATTGGAGGAGAAAGGAGATGGCATTAAATAGCCTTCATATGTGGAGGTGGCAATTGGCCAGGGAAAAAGACCAACATTTCCAGGCAATGTGGAAAGCCCACTCATAGTTATAACCATAGAGAATAAGCCAAGGCTAAACTCTTAATCAAAGGAAGGAAGCAGAGCAGTAGATACATGTACCAGGAAAAGGTGTTAGGTGCTATAATCTAAGGGAAGGTACCCCAAAGGAGCTGGGTTTGTTTGCTTGTTTGTTTTTAAGGAGGAAATTTAAAGGGCTCAGAAGAAAGAGTGGATTGAATATTTGGTGAAGTCTGGGCCCAGAATGGAAAGATATGTTCTCACAGGATAAGCATCTTAATTTAAGAAATGAACTAACCTTTAAGAAGGTGTCCAGAAAATTCACAAAAGAGGTTGCTAATATAAAAGATTTTACTGATGATGGATGCAAAGGAAGAGTTTAGGGCTCATTGAGTAGTAAGAGGTCAGACTAGAAGATGTCCAGGAAAATGTGGAGAAATTTGTCCTGGAGAAGAGGCACGTCAGGAGCCATGGACTTCTGGTCATGATGGAAGTAAAGAGCTGCAAGGTGTGGGGGAGATAGTCCTGGCAGTCAATTAGGGAAAGAGGGTGAGCAATCCTAATTAATGCCTCCTCCTTGGGAATAAACAAATCATAGGAAGCTTGTGGCATGGAGGATAGGGAGAATCCAGGGGCAGTGGGGAAGGGGCAAAGAGTAGTGGTCTCATGGGAGCCCCACAGGAATCTGAAATCTGTGGGCCTCCCATTCAGTCTAGCTGTGAACAGGGTCTTGTTTAGGTTGGAGGACATAGAGGGGAAGAGAACTTGCCAGGAACATGGAGTAAATTGTTCTAATTTTTGTTTCCATTGATTTCTACTCATCCCTTTGCCTTATATTTTAGAAAATGTCTTTCGATCATACAAATCTAAAAAGCTACAGATTTACTTTTATCATTGTAATTTACCACTGAGAACCCACCATTGAACCCAGACAGTCCAATTTCAAATTGCTTCAATGATTTGTTGTTTAAGATTCCCAGCTCTCTGAATTGAATCTCATGGAATTCATGAAAATCAGGGAGACATGCATCTCTACAATGGTGATATATTCCTTCCCATGGACTATTTTTCTTCTTTCTGACCTGAGTGCTGCTTTGGTTTTATGCCTCGTCATTAATGTCTCCGTAGTAAATCACTTCTGATAAAGGCCAATCTACATTGCAAAGTGTTCCGCTTAACATACCTGCCGATTGAGGCAGAGGTGGAGTCTGAGGTGTTCCTAATGTGAATCATTATTTGATTCAAGTTACTGATTCATTCAGGATGCTTAAGAAATATCCACAGACTCTGGAAATTCTTTTTTTCTTTTTTTTTTTTTTTTTTTTTTTTTTAGATTTTATTCATTTATTGACACAGAGAGAGAGATCACAAGTAGGCAGAGAGACAGGCAGAGAGAGAGAGGGAGGAAGCAGGCTCCCTGCTGAGCAGAGAGCCAGATGCGGGACTCGATCCCAGAACCCTGAGACCATGACCTGAGCCCAAGGCAGAGGCTTAACCCACTGAGCCACCCAGGCGCCCAATTCTGTTTTTCTTATATTAAAAAAAGTATAAAATTAGGAATTAAGGTTGGGGAGACATTGCCACTTAAATGAATATTAAACTTTGGGGGTTCACATACCCATATCAGTTTTTAAATTTAAAAATGGGGGTGCCTGAGTGACTCACTTAAGTGCTCAACTCTTAATTTCATCTCAGGTCATGATCTCAGGGTCATGGGATTGATCCCTGTATCAGGCTCCACACTCAGCATGAGTCTGTTTGAGATTCTCTCCCTCTCCCTCTGCCCCCACTTGTACATGTGGGCATTCTCTCTCAATCAATCAATCAATCAGACCTTTTATAAAATTAAAAATGGAAAAGTGGACACAGAGTCACCTACTGATAAAAAGAAAAAAAAACAACTAGTGCTTATCTTCACTAACATTTCATTAAAGAATTGGTAGTTTCACACTTTAAAAAGTCACTACATTTCACATTATGAGAAATGTATCGCATTGCCCTCATTTCTTTTCTTCTTTCCGTAATGTACTAATAACAACCTCAGCATGAATCTACAACAAGCCGCAGACAGGAGTTAAGGAAACTGAATTATCTGACCTCTGAGTCCTTTTTTTTTTTTTTTTTTTTTTAAAGATTTTATTTATTTTATTTGACAGAGAAAGATCACAAGTAGGCAGAGAGGTAGGCAGAGAGAGGGAGAGGGGAGCAGGCTCCCTGCTGAGCAGAGAGTCCGATGTGGGACTCGATCCCAGGACCCTGAGATCATGACCTGAGCCGAAGGCAGCAGCTTAACCCACTGAGCCACCCAGGCGCCCCTGACCTCTGAGTCCTTATAAACATGATATGCCATGGTAATATTATTTAGTGGTATGCAAAATTATGCATTGGTTCTCTATCACTCACTCCACTTCATTAAATCCACTTAGAGCGTCAATAAAATTTCCAGAAATGATATTAGGATTGATATCTTCATGTCTCTGTCTATACTTTCTTTGCTATAATGTCTTAAAAGTATTGCTACCAGATCTGATATATCAGTTCAGACTCTTCAATATAAATATATATTTTAAAAATATAATAATTTGGCAAAAACATTACTGTAATAGTATTGAAAGAAAATGACAGGGGTGCCTAGGTGGCTCAGTTGCTTAAACCTCTGCCTTCAGCTCAGATCATGATCCCAGCATCCTGGGATCCAGCCCTGCAATAAAATCTTAAAAAATAAATAAATAAATAAAATGAAAACAAAAAATCATGCATAATTTCTTATCTTAGGTTCAATATTTCCTCTCTAGTGTATTTCCTAGTATTTTTGTTAATAGTTTTACATTTTTGCATATTGTAACCATAATGCATGTGAGTACCTTTTAGCACAAAGTATACAATGAGATAGGAAATCCACTAAGTCATAGAGACTCAGGTCTATACAATACATAAAAGGTCATCAGTTTCAACCCCATCAGATGGACACTTGAGTTTTCTTTATAGCCTTCTCTCAACAATGCCTAGTATTGAAAAAATCACTATTTCTCCATGAAACCCATTTTATTATCTGTCACCTCTAAAATTAATTTAACTTTTCATAAATATAGCTTCCACACCTTTATCCTTTTTCTGGACTTGCATCACAAAGATAAACTCATTGCTTTTTTCACATGATGGCTTTTCAACCTCATTTATCATTCCTCCTCCCAGCTTGTCTCCAGGCTCAATATCTTCAGGTTTTATGCTTTTCATTCCCACAGGTTTTCAAGCCCACTCAGTCCATATTCTTTCCATGCAATGCCTTCCAACTGGTTGGTTTGACACTGACTGACTCAACACAGGATGGTGTAACCAGCACCAAATACAATAGAATTAACACTTTACAATTCTGTATGTTATAATGCAGCATAAAATCTACTTTTCTTTTTTTTTTTTTTTTTTTTTTTTTTTTTTTTTTTTTAAAGATTTATTTTATTTATTTGACAGAGAGAGATCACAAGTAAGCAGAGAGGCAGGCAAAGAGAGAGAGGGAGGGAAGCAGGCTTCCCGCTGAGCAGAGAGCCCGATATGGGACTCGATCCCAGGACCCTGAGATCATGACCCGAGCCGAAGGCAGCGGCTTAACCCACTGAGCCACCCAGGCGCCCCTAAAATCTACTTTTCTTTCCTTTTTTTCCCAAGTACATCACACTGTGGATTACGTTGATTTTATAGTCAGCTAATAATCTTCATATGTTTTCCACAATTTTTCTACTTCTGTATTATTCTAAATGGCATATTTAAGTAAAATGTCACTCTTCAATCTCTTATTTTCCAACCTGTAAATACTGTAGTTCTCCCTTCTCTGAGTCTATAGCTCTCCCAGGTTTGTACCTTCTATTAATTGGGGTAGTTGTCTTCCATGTCCTACTCACCCATGGATGACCTGACAGTGACAGGGTTGAGAGGGAAGGGATGTAGCATGCCACAAATAGTAGTTCAGTTTCTTCCACATTGCCAGAGAGTCATTCATCAGTGCCATATAGATAAAATCTTCCAAACTCCTTTTCTTCTTTTCTTCCTTTCCACATTATTCTTGTCATTTTAAGATTTTCTATGATTAGGGGCGCCTGGGTGGCTCAGTGGGTTAAGCCTCTGCCTTCGGCTCAGGTCATGATCTCAGGGTCCTGGGATCGAGCCCCACATCGGGCTCTCTGCTGTTTCCCCCTGTTTCCCCCTCTCTCTCTGCCTGCCTGTCTGCCTACTTGTGATCTCTGTCTGTCAAATAAATAAATAAAATCTTTATTGTTTCCCCCTGTTTCCCCCTCTCTCTCTGCCTGCCTGTCTGCCTACTTGTGATCTCTGTCTGTCAAATAAATAAATAAAATCTTAAAAAAAAAAAAAGATTTTCTATGATTACTTATGTATGCAAACAATTGTGCTAGATGCTATGGGCTAGTAAAGTAATTTGTGAATAGACTTACTGGATCTCACTGAACACTGTTATAAACCCACCTTTCTACCGATAATATAGTATATGCCTTAATTACACAAAATGATGGATTTTAATTTTCAATTATTTAATATATAAAGACTTAAAATTTTATTTTTTTTTTATTTATTTATTTTTTTTTAAAGATTTTATTTATTTGACAGACAGAGACCACAAGTAGGCAGAGAGGCAGGCAAAGAGAGAGGAGGAAGCAGGCTCCCTGCTGAGCAGAGAGCCCGATGCGGGGCTCGATCCCAGGACCCCGGGATCATGACCTGAGCCGAAGGCAGAGGTTTAACCCACTGAGCCACCCAGGTGCCCCAAGACTTAAAATTTTAAATCCACTTTGCCTTTATTGACTATATTAATATTTATAAATAGTTCCCATCTAGATTTTATATATGTATACACATATAAGGTTGAAGAAAGTTCTATTTCTGCCCTTAGAGCTTCTTACAGAGGCTCTGTCAGGCCTTGGGAAATTCTGATAAATTGAATCCCCTGTGTTTTCCCACCTAGTGACATTAAGAAATGAAGCCAGTTTGCATTGATTTTTTTTTCCTTAGTAAGCTCTTCCTGCTCCTCATCACCATCTCTTCCTTGAAGAAGTTTCATAAAATATCAATTTGATTATGGGATTGTAGTAGAGTCAAGAGTAATCTATTGACTACTTATATCTGACATAACAAAAATAATAATGTGTTACTGATTACATGGACCACATTATTGACAGCTTATGTTGGAAGTAGTTTTCATACATTATCTCACTTGGATGATATGATACCACTTTATCGTTACTCTCATGTTATACATAAAAAAAATGAAACTCAGAGCGGTCAAGTATGCCTAAGGCCATAGAACCACCATTTGGAATTCAAAACCAGGTTGAGTCCAAATTCTAAATTTTTATAAGTAAGTCTTCCCGCCATTACAAGGTCCTATATATGGCCCAGGAATACCTCAAGAAGTACAGAGCCATGAACTATTCCGTGGGCAATACGTAAGTCCTTTGCAAAATTATAATGATAATAGAGGTCTCCCTGAGGAAATTGTCTTTAGCAAACTGTAGCCCCAATATGTGTAAAATAGCATGAAGTTCTAAAGGCAGCCAGAATTCCATAGAGCATTGTTAGCACCTCACATTTGTTCTTGGCTAGGGAAGCTATCCAGACTGAAGTACTCTATCCACTTTGTAGAGTAATGATCCTTGCACCTGTACCTAATTCTTAAGGAAGTTAAATAGCATGGCAAAATTATCCAAAAGAACCAGAATACTGCTTCTAGCCCTGTGCTCTGCTACTGCTGGCCACAGTGAAATCCAGCCTATGAAAGCACCTGGCACAATGTCTGGAACTTAACAAGCCCTGAAGGAACGTTCACTAATTCAGTCATAATATTGGTACATTGGACTTAGAAAGTATGGGCATTAGAGGACAACAGAATATCCCACAAATGAAAACATCGCATAAATACTGTGTGTGCACACGTATGTACACACCCCCAGAAACTTGGAAAGTAATACTTGATTCACTGAAAGTGTTCTTCAACATTGTGGCAGAGCCAGTAGACATCTGGGAAACCACAAAGATTAGGAAAAGTAGCCTGAGTGAGCTACAGTAATCAAGATGGAGGGATGTGAGGGAAGGGGGGCTTTTTTTGGACAAAATTTCAGAACCAGCTGTTAACTTCAAGAGGTGGTTGCAGAGAGTGACAAGTGTGAAAGTGATAGATTCTCCAACATAAAAAGTCAGCTGGTTTTGTGAGTGCAGGAATATATTAACCGTGCCAAGTGGAAATGAGAATACTTCCTTAAAGAGGTTGGATAGCTTGATATTTTCTAGCCACTAACCACATGGAAATCATCATCAGGGACATCATTTATAGGTACAAGGAATAGCAGAAATGGGACAAGACTGGGACTTTTTCATATAAATCATGCTACACTCCAGTTCACATTAATTTAAAAATGCATAGCATACTTACAATGTTATCGTATATTTCCTGTCCCACCTCTATGGTTAAATAGAAAAGTTTTTTTTCTTATGACTACAGAAACTCTTGCTACAGCCAAAGTCTGTTGACGTAGTTGAGCAGTATTAAGTGTGTTTCAGCAGGCACTATCCCTTAAAAGGAGATCATACAATGCTCAACTAAGTAAACAAAATCGTACGTGGGAACTTCCTTTGGTCTTAGAACAGAACTAGAGAGGAAAGTCAAAGAATACAGTCTCAATGAAATTTTCCATGTAATTGTGAACCTTTTATGGAGAGTTCAATAGCTTAGTTGCTATATCAGAATTTTAAATTAGAGGATGTATATATTTAGAATTACATCAACAGTCATGTTTTTATTTGGAAAATTAACAGCCATTTTTCATAGCGCCTTTGAATCGTAGTCTGGTGAAATTGTAGGTATCTACGTGTGCATTTGTGAGGAAAGATCTGTAGTTGAGTGACTGGTCACAGTCATTACTCTAACTCCTCCAGGCAGTGTTGAGAAAGATGCCTGGAGACTTGCAGTGGGTAAAACTTACTGGCAATAAATGCCCAGTGGCTTAAAGTACCTTTAGGACAGTATCAGAAGCACTGGGTGCAGACTGGGTTCTCCAGACTTGCAGATGCAGCCTCGGGAACGTGGGCTGTGGTTGAGTACTATGATTCTGGCAGGCGACAGCTTCAAGGGGAGCCAAACTTCTCCAGCAGGATTCCCTACAGAGTATGTGAGAGGGTATCGGTGCAGAGCTCTGCCACAGGAAGGGAACAGGTAAGACTTGGCAGGATACTAAATTTCATGATAGAGCTTGTTAAGGGCCAATGGAAAGGGAACACAATTTAGGGGACAGAGCAGCCAGTTAGGACAGGGTATCTGACTGGCAGTAGAGGTGATGGAAATGGCATAAGAAGGCTTGCAGTCTGGCTTTCCAGACTGGAAGTCTTGATGAATCTGGAATTCATGTGGGGTAGAAGGGAAGAACCAGTAGACAGTGCTGCAGTGGAGAACAAGGATAGCTATGAACCCAAATACGTATTCCTGCTAGGACATCCACTCCATAGAATATTGTTAACTATTTTAAATGTCTTTTTCTTGTATTTTTCTTTATGTTTTTCTTATGTATTTCCTAGCGTGTGATTAAACTCAACCAACTACTACAATATTTTTCTTTTTTTTTTTTTTAAAGATTTTACTTATTTATTTCACAGACAGAGAACACAAGTAGACAGAGAGGCAGGCAGGGGGGGGGGGAAGCAGGCTCCCCGCTGAGCAGAAACCCCCCCCCACCCGGTGTGGGGCTTGATCCCAGGACCCTGAGACCATGACTTGAGCTGAAGGCAGAGGCTTTAACCCACTGAACCACCCAGGCGCCCCCACAATATCTTTCTTATATACTTCCTAATATGTGATAAACTCAACCGGATACCATAATAGTTAATAGCAAAAAACCCCCATGTATTAGTTGATTTTTAAATGTAGAATATATGCCCTAAAAAACAGAACTAACAATTTAGTCTCACAGTAGCATGTACAACATTGGCATGGCTGGGAGAGTGCCTGTATTCTCCCCTCCTTGTGTAAACAATGTGTGTAACAAAATGTCAGATACACCAGTTGGAATCAATACCATAGCTTTCCACTATCAGGGAGACTCAATCCTCGGCCCAAGCTCTAGGATTTCCTGAATTACATTTAATAATATAAGGTTTTAAAAATGTTTTTGTTGTAAGTGGCAATAAGTAGTGTTTAGTTTCTTCTATTCCGTATCTGTTGTTTTCTTTTGTATAGTAAGAACGAAGAAATAATTTTATTGGTTTCTCATACCAGATTGTAGAATAAGGTTACTAGTTCATGGAGTTGGTTTCTTCTGTGTCAACACTATCAGCAAGACTTTAGGCCCCAAGTGTACACAGCTTTCTCGAAGCACTAGGTGCAATACGATTTATTCAGAGATCCTTAATTAAGAATTTACAGATGCTCAGCTCTGTGCTACAAATTATAGGAAGGATTTTTAAAACACAGCATTCCTGTAAATTGGCCACAAGAGCATAAGAAATGCCAAAATGCTTTCAAAAATGATTGTGAGTGATCAATAAACAAAACGTGGCTCTCCCCTGGCCCCAGCAATGGGAATATATTTCTTCTCAGGTTCTCATATTCCCTTCTTCTGGTCTCTGTCTAACCAAAGGCATGAATTTCAGTTTTTCCTAAGTGAGGATTTGGGTTTCCTCTGTGACCATGTATCGGTGATACTGGCTAATTCTCATGGAAATCTGTCCTATATTTAATTTATACGGAGATCTGTCCTATAAACTGAGCCCAGTTAACCTAACACTCTAACTATATTCACTCTAAACCCTTCACGGGTTATCCCATCCAGCATTCCGCTTCAGTCACTGATACCACCTGCAGTGTCCAAACACACACTATTTCAGTGAACTAGGGAACAGCCACCTTTCTTCACATTCTGAGATATTCTGAGCAAGCCCTTATTTACCCGTCTCACATCCTACTAGACAAGAATCAACCCGACCAAGCTTCAGATTTCAGTAAACGTTGTTAGTTAATTGGGTTTTGTAATTCTGAATTAATCATGCCCCCTTAATAGGTTGGGGGAAGAGCTTCAGAGATTCCCATTGGATGCAGATGCTCGAAAGGAGTTAGGATGGTGCATGACTTCTAGACTAATAAATAGGCCAGTGACACATTAGTCACATGGTTTCATTTTCCAAAAAACCTCAAAACCCGAGACATAATTGACACACTGAACATTCCCTCACAAACATTAAGGCAGCACAAAACCTTTAAAGAAAGTTAAAGTGACTTTTTGTGGGTAGATTTTATCATCGAGGGAGGGACAATGGGGCAAGGGAAGCTCAGTCATTTTTCAGTAATTGCCTACCCTTCTTTCATTGTAATTTTCATATGATTATAAATTGGTTATTATGATATTATCAAAATGATCTAGAAAGAATGATTATAACACAAATTACCGTATATTGGTCATTTACTACAAATACAGACCATTTTACAGAGATCAGATTTTTTATAATAATATTTTGGGAGAAACTGTTCTCTGCTTTTTGTATATTTGATCATCAGGCCTTGTCACTCATCAGCAAAAGAAAAAATACATATTTCAAAAATGCAAGGACCTATTTTTATCTTATAATGACAATTTTTAAATTATTAAATTTCTAAGCATGCCAGGGAGCCTCGGTCAACCTGTCATCATCTTGCCTTTACTTTCCCTCTGCTCGCATCAAAAAGAGAGTTATAAGCAGCAAAAATTGATCTTGCTATGGATTTTGCTCTGAGCTGCAACCAGCCGAGCAATTAGTCTATTGTATATGTCACTGGAGTCGTCCTCAGGGGAAGTCTTACACGAGGCAAGAATTACTCTGTGCTCTGAGCTGTATGTATAAGGCCTGACTCAATGAAAATTATAGGGTGCCTTGATGCAGACAAGTTTATGAAAGACATCATTATTATTTTTCAAACTACATTGGGTTCTTAGAAATGTACCTTTTTGTTCCCTTAAATTACTTGTTTTCACTTTTTCTTTATCCGAAAACAAAACATTCCTGCTTACGTAAATCGTGTCCTTCATTTATAGATACAGGACAAGCTCAACATTTGAAAATCACTTCTAAAAAGACATGGGACTGAGCTCAAATGACAAAAGTTAGATTACATTGTTTAGAAAAACATCATTGGATACAATACCTTGGCTTTAAGAATATGAGTTTTAATATATCCCAGGTACAATATGTGTCTCCATGTATCAGATGAATTTTGATCACAGCCACCAAACCGTTAATCCAGCCAGAACTTTTCTTGGATGGTTTTGAGATAAATCTAAAAGAAATTAAACTAAATAACAGCTTAACGGAAGATTAAAGAAATACCACATAAAAATAGTTGAATGTTAGGGATGGGAGAGTGAGTGTTTTTGGACATCAGGGCAGCCTTTAGCCTCCCATTTTCTTGAGGCTCAAGGGATGTATCCTTGGGTCACAATTCAGTGGAGACTTTGATTGTTCTCTTTTAAAAAATGACCTCCATGTTTTCCACCCTGCCTCAAATGTATTTCTCTGCTATGAATTTATCGTTTGGACATTGAATTGAGAAGGGATGGCCTACTTTGCTTGAACAAACAGGGCTGTGACCTCTCTACCTGCAGCCTTGCCTGAGTTCATGGGCTTTAGTTATTCACACAGGTTAGAGGAATTACCCAGACAGGGAACCAGCCAGAGGTGTGAAGGGAAAGCATCTCCATGTTACCGACTTGGGTCCATGGACTCTCCAAGCAATAGAAAGTGACTGGGACCAAAAGGGCATTCCAGGCAAGACTTTTCGGGGGACTTATGCTCCAGCACAGGTGGATAGCCCAAAGAAAGGGTTCTTCATGCTGGTTTCCCAAAAAAAGGACAGAGAACGTTTTTTAAAGAGGCTAAGGTGGGGGGCCCCTGGGTGGCTCAGTGGGTTAAAGCCTCTGCCTTCGGCTCGGGTCATGATCCCAGGGTCCTGGGATCGAGCCCCGCATCGGGCTCTCTGCTCAGCGCAGAGCCTGCTTCCTCCCTTCTCTCTCTGCCTGCCTCTCTGCCTACTTGTGATCTGTCTGTCAAATAAATAAATAGAATCTTTAAAAAAAAAAAAAAGAGGCTAAGGTGGGAAAAGGGTGACATCTAAGTCTGTAGAGGTAGAGAGAGACACAGAAAATTGGGTGTGCAAGGGCAGGGGACAGAATATGCTTTATCATGCATCACATATCTCATTAGCGTGTTAAATCACCACCACTGGGCATGATTTTTAGTATTATAATGAGGGAGAATGTCAGAAAAATGTCAGCCCTGGGGTCCACCTTGGGGAGGCTGGTTTGATCTGGTCTTCTCCAGTCTTGTAGTCTAATCCCCCTTAGGTAAGCATCCTCCTTTCACATTCCTGCAAGACCCCTATTCCTGCAAACCCCCTATGCCCTTCAAGGGATAGAGGGTTTCAGCCAGGAAGGAACACTGGGTTTCATGTTCAAGATTGAAACTACCTGAGTCTAGTCGCTGCCACGTCTCAACCAGGCCATCCGAAGGGGGAAGATGTCTCTCTTGGGCTGAATTATTTTCTTTTTTTTTTCCCCCAGTAGAAATGATCTAACTTCAAGAAGACTTGATGATAATTAACGATATGCAGAGCATTTTATAATTGGAGCATTTCTTTCAGTGTTTAAAAAACACAGAATTAAAAGGAAGGTACCAAGTGATTTAAAAAGATATCAAACCATGTGCTTTGATTTCAAAGAATTTAAGCAAATATTTATTATCTGATCAAGTGCATGGCACATCCCTTCCCTGACACCAAGCTCCTGACTAGGTTAATTTCCTGAACTCCCCAGCCTAGAGTCAATACTGATCTTTGGCTCTACCTCCTGCTTCCTGGAGGGCTTTTACTGGCCCCTGAGCAAAAATACCTTCAGAACTTAGCAGAGGCATTCCCCTGCTGTTGATAGAGGGAGCTGCCTGAGGATTGTAATTCTCCTTCTGTTCTTTTGAATGACAGGCCAATTAAAACCATTTTGCCTTGGAGGAGATATTGCTAGATTGGAAACAGGGAGCAAGTTCTGGTCCACTTAGATTTTTGTATTTGAACTCTTGATTCCTATCAAGTCTCCGCAGTGATCAGGAGGATGATGCTAATGACAATTCTTTACAACCTTATCACACTGTGGTGTTTCTTTGAGCCCTTGTCCCCACCTTAGTGAGTCACACCACAGATCCCTTCAGATCCCTTTCACGTGAGGAGAAATGTGCTCTAAGAGTCCCTCCTGCGGACTTGCCTTCTGATAATTTCTTCAGACTGTTGTTCTCTCTGCTCCCCCTCCCAGAATAGTCGCCAGAGCCTGGTCCTTCTTTCTTGGAAGTGCTGGTCTTTACCTGACCATCTGCCCCTCCATGATCTGTCCACACTGGACCCAAAGGGATCTCTCTAGAAAGTCAGTCTCACACCAGTATCTTCTCTAAGTCCTACCATAGAAGGATTCCCTGTGGTTTAAAGGAGAACATGAAAAAGATTCAGGGTAACTCAAAGCCCTTTAGGACCTGGACCCATTCCTAAGCCTTGACCCTCTGTAGCTTTCGCTGCCCTAGGCTCACAGGTCTTGGAACCAGCACTCCTTATGCTGCTCTGCCCCCACAATTACAGCCCACTTATAATTCAGACCCCACTCAGCCACCTTTTCCTTTGCAAAATTTTTTCTTCCCCTAAAGTGAGTGAGATGCCCCTTCTTTGGGCTCTCTAGTACCCAGCACACATCTCTGACCTAGAACCTGGCACAATGTACCTTATGTATCACTACAAGTGATATACACACTTATTAATACTAGACACCTTTAGGCTGTCATCCATCCATCCAAGTATTCATCAGTTTTAAATAATGTACAGGTTACTCTCTGTGGTGTCTCTCTCAATCAGGTGGGGGCCCCCAAATGTGAGGTGATGGTCAGGGTTGGAAGGCAGTGGTGTGGGCTGTAAAAGGATTCACCCCTGGCAGAACAAAGGAGATAGAAGTTTATTGAATACATTGCAAGGGAGCAGTGGACAGGACAGCAAAGGAGAAGCTGTCTGCGAGGAGGAGTGGCTGGGGGCTGTTTTTAGAAGGGGGAAGGTGAAGGAGGTATGGGGACATTAGGAAGTCTTCTTTTTTTGGTAACTGTGCCTGGTTGTAAGTAACCCATTGCTTAGTTAGGGCCTATGGATATTTTGAGGTGGGTCCCCGATGGGCCTGTCTGTATTCAGCTAGGGGGTCCCTGTGGGCCCTTCCTACATTCCCCTGCTCAAGGCTGTTTGCCTAGAAGTGTCCTCTACAATTTTATTTCCAGATTTTTTTTTTTTGTTTCTTTTCCTATTAGCTTTCATTATAGTCATTTCCTTGCCTTTTGCTGATTTTTCTTTACTTGCTTCTGTGAGCATTAATCTAGAGCCAAATTAGATAAAATCCTTTATTATCTGCAGCAACTACTGACTTATTACCAATAATAATGACTGTAGTTATTTTGAAAGTTGATTCTTAAAAGGGGTCCCCCAAAGGGTAGTGTTGAAACTGATCTGATGATTGATTTATTTGACATTTGAATCATAATTTGAAACTGAATGAATGAATTTGTCTTGAACTTTAGCCATTTAAAAAAAATGATTTTGAGTAACTGTTATCTGATGTCAAATGTTGCCTTAGGTATGTTAACAAAAAGAAAAAGCAATCCCAATTTAGAGTCATTTGCCCCCTCATGACAGCAGACTAAGACTTGGTTACACTTTTAACCTGCCCAAGGAATGTGACCTTAGAAAAGTCAATCTGAAATTTCCAGAGCAGTACCAGTGAGGTAATCTGAATGATAAAAACCCTGCCTCCCCCCAAAAGGAGCGGTCCTAGCCTGAAACAATCCTTTCCTTTCTTTTTCTAATAACTTCTTTGCCCCAAGCTCCTTTCTCTAAAATAAACCCTTCCATTTTGTGCAACTCCTCAGAGTTGTACTGTACTTGATAGATGGGGTGCTGTCAGATTCGTGAATCACTTAATAAAGCCAGTTAGAAAAAATAAATAAAGCCAATTAAATCTTCAAATTTATTCAGTTAAATTTTTTTTAACAGGCGTGTTATTAAAGGAGGTTCCCCATCACCCTCTCTGCCTTAAAATCCAAGTGTTCTCCAGGAAGATGGATAAACAACCAGAAACCTTTTCATAGTGTACTTTTCCCTTTTTCTACTATCCTAGAGTGCCACCTTAGTTGACTTAGGCTTCTGTCTAAGGGGGAAAAAAAAGGAACTTGCTGCCATTGCTATCATAACTAAAAGGTTCTCTGAATAGGTAGAGTGAGGGTGGTTTCCCCAGAAATTGTGCAGCCAGCATTTTCCAGATACTATTCTCGAAGAGTTTAATAAGCAGAGTGTCACGGTAGCTGTTAGAAGGCTATGAGCTTGGTTGGTTGCTGTAGTGTGTTCCGGCGTGTAGATCTAAACGCATCACGAACCTGGATCTTTCTGGTTCTCCCACATAAAGTAACAAGGAGATGCTGGATTATCAGAAAAGAGTCCAGATGTCAAGTTAGTATTTATATCAGATCAGGGTGGAGAGCAGATGGATGAGCACGTTTCTCAACAGATTTATCAAAATTATCTAAATTCTTAGGTGCCCTTTAAGTCTAAGAAATGACATTTGGGATCTATATATGTTTTAATATTTAACCCGAATTGATTGCATTGCTAAAAAGAACAAGAAAATTATCTAGTTTTGTTCTAGTTGTGTTTACCTAAAATGTATTAAGATGTCAAGTGATCTCAATTCTTTGGGTTCACTGCATTGTCCTCCCGGGAGCTTTATTTAGCTTGCTTTCTTTACTTTCAAGGTGAAGCAGAAACCAATATAGCTCTGAATGTATCGCTCCCAATCAAACATAGATGCAACCTTCTAAAATAAAGTGTTTCCATTTTGCTACAGTGTTATATTTTAAACTCATTCCTCCTGGTCACCATATTTATTTTTACGACTTTTGGTTAACTGCACAGCTTTCTTTGCTGACTTTGCTCGTATTCTGTATTGTTCAATAGAGTCCCTCCTCGGGCACTGCTTTGAGTCCCATATTAACTCAATTTTTTTAAATCCATGCTGCAATGGATCTTTTATTTCCTTTGCTGTGAAATATAAGACCATCTGTTGAGGCTGGGCTGTTAGTATTTTTATCAACCCTGAGACTAGACTGGACTCCATTCATACGCTCTTGATGGATCTAGCCTGTCAGCCCTCAGAACAAAAGAGTTTTGTTTTAGCGCTCCTATCTTATTGCACAGTGATTGATCATTTCTCACTCACACTCTTAGAGTTGTGAGTCATTCAGATGAGGGCCTTCCCCTGCCTGCCCCTCCACCCTGCCCATGTGTGGGCCAAGTCAAGCGGTTCCGTCCCCAAATTGTATCCCACAGGTGTTCACCTCTGCCCAGCCATATCCACAGCCTTCACTCAAATGCCAGTCACCAACATCTCTTACTGAACTAGTGTAGTATCCAGTGGTCTTACTGCTGAACTAACACACTCTTTGTACGACATCCAGAAGACCTTCTTATTTTCTCTTTCATTGGAGCTTTTTTTTGGTCTGTGCTTGCTGGCATTTCCGGGTTGGCTTTTCCAGTGCCCAATCTGGGATGTCTCAGGCAGAAAGAAAACCCAAGGAACCCTCTGCCATATTGTTTCTTAGGCTCCAAGATCCTAGCCACTCTGTCTTCTCTCCTGTGTTCTTATGCTTGTTTTTGTATGTAATGGTTAGGGTTTTAAGCTGAACTCAGCAGGAAGAAGAGGGGAAAGTGTATCTACTACATCTAGTCTAGAACCGAAAAGTCCAGAATGCCATTTGGAAACATAAATCACAGTGTGTCACTGTCCCAAGTTTAAGGCTTTCATTGGCTTTCCTTGCTCTTAGTATGCGGTACAAAAATATGTCCATCTACAAGACCCAAAATACTGTGATCTCAACCTGTCTCTTCAACAGGTACGTTGCGGCAGTTGGCTCTCATTCCATTCAGTTGGACTTTTGTGTCCTCAAATGCACAGAAGTTCTTTTCTCACTCAGAATGTTTCCCAGTTGTTCTCTTTGTCTCAGCGATTTGTCGTCAATGCTACTCTGCTTGGCTCCGTCTCAGCCTTCAGCTTAAATACCTTTCTTTATAACGTCTTTTCCTAGCCCTCCTACCTAATATTCTCTTACCTTCCTTATGTTTACATTTTCTTCAGGAATGAATATAAATCAGATTTCTCAGTTATTACTTTTTTTTTTAAGATTTTATTTATTTACTTGACAGACAGAGATCACAAGTAGGCAGAGCAGCAGGTGGAGAGAGAGAAGAGAGGAGGAAGCAGGCTCCTTGCTGAGCAGAGAGCCCGACGCAGGGTTCGATCCCAGGACCCTGAGATCATGACCTGAGCAGAAGGCAGAGGCTTTAACCCACTGAGCCACCCAGGTGCCCCTCAGTTATTACTTTTTATAGTTGAGGTGAACAGGTTTCCAACATGGCCATTGACCTTTTGAAGATGCATTTAACAAAGAGCTCCTTTAGTGGATAGTAGTGTATCAGGATTAACCATTTTATAAGCAAACACAAAACAAGTCCTTAAGTTATAGATCAGCATGACATCATAGACGTGGTTGCTAATTTTACTTTGCTTATTTTCGATTCATTGATTAACATAACTGATATTTACTAAGTGTCTGTTATGTATCAGGTGCTATTCTAGTTCCAGCTCTTATGGATCATGCATTCTAATAGAGGGAGAAAAACGATAAATAAATATGAGAGAAATATGTAATAAGCCATGGGATGAGCACAAGAAGTAAAATAGAGTAAGGGAAGAGAAAGCAACAGGAGCATGCAAGGAGTGGGAGAAATACTTTACACAGAGTGGTCAGGAGAAGTCTTTTTGTAATAAGGTGGCATTTAAGCAGAGACCTGAATGAAATTGGGAACCAAGCCATACAGGAGATAGTTAAGGACCAATGTTTTGAAACTGAAATTAACGTGCCCTCGATTGAGGGATCACAAGAGACAGGTATAATAACTGAACAAGGGAGGAAGCAGCACTAGGAGATGAGGTCGAAAGAGTAGCCAGTGTAAAACCACTGATGGAGGTCATTGACAGAGTTTGACCATGAATGACTGCGTGTGCTTCTCACCCATGGCCACCATGAGTCCTGGCTAATTGGAACATGAGACATGGAAACAGTGATAGAATGATAGAAGCAAGAAGATGGTGAGATTTAATTCAAAGCCTTGTTTGGTAGTTTTAAGTTCTAGTAAGAATAATACATAACATGACACCTGTAAAGTCTGAGTTACCCAGTTGATTCCACAAAGGCAGAGAGAATGAAGAGAAAGTAAAGATAATTAGGGCAAATTATAAAAAAGTAATTAGATATAGTTCTAAAAGGAAATGAGCTGATTGTTTTAAAGTTATTTAAAATTCCAAACTCACAGTTGTTTAATTGCTTTCCCTATATTGCAATATAACTAGTGTAAGCAACTGAATCAAGTTCTGTGGATAAATGGGGGGAGAGAAAAAACCAATAGAAAATTGAAGTATTCCGGAAGTACCAAATGGAAATTAAATGCGTACAGTCTTCTATTTTTTTTTAATTGAAACTTAAAAACTACAGTTAGTGCATACATATTTGTGTTTTGGAGGTATGAGATAAGAACTAAATGTCATGTCTAATACCACGAAGAGAGTAAGTTGGTGTCCCATATAGGAGATGCAGAAGGAAAGAAGGGGCCACTTCCCCCTGTGGTACCTGGGTCAATTTCATTCCTCCACCTAGGCTCAAATAATGAAGACCTTTAAATCCTACGTTGAGTATGTCTAATTGAAACCAAAAATAAAGGTTTCATCTTCACTTTTCCTTCCTGCACAAGATGAGCTACTTTCTAGAGGTCTTCATTCTATGTAGAGCTGAACTGCTTCCTTTTTCTTCTTTGCCATTCATTTCTTCCCTAATAACCTGGGATTAATGCTGCATCATTACAAGCTCTGAGCCCAAAAATATGTATAGAAAAAAATATATATAGTACTTGAAAATAATTCTTCCTATTTTATAATTATTATAATCGTGCCCTAGCCGACACGCACCTTAATAAACCACAGGAGAGCCCTTCGTTTACCCCTGCTCTTTTTCACTCTTAACCCTTTACAGAGGTGGCTCCCTTTATCTGAATGCCTTCTTTCCCTGCCCAAATCCCACTTTGCCTGACTGACTCTCATTAATCTTTCTGGACTGAGGTTTTTTAAGTGACCTCTTCCCATAAACCTTCCTTACTCATCTCTTCTTGGTTAGCACATTTGTGCTCCATATAACTATGTTATGGAATTTAACACACTGTAATGATTTTGTGTCTTCTTTAGGAGACAACAGACTCCTTGAGACCAGGGATGACATCTAATTTTTATTTTTTTTTAAGATTTTATTTATTTATTTGATACAGAGAGAGAGAGAGAGAACACAAGCAAGGGGAGTAGCAGGCAGAGGGAGAGGGAGAGGCAGGCTCCCCGCTGAGTAGAGAGACCGACGCAGGGCTCTATTCCAGGACCCTGAGATCATGAGCCGAGCCGAAGGCAGAGGCCTAACACACTGAGCCACCCAAGCGCCCTACATCTAATTTTTCTTACAACCACAGTACGTCACACAATGCCAGGAACACGGCGAGGCACTCTGAATATTTGTTGAATGACTGAATGAACACAATCCCAAAAGAAACATTATGATATTTAACTAAACATAATAATGAGAAAGTTATAGTGAATTCTAAGGCCGTGAGGAAATTTACTGTTTAGAATTCCTTTTAAATGCATGATAAATGCATAAATGCATGCTAGTGTTACTGTAAGTACTTGAAATAAAGCCCACATTTGTATTTTATTTATTTTCATGGTCATTTAGATGAGTCTTGATAACACTAAATATCCTGAATATATAACTCATCTTACTTTTTCACAGTAGCCCTTGAGAATCTGCAGCAATTTAAAATTTGAGTAAAACCTCTTGACAATATTTTTTTTCATTAAACATTGACAGTGAATGAAAATAATCAAAAATGTATTTGGTTTAACATGTTAAGTTCTGCATTTTCATTTTTGAGATATTTGAATTGAATGCTGATTATAAGCTGCAAAATAAATTTGATAGTTATAAAATATATCATTTGATAATGTAGAGGGTGGTCATACCAGAAAAGAGAAAAAAATTACATTTTTCTTCCTCTCTTCAATATGTAGCAACAATTTTGTCAGTGTATACCACAGCAAATATGACAATGACAATAACAGATTTTAGCAGCACTTTCAAAGATGAAATACTTGTCCCTAAAAATACTCTGTTTTCCTAACATCCTTAAGAAGAAATTAAGATGAAATTTGAAATCCTGTCATTTGGATCTTTAGGAATATTGCACAAGTGCTCAGTACTGAAACCACTGCCCTCCAGGGATATATTTGCACGTTTTCTAAAACATATACTGTACTAAGAGATTATACTATTTAGTGTTTTGAAATATTGACAAAGGAACTTGCTTTTTCTTCTAAATTTTGTATTTGCTGCCTTCCCAATATTATAGCTGAGTCTACCAAACTAATGGCTTTCTTACAATGCTACTGAAATCTGAAAATGCTTTGATGTCCTCACAAATTAATGATTAAACCATATAGAAAAGAATCCATTCTTGGTGTACCTTATAACGGATAGAAAAATATTAAAATTTTGCCACAGGTAGTTATTATGTTAGACGAAATGCTTACACATAGATGCTTATAACAACATCATGACTATAATCCTTCTTATATTGGCAAATTTGTGCATAATGTGATTTTTATTTAGCAATAAATTTCATTTTTGCAACTACTTTTATCTACTTGTACTTCTGTAGGAGAAAATTTAGAATGCTGTATCAGGACAACTATTCAATTATAGGCAACTTAAGTTATGTTAATTAACTGCATGTGTTTTTTCTTTCTATTCTCTAAATTATCATTATTTGTATTTTAAGATACTACTATCGCTTCCTTTTTTCTTCCCATATACTAGGGCTTCTGGTGAAGATATATGGCTATATTTGTGGTATTTTTTGCAAAACCAGTTTGAAACCATTACCTGTTGGGCCAGAGGCATAGGACACTGATTTATTCAACAACTGTTTCTTAAAATAAAACCCATCACAACAACGGTTTTACTAAAAACTTCTTTAAATGTATACATGCAAGCACACATACACACACAAGCACACACACACACACCAAACATCTCTTATTGAATAAAAGAAAGTAAACCATGTTCATAATTTAATATTTATTACTTTGCACTGAAGTTGCCTTAAATCTACCAAAATTTAGAGATGCTAAGCTACATTCAGGAAATATGAAGAAAAAAAAAGCCTTCCCTGTTCTTCAAATATGGGTTATAGTTCTTCAGGAACTAGAGTTCTTCAGGAATTATAGTTCTTCAGCCAAAGGTTGGTATAATCACTCCACCTCATGGTATTCTTAGACTTCACCATCAGAAGTTAATAATAGATATATTATGCCGGCATCTTCCTCCTCGTCTTTCTTCACCATTGTCTTCTATTTCTCTTCACCTTATTAATAATAATAGTAGAAGGAGGGAACTGGAAGGAAAAGACTTCCTTCCTGAGAGTAACAGGGACTCTGACCTGAGGATCAGTTAGGGCAGTGAATCTCCAAGTGTGGTCGCCATGTGCTGGCACCAGGATCATCAGGGGCTTGTTCAAAATACAAATGTCTAACTCAGAGGGTGGGGCCCAGCAAATCTGTATTTTAACAAGCCTCTAAGCGATTATGAGGCACTCCAACTTTCAAGATCACTGATTTAGAAAAGAGTTCCCATGACAATCGCCCATTTGAGAGTGCATGGAAAATTCTATACTATCTTTAAAGATCTTCCCCAAATTTATTGGTTAAATGCAGGAAAAGTTGATATAGTGAGGTACTGTGCCCTTGAGCATATTGCAAACTAAGAAACTATGTCACACACACACACACACACACACACACACAAAAGAAACTATGTCATCAAACAACTGTGACTATGGGGCATTTACCTCATGAGTTACAACATGAAGTATGAGACCTCCAAAGACTGAGAGGTTGCAGTGGATTGATAGTACCCCCCAAATTCCTGTGCACCTGGAACTCAGAATGTGACCTTCTTTGGACATAGGGTCTTTGCGGATGTAATAGTTAAGATGAGGTCCTAGTGGATTAGGGTGGGCGGCCGTCTAGTTTCTGGTATCGCAATACTGAGAACATGTCAAGAGACATCATGGAAGAGGTTGTGTAAAGATGAAGGCAGACTGGAATTTTGTTGCCTCAAACCAGGGAAGACCAAGGATTGGTGGTAGACACCTTTGCTGGCAAAGAGACTTGGACAGAACTTCCAGTAGGAGCCAACCCTGCTGACCTTGACCAAGGACTTTAGGCCTCCTGAGCTATGCTATAATAAATGTCTGCCATTTCAAGCCAACAAGCTTTAGCTCAATTGTCATGGCAGCTGTGGAAAACTAATGCAGGGGACTTATATTTTATTGGTTTATATTTTATGCATATTCTTTGACTTACTCTTGGTCCATAAACAGCTTCTTATGAATATGCTCTGTAAAGAAGGCTGCCCTGCCCCCTTCCACCTCCCCCTCTGCCCACCTCCCCATCCTTTCAAAGGATCTTTGAAGAGTCTAGCTTTGTTGTGAAAGTCATGTTCTTATTTATCATTGAAGGAAAAAAAAAAAAAAACTCTCCTAGAAGAATATTAAATGTAAAGCCCTTTCATTTGTGTATTTTTAGTTGGAAATTATGCTTATTATCTCCCATCCATCTGTCTTTCAGTAAAATTTTCGATTGACGTGGATTAAGCTTTTTAAGCTGCTTTATACTCATTTGTTCAAATACATAGCAAGCCTTTTAATTGGAGCATTTTATATGCAAATAACGAATACTATTAAGTGTATCTGTGTCTCCTTCTGTTGCTGTGTAGTTGTGTCATAAATGCAGTGACCCTCCACAAACAGGGTTAATCAGAGTAGTGTGTGAGTGCAGGGCTGGGGCCGGTGGTGGCTGCCAGCTGTAGATCTGAGATAAAGAAAGAAGAGACGTTTACCAAGCAGAGCTCTTTGTGTCTTAAAAACAAAACACACATAATTATGAATGATATATTTAGGGAAGCCTGCTTTAAGGAAATGGATTTGCATTCACTGTACCTTATGTGAATAGCTCCATATGAGCTCCTCTGCTGTGTTTTTTCCTCAAATGACTTAGCAAAGCATCTATATTTTAAATATACAAATATATATATTAAAGAGTCATAAAAATTGAAAGGAATAGTCAACAAGAAGACAACTTCGATAAGGGAATTCTTATCGAATTGAAAGATTTAAAAGATCTGTCTTTTAGAAATATTTTTTAAATGTAATATTTTTAAAAGCACAAAATGCTTAAGATCATGATTTTTCCTAGGCTCTTGCATGTTTTGTTTCTACAGCTCTCATTTCTGAACCTGTTAATTTTTGAGTTTCCCCCAAAACTTTTAATATTCTCGATTTATGAACATAGCTTTCTAGTATTCTCAGTTATATTTTTGAGCTAACATAGAGATCTCAGAGATATTTGTGAGATGATTCCCTCCTCACAAGAAGATCATTTTCATGTTTTAACACAATGTAATATGGCAATTTGAATTCCATGCTAAGGAAGCTGGAGTTTACTTTTTTTTTTTTTATTAACATATAATGTATTATTTGTTTCAGGGGTACAGGTCCATGAATCATCGGGCTTACACACTTCACAGCACTCACCATAGCACATACCCTCCCCAATGTCCATCACCCAACCACCCCATCCCTCCCATCCCCTTCCCATCCCCCTCCCCTCCAGCAACCCTCAGTTTGGGAGTTTACTTTTAAAAATCAATGTAGGTGATAAATATTTTTGTGTAAAGGAATAGCTTACAAAGTGTTATGCTGAATCCAAGGTATTCAGCAAGACTATTTAGAGAAGAAGAGCATCAATCTTTATTACATGCAGATTGATGCTATTTCTATACTAACCAGTCAGACAAACAAACAAAAAAAAAATCCTTTGCTTCATTCTTGCAGTATATCCACTGCGTATGAAGTATTAGATGTTAGCTATAGAGAAGGAATTCAGTCCTACTTTCAAGGAGTAGTAGTCTAATGGAAGAGGGACAACAGCTAGACAATTATAAATTAGGGCACTCTATTCATTTCCTAGGGCTACTGTTACAAATTACCACAAACTCAGTGGCTCAAAACAAGAGAAATGTATTCTCTCCTCCTTCTGGAGGCAAGAAGTCTAAAATTAAATCCCCACAGGGCCACCTCACTCTGAAGGAGGCTCTAGGGGTGGATCCTTCCTTGCCTCTTCCAGCTTCTGGTGGCTCCAGGCATTCCTTGGCTTGTGACTGCATCACTCCCATCTGCCTCCATCTTCATTATGTGTCTGTCCTCTCCTCTCTCATCTTTTAGCAGGATGTGTGTCCTTGGATTTCAGACCCATCCTAGTCCAAGATGATCTCATCTCAAAATCTTTAACTTAATCACATCTGCAAAGACCCTTTTTCAAATAACATTACATTCACAGGTTCTCGGTAGCCAGCTTTGGGAGGCCACCATTCAACTCATTACAATACTGAGAGGAGGTGACTCTGTTGCAAAACAGATTTGAAGACAGAGGGAGACACATGTGGGTTCTCTTTTAGGCATGAATGGTGTGTCTTTTCCCCTTTTAGCACAATGCCTGGCATGTAGCAAGACTGCGAAATTATTAATGAAATATACTCATGGAAGTGTTCAGGAGACAAGTAGACAAGTTTAGAGATGAGGCAAAAGATCTGGGTTAGACAGAGGAATGGATAAGCGTACTAAGAGAAGCCATATGAGAACACAGAAAAGTAAAGCAAGGACCAAGAGATAGAAAGCCCATCACTGAGGAACCGGTTTTGGAAAACACTGAGAAGGAATCCTGGAAAAACAGGAGGGAAACCAGGAGAGAGGGGTGGCATAGGAGACAACAAACGAAAGAATCTTTAAAAAGAAGAAGAAAAAAAAGCGTCAGGTTTCATTAAGCTGATTAAGTAGTATAAAGCCTGGATTTGAGAACTTTGATTTAAGCAATTTTGGAAGTTGGGATGACAGTTTTCAGTGGATTAAAAATGGCAGAAGCTTTGACATTTTTAAAAACGCCCTAAAGGACAATGAAACTAAACAAGTACATAGGCTTCCCTCCATAACCTGCTCTATACATGTTTCAGAAAAAGGGCTGTGAAAAAATTCTATGCATGGATACATGCCCATGACCTCTCTCCTTTGATCCCAGAGACAGACCGTGCAAGTTGTTATGGATCATTAGAGCTGCTGTGCTGGTGGCTTCCATTTGTAACCTCTCTGCGCATTGCTGGACATCTTATCACATTCACAGTGGGAGAATGCAGTTTCCAAACTGTGATTCTGACTCTGATCTTCCATGTAAAAGAATGTTCTTCGGGCATCCCACTGAATGCACTATAAAACATCAGTCGGGCATACATAACATGGACTCAGAGACCTTCCTGATGAGTAGTGAGAAACACGTTCACAATAGAAGGACCCTGCAGTTTTGTATGCTAGAGATTTAAAAGCACCTTATACTTTGATGCCATCATCAAGCTTCCTTCCTTTACAATGGCATCTGCTGCTAAATGAATTTAGTTTTTTTAAGTTAGTAACTGAAATACCCTGATGGCTGTAATCTTTTCTGTTGGAAGGATGCTGAGCAAACTCTTGCATGGCATATGGTCAACATTCCACAAATTTGGCTTTTCAGTTCCATTGAAAATTAAAATTATTCTGTTGAAATTAAGGAATGATTGAACATTGTCGTTTCTCTGTGTAACTTAGTATCCCCCACATGTTCTTTTTTTTTTTTTTAATATTTTCATTTATTTATTTGAGAGAAAGAGAGGGCATGCACATGAGTGGGATAGGGGCAGAGGGAGAAGCAGGCTCTCCACTGAGCAGGGAGCCTGACATGGGTCTCGATCCCAGGACCCTGAGATCCTGACCCAAAGGCAGAAGCTTAACCCATTGAGCCACCCAGGTGCCCCTCCCCCACACCATTCTTGAAGTGATAACAATAGAAACCATATTCTAGTTCATTTGTGTCAACTAATTAAAAACAATTTTTTTAAGGAGAGTGAGTTGGGACATTTTGGGTGTTCTTATTTTATTTTATTTTTTTATTAACATATAATGTATTATTTGCTTCAGGGGTACAGGGCTGTGAATCATTAGTCTTACACAATTCACAGCACTCACCATAGCACATACCCTCCCCAATGTCCATAACCCAGCCAGCCTCTCCCTCCCCCAACCCCCCAGCAACACTGTTTATTTCCTGAGATGAAGATTCTCTTATGGTTTATCTTATTTTAAATGGTAACTATCATTTTGAATCATTTTCCCTACTTTATGAACTGAGATATGGCAGGTGTGTTCACTTCAAAAACTAAAAATGAACTTGCCATTACTTTGCTTGACAAACAGACCCTTAAAATCAAACAAAACAAAAGAACTTATTTAAAATGATCCCTGTTAACGTATTTTTAGATGGAATATATAAGAATTTGGATGTGATCCTTATGGGAATTATTTACAATTTTGTTTTAAAAAGATTTCGTGTTAGCCTTTGTAAAACAGAATTAGAAATTATATAGGTCAATAAGAAATTATTAAGTTGAAAAATATGTACAAAGTCTATTTATGCTATTTTATTATGAAATCCTATAGTAACTGATATACACTAAAATCTATAAATTTGGGATTTGTATC